>NC_141109.1:3450000-3852500 GCF_041138505.1 Cibotium barometz
AGTGCACAAGTTTCAGGACCACTTTGGAAAGAGTGGCTTGAGGAGTCTACTGGCAGCTAGGTTGGAAGAGCGCAAAGGTATGGGTGGTGATGCTCTTGCACTTGCCATGCGCATAGTCGCGTGCACCATGTCTGGGGTTGAGGTTAATAGAAGAGATGAGGAACTACTTGTGCAACTCCAGAATCTTGATGGGTCGTGGGATGCTCATCCTATATATCGCTATGGGAGCAATGCGAAAAGTTGGATTGGGAATGAGGCTCTAACTACAGCGTACGCGTTCATTGCACTTCAAGGCAACGCATAGATCACTTAAGGTCATGGATTATTCCAAGTTAGCAGAAGGGCGCATGTTTCTCAACAGATCACAAAACACTCATCTTTAAAGTTTTCAAACCTTTTCTAAAGAATTTGTAGTTTTCAAATCTTTTCTAAAGAATTTGTAGATTTTTTGACCTTAAATATTGTGATGTATGTGTGAATTTGTCCCTAACTGTTGTTTGTAACCGTCTTGCTAATCAATAGATGGAGCCTCTTCCAAAGGAGGCCTTTTGTGTTCTTGCTCATAATTGTAAGGCACTTCACATTGGTGGAGAAGCTGATACAAGGAGACCTGCATCATCATTATCTTCTTAAGAGCAAGCATCTACGATTTTGGCCCTCGAGGCACTAGTACAAGTAATCCTCGTATATTTTTTTTGGAAAATGTACATATTTTCAAGTGTGATTTTTACTTATAATGTATATGTCTTTTCATGTGTAATTTTCTATATTCTTTTTACAAAAGTATGCATATTTGTCAACAATTTATACTTATACAGTGTTTAACAATACTCATTCTAATGCTTTGGAAATAGAAATGGCAAAATACCTTAATGTTCAAGATCCTGAAGGTCCCTCTTTCAATTCAAAACAATTGAGTTGGACGCTTGAGTCTTGTAAGAAATCACCCTATGGTGTTATTCGATACACTTATATCCCTTGGCATTGTATCCAAGCATTTGTACAAGGAGAGAAGTGCTTATCTCAAACACCCACATCCTTCAAGAGAGTGCACCATAAAACAATTCCTGAGAACTCTGGTAAGGCGCCAAGCATTGATAGCTTCAAGTCATGTTATGGTCCAAAAGACTTGCGACGAGGACAACCCAACACTACAAGAGAATCATTGTTTTTCGACGCTTAGTTTCCACGTCTGGTCGCGTCGTCGATATGTGCGTGGAAATAACAGTCGAATTTTTTAAAAAAAATTGAATTTATATATAATATTTGCTAGTTCCCATCTTGGGGTGTGTTTTAGCCTTCTCTTTCTACCTCTTTGCAAGCATATGTGTCTATGTGAGAGAGAGAGACAGAGGCAGAGAGAGAGAGGGAGAGGGAGAGAGAGAGAGAGGGAGGGAGAGAGAGAGAGAGAGCTAGAGAGAGAGATCAGAGAGAAAGAGAGATAAAGAGAGAGAGAGAGGGGGGGGGCGAGGAAGAGAGGAGGGTATAAGCATCACGCTCTTTAAAGGAGAAAAAATGCTATCTCCTCCTTCTCATCACTAAGGTGCAATTAAGAAAGGGCTCTGTTTTACAATGAAATTAAAGTTCATCATCAACTTGCTCGTTCCTCAGCGAGATCCATGGCTCCAAATAAATCGATTTCCTAAAATAGTCCATCATTGTTGTCAATTGGTGGAACCGATTGTCTTGTAGTAGTAGAAGGTAACTCATCCATGTCGTCATCCTCTTCTAGCTCTAGCATGAGAGCTGTCAATGCATCATGATCATACTCAGCTTGAATCTCTTCTTCTTCTGGATTATCTCTAGTGTCTGTTTCTCGTTCAAGATGTATTTTCTCAATGAGTACACCTTCATCCGATCCTAATCCCATGTGAGCCTCACCTAGTTCCTCAACTAGTATGTCTTCTTGTTGTTCAATAGGTGCTAGTGGTGTATGCTCAACCATCACATGATCTAGGGGGAGTTCCTTAGCATCTGGCAAACAATCAACTGCTATTTTCACCTTTTCAAATATTTGTTTTCCACGTGGATTTATTTAGATCACAAACAACCATTTATGATCTGTTAGGTCTTTACCACAAAGATGACTTGCTCTCACAGTGCTCTGGTAGCACAAATGTGTCCCTTTGGTCACTCCATATCTTTGTGCGGTCTACTTGAAGAAATCCACACTTGTCTTTGCATACAGTTACTTGCGCCACTTAAGTTACCAACTTGAACCATTTCACATAAAAAATGAACATATCAAAATTTCTGAATCCAACCTTGATAATATCTTGGATTGTTCCACAATAATCTAGCATGCCTACTTGAGTATTGCCATCACTTGCACTTGAATGACTTTCTTGCATGAAATTAGCCTTTACACCACAATCAAATGGTTTTTATCTATTCCTTCTACTCGAAAGTGACATCCACGGAACCAAATTGCCCCAAACTTACGATACTGCAAGCACAATAAATAAGTACTTTTATTGTATAAATTCACGAAAGAACAACATAAAAGACAATACGTAGATATCTCTAACTCACATACATGGACATCACAACCATATGCAAGCTCCTCCTTCTCATCACTTATTGATTCATTATTGCATTTAGCTTGTAGTATGGTTTGCTTGAGCCATTTATAAAAAGGAAAGTCTGGAAGAAGTGCAAGTTTTATTGGGTACAGTAGTGTGCGGGTTGTTCGACTCCTTCTAAAACTCAAACAAGCTTGGTCCCTTTCAGCCTTCACTAAGTTATATCTCTCGATCCATTTCTCCATAGCATGTGAGTTTAAGATACAAAATTTATTGATCTTCTCAAGAAATGCTACATCCATTGTTCTCACAAGGCCTTTCCCTTGTGGCTCTTCCCCAACTAGTTGATCATCTTCTTCTTGTGTCCATAATCTTAGCATATCGGGATTAGACGTACTGAGAAATTCAGCTATATATACAAGTGATTCTTGAACAAGCCATCCCACTGCCATACTACCTTCAGGATGAGCTCTTTGACGAACAAATCCTTTAAGTGTCTTCATAAATCTCTCCAAGAAAAACATCCATCGACTATGGACAACCCCAGCTACATCAACTTCATCAACCACATAAACTAGCAAGTGCAATTGAATGGTTAAAATACTTGTTGAAAAGTATTTCTCAACCATTGTTAATAGCCTCGATGTTAAAATACTTATTGAAAAGTATTTCTCAGCCATTGTTTTAATAGCCTTGATGGAGTTTAACCGTGCTGCTTCCAATCTATCTCTTCTAATCTCTTTCCTTGATATCCAACACACCACTCCACCAATTGTTTTAATAGCCTCGATGGAGTTTAACCGTGTTGCTTCGAATCTATCTCTTCTAATCTCTTTTCTTGATATCCAACGCACTACTCCACCAATTTTATAAATTGTTGCTCTAATATCATCATTGAGGCAATCCTTGATGGCTATAGGAAGCACGAATTGTAAGAATTTGTGCCAATCATGACTCTTCAAGCCACTAAGATCATCGTCCTTTGTAAATGCTCCCTTCAAGCAATGAGGGTTGCCACTTCGGAATAACTTAAACACTTGTAGGACATTGAGACTACGGTTATAACCTATGGTGTACAAGCACACTTGCCTTTGCATAGCACTATCTACCACTTAGTCTCACTTTGACTAGTCTTTACTCGCTTCTTTTAGCACTCTTTAAAACTCTAATCGGCCTTTCACTTGCATGCTCACGTGTGAGATAGTCATTGCTGGTTTTTTTTCAATAAAAGACTTTACTTATCTTCCATTGTTTTTTGCAGCTTTTGTTTCTACCGCGCCCGAGGACGTGCGCGATTTAGGAAGGGGGGAATGTTCACTCACGGGAACACAGATTATGGAAGGAGGCCGGAAGCAATTAATGCGAGAGAGCGGGATTGTAGCCATGGGAACATAAAGACGCACATAATGTTTTCATATTTTTGTGCTGAAGTGCAATGTAAATCGTTTTAGGCCAATGTGGGTTCTAAATGAGAGTTCTAAGTGTATTAAGCAAGGCTCACTTATGGGGTTGTCCGCCCATGTGGTGAAAGAGGTCTAGGGTTAGTGACATCTCTATAAAAGAGATGTTAGCTAAAGAAAGAGGACATTTTTGGCCATTCTCATAAGCTATTGAGTGAAGATCTTGAGCTCTCAAGCTATGGAAACTCTCTAACTCTCTCTCTATTGTACTCTAATGAGTACCAAGCTCCAATGAGTATAGCTCCACTTCATTCTCTTAATCGGTTTTAGCATCATTGAAGTAGATTAATCTATGATTAGTTGAATGCTTCCTTCTTTCTCTTGTGTATGCTGCATGCTTGTAGTGTGTGTGTGTGTGTAGTCTCCATTGATGCAAGCTCTTGCCCACTTCATTGGCAATGGGTTATTCATGGATAGACTCTCTCTATGAGCTTGTGGGTTTGTGAATGTTACATTCTATGCTTGCTTAAGCTTGTGGGTTAGTAGATGCACGCTTATGGATTTGCTGGCATTAGGGAAAGCTAAGATTTAATCCATGTTTGAATGGGATTAAGAGATTAATGTAAATCGTTTTAGACCAATGTGGGTTCTAAATGAGAGTTCTAAGTGTATTAAGCAAGGCTCACTTATGGGGTTGTCCGCCTATGTGTGAAAGAGGTCTAGGGTTAGTGACATCTCTATAAAAGAGATGTTAGTTAAAGAAAGAGGACATTTTTGGCCATTCTCATAAGCTATTGAGTGAAGCTCTTGAGCTCTCAAGCTATGGCAACTCTCTAACTCTTTCTCTCTATTGTACTCTAATGAGCATCAAGCTCCAATGAGTATAGCTCCACTTCATTCTCTTAATCTGTTTTAGCATCATTGAAGTAGATTAATCTATGATTAGTTGAATGCTTCGTTCTTTCTCTTGTGTATGCTGCATGCTTGTAGTGTGTGTGTGTGTAGTCTCCATTAATGCAAGCTCTTGCCCACTTCATTGGCAATGAGTTATTCATGGATAGACTCTCTCTATGAGCTTGTGGGTTTGTGAATACCATATTCTATGCTTGCTTAAGCTTGTTGGTTAGATGCACACTTATGGATTTGCTGGCATTAGGGAAAGCTAAGATTTAATGAATGTTTGAATGGGATAAGAGATTGCCATGCATTGCTTGTTCTCTTGATTAGTGTAGTGGGTTTAAGGGATTGAGAGATTGATTGAGGTGTTGAATGGTTGAATCGTCAAGTGCTGGTTTGTGTATGTGAGCTCTCCCGCAAGGGATAAGCCTTCATGCACTAATCGGGTCGAGTCCTCGGATTGACATTGTGTTTCTCAACACATTTGTTGATCGGTAGTACTCTATGAGCACTATATTGCACGGTAGAGAGAACTGCTCTACAACTATGTAAAATAAAATGTATGAGGCTTCATGAATCTAACTATGGTACCAAGTCAAGCCTTGAAAGAACTTAATTGCAACTCCAAGGCTACCATTGATTAAGTTTTAGTGAGGGATTCATCATTAAGAAATCAAGGCATTAGGCTTTGGTTGTGGTCTTTAGCCTTTTCATTTTGTTTGGTCATGGTTGAGGAGAGAGTGAAAGAAGTAAATGTAATAGGATCCTATGTTTCATAAGGATATGGCTATGTTTTCTATTATCTAGAATGATATGATGATGCTTTCTATAATGCATAAGGATATGATGATACTTTTATAACCATTGCTCCCCCAAAAGAGTACTTTGTTATTTGTGAGAGTTATTAGAAAAGAATTGCCATACCCTATTCTCTTAGAAAATCATGACTAAGTACCATAGTTAACTTTGAATCTTAAACCAAATGCATAAAGTTAATGTACGAATCTTTAAGCAGCACAAGGAAGTTGTATTTTATAAGCTCTTGATATCATTATAAACTAATATTGACTCTTGGGGGGTGCATTACTAAGAAACCCTATGTATCACGTGCATTCAAGGTGTATTAAAAAAACCCCTTACCTATGATTTTTTCATGAATAAAATGACCCCTTTTTCTTTTTAGATTATAAAGGTGGCCTCAACTACATGACTCTCTTCTCCAAGGCAAGGGTGTTGAGAGCTCCTGGTTCTCCTCCTCCCAACTCCAACCAAAATTTACTATGGTCCCTCTATACAAGGATTCCACACTTTTATTAGCTAGTCAGCTCTTCACATGTGCCAAACCACTCTCCCTAGTGTCCAGTCACTCTTGAGTCCGTACCTTAGTCATTTTGGCGGTGGTTTTGGCTCCCCTAAACCTGCCCATACCTTGCCCGGAAGGTTGAGCTCTCTAAGCTCCTAATAGTCTCGTTGTCATGACATTACTCTCCTCTTAAGAGGAGTTTTTTTCCTCAAAAATGAAATTCGGGAACCTCTTTCTGAGTGTGCTTACCTTTTCCCAAGTAAAACCTTCTTCTAGTCTATCCTTCCACTTGACTAAACACTGGTGTCGTACAGAGTGTCGAGTTCTTTTCTGTTGGTAATCCAAGACTTTTTCTAGTTCATGTGGTAAGGATGGGGGTTCAACTAGGATCTCTTGACTGATGAGATTATCATCATCACCCAACTTCTTTTTCAGTATACTAATGTGAAAAATTGGATGAACTTTAGAGCTTTTTGGTAAAGCTAACTTATAAGAAACACTAAGTACTTTTTTAAGTATTGTAAATGGACTAGAATACCTTGGAAATAGCTTCAGACTTCTCCCCATTTTCAAAGTTTAGGAGTGTGTCGGAACCTTTAAAAACACTTTATCACCTTCCTCAAAGATGATTTGTATACGATCTTTGTCAGCATAATGTTTAGCACGGTCGTGTGCTCTCCTAACATTATCTTTCGCAATTTTCATCATCTCCTGGACATCTTGAAGAAAATATTTAACCTTTTGTATCTTTTATTTCTTGAGTCCCATGGCCACCACTACAGCTCATGTGGTTGAAAACCATAGATCAATATAAATGGACTAAATCCCATTATTGAATGTTTGGCACTATTATAAGCAAATTCCAATATGGGTAAATATTCTTTCCAATTGGTTTGATTTTTACTTACATATGCTCGTAGCATATCTTCCAAGACTTGGTTGACTCTCTCAGTTTCACCATAACTTTGAGGATGATCATCCATACTTATACTTAGCATGGTGTCCAATCTCTTTAACACAGCATGCCAAAAATGTCTATTAAACATTGTATCTCTATCACTAACTATATCGGTAGGTAAGCCATATAATGGATATATATTTTCAATGAGTAGCCTTGCTAACTGAGGTGTAGTCACCATCATTTTTGTTGGAATAAACCGACACATTTTAATCAACCTATCCACGACCATCCAAACCGAATGGCGGCCTCTGTTCGTTTTAGGTAATCCAACTATAAAGTCCATTGAGGTACTCTCCTACTTGCCATATGGGATCTCTACTGGACTTAGTAAACTACCTACATTCAGGCGTTCTACTTTATTAACCTGGCACTTTTGGCATTTTAAGACATAGTCCTAGACATCCTTACTTAAGCCAAATCAATAAAATTGTCTCTTCATTAGTGCATATGTCTTCCGCATTCCAGGATGACCAACACTCATACTATCATGACAATCATATAAAATACGATGCCTAATGTCTGAGTTCGAAGGTATACATACTCTACCTTTGTAGAGTAGGTAACCTTCGATGGAAAAATTCTTCCAACGATTTCTTTCATCACTTGTAAGTGACATGTCTCCTTGAGACATCTCTTGAGACTTACCACCACTAGTGGAAGTGTCTATCTCGTGAACGGGGCTATCTTTATTTGTAGTCAAGGGATCCCTCTTCTCTATGACTCTCCACACATGGGCATAATGCGGATCATCAACACACTTCCCCTTAAGTGATTCCAAAAAATCACTCATGATTTGAGTAAAACTCAACCTGTTAACCATGGGCATGCAACTCAATGAATCATCTTCTACCACATTATAATGTCCTTTTCTATATCTCAATTGAAAGTCAAACTCTTAGAGCAACTTTGCCCATCGGGCTTTGCATCCTTTCAATTCTTTTTTACTCTCTTTTTACTAGATAGCCATGTGATACTCTCATGATCAAAGACTATCTCAAATCTGGCACAATATAAATAATTCCTCCACTTCTTTAAGGCATGAATAATAGCTTATAACTCCCTTTTATAAGACAAATAATTTTGTTGAGCTCTATCCAAATTTTTACTTTCAAATGCAACCCCCCTTATAAGAGGATTGCACCTACTGCATCATTACTAGCATATGTCTCTACCACAAAGGGTTGATTCGGATCAACAACTTGGAGAATGTGAGCTGTAGCTATAGCTACCTTAAGTTTTTCATAACTTCTTTGTTGCGAACCCCCCCCTAAATGAAGGTCTTTCACTTTCCTTTAAGATGATGCTGGAGCATTAGTCAAACCGAAGGGCATGACTAAAAGCTCATAGTGACTAAACTTATTCAAAAAGTAGTCTTTTGGACATCTGCTTCCCGATTTCTCACTTAATGATATTTGGATCGTAAATCGATTTTCATAAAGTACTTTGCCCCTTGGAGTTGATCAAACAACTCATCTATTCGTGGTAAAGGGTACATATTCTTAATCGTGATTTGATTCAAACCACATTAGTCTATGCATAGTCACATAGACCCATCTTTTTCTTCACCAATAGAATTGGTGAAGCCCAAGGCAAAGCACTTGGTTGAATGAATCCACTTTTAAGGTATTCCTTTAGCTATCGTTCTACTTCTTGTGCTTCCTCAAAACTAAGCCAATAAGGAGCCTTACTTACTGGCTTGAGCCAGGTATTACTTCAATTGGATGCTCAACATTGTGGACAGGAGGTAATCCTTCCGGTAATTCATTTGGAAACACATCTTTAAATTGTTGTAACAATTTCTTTAAGGATTCATTAATTTTTTTATTGTTAACATGCTTGGATTGAAAGGAAGTCATGTAAACACTATGCTCACTCAAACCAGTTATGTTTTCACATGTAGAAAAAGTAATGACATCATCAAGAAGCATGTAACACAAAAAGATGTTTTTTGTTTCATTATCTTATACAAGGCGATTGAGTTACATAGAGCATATAAGAGGTGAGGAGGGTACACCATGTTCACCTTGCAAGTGCACTTTCTTACCACTACTTCAAACTCAAAATAATTATACAAATAACTTCTAGACAAAGATGGACCAATGTTATATAACCACTCATGACCTAGAATCACATCCACTCGAGTGATATGCATAACTTGAAAATCCAAATGCATCTCAACTACTATATCCTAGACATCTTTATCATATCCGTTAATCAAAGAAACCACATACTAATGATCACTTGGACTTTGCAAAAACTTCAATTTCTTGACTAAAGTAAAATTGTGTGTGGTGCTATCATCAATCATAACTCGCACCTTGTGACCATGCATTCAAACCAAATGTAGGCACCCACATCAATGACCTGACACAACATGCATGAGTAGAATCAACATGATAAAATTGAACTTATTTAAACTTATGAGAAGTATCTAGAGGGAGCACTTGAATAGTGAGCACTTGCTTTTCCTTTCTTTGATCACACTGGCTCTTCTTATTTTCTTTTAGCTTAGGACACTGTAGTTTACTATGACCCTTTTCCATGTAGTGAGAACATAAATTTTCATTTTTAGCTCTTTCAAAATCTTCATGCTTCAAATTTTTTTGTGGACCTTTAGACTTCTTAGATTGGTCATTCTTTTGGTTAGGTCCCTTTCTTTTATTTTGACCTTGATTGTTGGAACCCTCAAACACACTAGATGTCCATTGTGCATTCTGTGCATGCTTTTTCTTTCTGACAATGTCGTCAAAAATCTGAGCAAACTTAATTGCTTCTTCTAAAATTTTCCAGTCTAATCTGCGAATAAATCCACAAGTTTTCTGATAAACGTCCATTCCTTTCAACTTGAGAATGATTTCTCGATAATTGGAGATATATTGAGTTCAATGTGAGATTTCTCATCTCACAATTATCCCATGCTTCCCAATTACGATTCATCTCATTCTGTGGAAGAAATTATTTCATGAATGCACTCTCAAATTCATCCCATGTAGTAGGCCGATTTTTGGACTCCAAGCTCATCCACCACTTGTATTCTTTACCTCCTAGAGTTAAGCTTGCTTCAAGCGTGCGTATCTCCTTTGGAGTGTGACACAGTCGATGCAAATCCTGCCACTTTTGTAAAAAACTATTGACTACATCCTTATTATGTTCCTTCTTCTTCCCATTAAAAGTCAAAGGTTTCAGATCTTTTAAAATAGCACCAACATCTTTGGAGTGAGATGTACTCATGAACATTCACATTGCCCCCTTCGGCAGGAGTCACTGGCACCCCTCCCACTAAAGCACTTAGAGTGATAAAAGCTTGCATGTTATCATTTATCTCCTGAATAAAGAGGATTATCTTATTGTACTTGGACTCAATGTCCAAAGTACGAGACTCTAGAGCCTTAAATTGTACTTCACCAGATTATCATCAAGAAGATCATCATCAGTCATCGTGACATCATGATCGGCCACTACCTTTTCCATGTCTGACAAAAAACTCTAGGATCTCCACTTAAAGACTCATTAGGGTTATTAGATTCCATTTGAACCCTCTCAATGCGATGTTACAAAATAAACACAAGCACCAACCTCAAGTCCAAGCTCTAGGAAAGCAACCAGATTGTTAGCTCAAAGTGAAATCACCGGTGTGCAGTATGAAAAGCTGAGAGTTGTCGGCGAAACATCTCTTGACCATCGTAAAAGGCTCAAAATTCCACTTAAGTAAGCCACCGTGGGGACAATCTCTAACCTTTATAAGGTATAAACCTTTGAATCCTTTGATTTTCTTTTCGCAAATTTTTTTTTCTTGAATTTTGGTGAAGCTCTAGTGCTCTCTACAATGGGGCGTTTGTTCGGAATCTGCATCCGGCAACTTGGCCAAGTCACAAGTGTAACCGGCCGGTTGCGCTTCTGTGCTTCGGCTTTGTTGCAGACAAGGCTAGGCACTATTTTGAAATATAACATACACTAAACAATAGCCACACCAAAAAGCTCGTAGCTATTGTGTGGACAATGGTGCAACACTGCTGGTCTCGATAGCTCCAATAAAAGCAAAGGCACACGAGAAAACAGTGGTTGCCTCTCTTACGCATAGGCTCTACCATATGCAAGATTTTATTGTCTCTTGGCAACAACTGTATAATTTTCAGGTGTCAATTGGATGGCTCGTTCAAATGCAAAATTGGTGGTCGGCATATCCACAGCGTGTAATACTCATAAGATGAAATCATGAGGTGCTATTGACCATCCTACTCTAATACCAATATAAAGGTAGCCTCAGCTGCACTACTCTCTTGTCCAATTCCAGGGTGTTGCTGAGAGCTCCTGGTTCTCCTCTCCCAACCTCAGCCAACAATAACTCTGGACAATTTATACAAGGACTCCACAATTTTAGTAGCTAGTCAGCTCTCCACATATGCATGGCCACTCTCACTAGTGTCTGGTCACTCTTGAGTCCATACCTGGTCACTCTTGAGTCCATACCTGGTCATTTTAGCTCCCCTAAACCCTACTCGTGCCTTTCTTGGGGGGACAATCGAGCTATCTAGGCTCTTGATAATCCTGTTGTCACATGACATAGACTTATAGATTTTTTTTCAAAATCAATTAAAAAACCCCTTTTGTAAATGTATTTCTATAAATTTACCTTAAAATTTTGAATTATAAAACCCTTCATTTGAACTCACGTGCTATGACTACATATAAATTTTTAGGTGAACCCCCCGAGATTATTGGCTCTAATTATTTCATTATATAAGAAAATAGGGTAGGATGGGAAAAAATAATCTCCCCCATTCTACCCCCACCTTTCTACTTGCCCAATTTGTTGTTATTGTCACAATTCTAATTGTTGCTCATTCATGGTGCAGTAATGCACTTTGTAGTAGAAAATATATCCAAGAAAATAGTAATGAAATTTGAATATTTTCATTTTGCAAATCCTTCATTCCATTGTGGCCACAAAGGCTACTATTCATTCATGATCTTATATTGTTTATAACTTGCATAGAGTTCTAATTCAATACTCTTCTAAATTCCTATTGCTAGCTAATCCATGTGTTTTGAAAAAACCAAGCTACTCATTGTGGTGTTAGTAGAGAAAAAGGCACTTTTTGGCTTTTAGAGACTTTTATAAACAAATTCTTGCTCTCTAATGATAAATTTTCAAACAAAACCATTCTTGTGATCTATACTTAACATAAGAGATAGTAGTTGAAAAAATGTATGAGAACAAAAGTGTCTTGAAAAGTGTATTTTTTAGAGTCTTGATTGAGAGTGTATTCAAAGTCATAACTTTCTTAAATAATTTTTAAGCAACTCACAAATAATTCTTCTATATGTATGTGATTCATTTGACATATGGATACGATGTTAATTGAGTAAAAGCTAACAATTATTTGAGTCCCTGAAAGTTAGGTATGCTGAAAACTATTTAGGTCACTTTTTTTGACTTTCTTTGTATTTTTGAGAAGTATCAATTTTGAAAATGAGCTAAGCTTCATTCTAAAAGACCCCCCAAATTTGTTTTAAACTAATTGGACACAATGGAGTAATTGCATGACTTTTGGACATCAAGTTATGAGAAAATAAAATAAATCTAGACTGAGCTAATGTTGTGGCTAAAGCGAAGTGTTTTTATGGCTCAGTAATAAGACTATGTTAATCAAGGTAAAGACAAGGGTGGCCCTTGTCCTCCTCAGCTTCTTCCATAACGAGAAAAGTCATTAAAAATAAGCTACTCCACAGAAGTTTTGAGGGGTCTATTAGTAGAGCAAGGGTTTATGAGGATCTCCATAGTGGTTACAAGAGCGATGAGGAAGTAGATGCAATGAAGTTTGGGGCCCTCAAGTGGAGGACATAGTGGCAAGTGTGACTGGTAGCAGTGGGGGAGGTGGAAACTATGGAGGAGGTTACCTACAATGTGCCATCTCTAGGGGCTAGGGATAGGGGACCACTATCCTCCTTAGATGCTTGCATAAGAGAAGTCATCAAAGAGAAGCTACTCCACATAAGCTTTGAGGGGTCTATTAGTAGAGAAAGGGTTACAAAAGTGATAGGGAAGTAGCTACAATGAAGTTTGGGGATCACAAGTGGATGACATAGTGGATGATGTCGAAGTGTGAAGGGTAGCAGTGGGTGAGGTGGAAACTATGTAGGAGGTTACCTACAATGGTCCATCTGTGGGGGGGTTAGGGATAGGGGTTTAAGAGGTTGCGTCCCATGGAGGGTTGCATGCATAAGCCCATGCAAAGAGGGATAAAGTGAGGCTAATGCAGATCAATACTCAAATAAGCAATAAGACATCAAAAGAAGAGCTCTCATGAAGCTTCATTGCTTAAATCAAACAAAGCTTGACATGATAAGGGGCACGATTTAAAGCTAAGAGAAGCCTTTCTAAATTGTTAGTCAAGTGAATGTCATGGGAACCCGTATCTATCTAGTCAATGATAATAATTACTACACAATATTGGAAAGAGAGCACAAAATGTAAGGGCTTTTACACACCAAAGCCGCTCAAACAACATGGGTGCTAATGTGGCCAAATGTAATACTCAGCGCCGCCTGCACCCAATCTCATTCCATTACTTATGTTGAGTTGGCAAGTAATAGACACCGATATGGATACGGTCAAGGACGAATAACGAGAGGAAACATCTAATTAAATATTGTTGGTGAAATAGTTGAACAGGTATACGAAACCTTGTATTTGGGTGTCCACATGTGTGTCCCAACTATAGAATACGCCCTCAAGTGTGGTGAGGCAATAGTAGAAGGGTAGAGAGGTAGAACCTTCCAAACAAGTGTACTCCCAACGTGTGGTGAGGCAACAGTAAGGTTCAAGGCGCAGAATGTTCCAGACAAAAGTACTGCCATTGACCTTCTAAGGTGATTTTTTCTTCCCTATGGCTTTTCTCAAGTTTTGGTGCCCCTTCCCTGTTCTACATAGGTTAATTAATTCATGTGTGGAGAAAACACTTGAGTGGACCTATTTTGCATGTATTGGGTATACATGGGCATTGTAACTCTTGTGGTAGCATGGCTAGGTGCTAATACAAGGTAGAGAGGCTTGCAAGATGTCAAGGTTTTAGGATACGTTGACGAGAGAAATCATAATGGGTATCTCTAGTAATGTCCTTTTAGTCTAAGATGCTACCGGAGAAAAGGTTGGTGCTTCACATTTCCTTGTGTCTTTTTTCAAATATCATATAGGTCCTGAATCTTTATGGCTATCTCTTTGATCATTTTTAATGGGCAAGGGATCACTCTATTGAGGACACGACCATCATGATAAGGGATCTTTATGTTGCCACATGGGCTATAATCATATATTCCTAATTACAATTTTATGTATGATAGACACCGATATGAATACAAGAAGGGGCAAATAACGAGAGGAAACATTTAATTAAATATTATTAGTGAAATAGTTGAACAAGTATGAAACACTGTATTTGGGTCTCAACATGTGTGTCCCAACTATAGAATATGCCCCAAGTTCCAACATCATGTAATATATGTATATATATATATATATATATATATATATATATATATATAATGCTAACTTATTCTAATGCAAGCCGCTTTGGAGAGGTTCCATAGGTTTCAAATATCACATAAATATATATATATATATATATATATATAATGCCGCTATATATATATATATAATATGGTTTTGCGTGTCCTAAAGGTACAAGTCAGGGCTTCGCACGCCTCTCCAGCTCATTGTCATTATCATCCTCTCTGTATCTAAAATGGCTTTGGTTATATATTAGTCAATTCCAGCTCCAGGAGTACTCGACTCTGTTCGCATCCCTCGTTCTAAGACACACACACACACACACACACAGAGAGAGAGAGAGAGAGAGAGAGAGAGAGAGGGGGGGGGATGGCACAGGCAGAGGTAGCTTCCCAAAGTCTGTCTCAACCCTACAAGAACATCGTGTTTGACCTGGGCGGAGTGCTGTTCAGCTGGACAGACTCGGATTTGGGCGCCATGGAGCCTGCTACCTTCAGGACCATTCTCCAGTCCGACCTCACGCATTCCTACGAGACTGCCCGCATCTCCAAGGAAGAATATCACCGCCAGCTCGCCGATAGCTTTTCCGTGCCCTTGGCACACGTCGATCTGGCCTTCGCCCGCGCGGCTGAGAGTTTAGCCCCCGTTCCAGAGATGCTGCGCTTTCTACGGCAGGTGAAGGAGGAAGCGACACATCTGCGCCTCTTTTGTATGTCTAACATCGCCATGGAGCACTGGCAGCGCTTGCAGGAGGCGTTCTCTGAACTCTGGCCGCTCTTCGATGGGTCATTCCCGTCGTGGGCCTGGCGTTCGCGAAAGCCCGAGCTTGAGTTTTTCCGACGGGTGATGTTGGAGGCCAACATCCTCCCAGAAGAGACCAGAATTTTCGTTGACGATACTGCCGTCAACTTAGCTGCAGCCAATTCTGTAGGCTTCAGAGGGATCCTCCACATCTCTCCCCAGGAGCCGTTGGAGCAGCTTGCTGCTCTCATTTCACGCCACTCCTAGTAGATGGTCTTTATAAGTTCCATCGCTTTTCTTCTTACGCGTTAATACTTACGGCCTTTGCGCACGTCTGGCTCTCCCAAACTCTGTAATTCGTCCCCAGGAGACGTTGGAGCAGCTTGCTGCTCTCATTTCACGCCACTCCTAGTAGATGGTCTTTATAAGTTCCATCGCTTTTCTTCTTACGCGTTAAAACTTACGGCCTTTGCGCACTCCCAAACTCTGTAATTCGTCCATCGATAGAAAATTAATAAATTTACTTATGTTTGCTTTTTTTAAAACGAAAGGATACTTTGATATTAATAAGTTTTTATTATAAAAAAGTTGAAGATGTTGCATGTATTAAAGAGGCTAGATTCTCACGAGTTGCAACTTGGCGCTACCTATAACAACTCAGAGTCGAAAGGACCAGTTAACACCTTTAGTTCTGCTACAAAATCTTCCACCTTCCACTCACAAGACGTTGCATATGCGGGCATCGACGGAATACTAGTAGCTGATCTCTGGCTGTCCGAAGTTGCTGCAACACCGTATATCTAATCCACGACCATATACACGCTAGGGCCGGGCTGAGGAGGTTCGTGTCACCCAGCATGCATTTTTCCAAAGTAGACTGATGTTGTGTGTCGCGGCTTTCCAGCCACCTTCGCATTCCTCTCCATAGGGTCTGAGCATTGGGGCAAACCCAAAAAACATGAAAGGCATCTTGCCTGTGTGTGCTTCAAAAGGGGCACAATGGAGACACTGGAGCCCAGTTAGCAGGCTTGTCCCCTGTAGGGAGTTTCAAATGAAGCAACCGCTAGAGAAAAACATTGATGCGAAGGGATGGGATTGCTATCCACACTGCCGCTCTACGTCGGGCCCAGTGCCCAGTAGAGCTTGGGGAGTTATGCCTATGGGCTAGCTTCCCAAACCAATGGGTTTGGCAGTCCTGCATGTCGGCTCCTTTCATGTCCGGAGGCCCTATTAGCAAGTCAGTTATCACTTATCAGGCAGAGTGTAGTTGGCCACTGTTAAGGGAGCACATCTACAGGCATCTTGGAGAATAGAGAGTGCAAGGTTGAAGAGACCATAGTTTTGAGCAACAACGTCCCAATCCAACAATTGGGCCATTCTACTATCCCAAAGGTCATAGCATATTCACAAGCCTTTCTTATGGAGTTACGGGCCTGGTTGACGTTCCATAGTGCTTGTGGTGGCTGACCACCTTCCATATTGCAAAGTAACCATACTCTCTCCTAGAGCTCCATCTCCCATAAGAGGAGGTTTACCATTCCACCTTAGGCCAACAAAAAGCTCTTGCCGAGTGTCACTAGCCCATGCATGACTAACGTAGATTTCTTGACTGTGCACTTCCCCAAGGATGCAATCTGGTGTCTCTAGGACAGGTGTGGCCATTGCCTTGGTAATCTTGTTGCATTCTGAATGAAGTGCCTGGTAATTACTCCCCATGCTTGCGCTATGTCAATCTTTTGTAGCCACTTAAGCGTGAGAGTTTTGGCTCTCATCTTCAGATTGGTTATGACTAGGCCACCTTTCGAGAATTGACTTGTGCCCCATGAGATTGTGTGCTAGCTCTTACCCTCAACAAGAGGCGGGGCCATTATCCACGCTTTTTTCAACGCTTTAGATTTAAGCTTAAAATCCCTGAAACGCCGAAATACGTGTCCGTATAGTTAATTTTTATTATTGTAGTTGGTTCTTATTCCTCTCTTTACTATAGTTAGCACCAAGAATTCAATCAATTTGTTCCATAATAGCTTATAAATATTTCCTTGTATATATATCAATAGCTTTGAGAGTATTCTTATTTGTCGATCACAAATCAGTGATGTAGAGAGAGGTGTTGCTCTAGAGTCCCAAGACCATAGCTTCAAGCGCTCATTAACGAAAGCGATGGCACGCCCGGGTGTGTTCTTTTTCTCACTTTCTAATTCCAAAAAATTGAAAAAAAAAGATACGCCCATATTCGAAGGGTAAGTAGGGATAAGCCTTATATTTGAATCCCATGATGGGCCCCATGGTCCCTAACTTGCCAACCTATATATAAACACACCATGCTTGCCATATATATGCTCCTAAAGCACTTAATTTCATTAAATAAAGCACCAAACTTGGCATAAATAAATAGCCAGCATTTCAATCCAAAATAATATTGACAATCTCAACACACCTAAACAAAGCTTTAAAACAATCTTCGGTTAACTGGGTTATCTCTCCTTGGAAGCATATACTCCTCGCCTCCATTTGGCAAAAAAACATTAGCTAGTGCAAGATAAACTTTTCGTGCAGAAAAAGAAGGAAAACAACAAAACCTTACATAACTCATTTGGTGGATCAATATTATTTGTTGAAATTCAAAATTAATATCTTAAGGCTCTTCAAATCTCTCTTCATATCTTTGCAACATATAACCAATCCTAGAAACCTACCTATACAAATGTAGATTCCTCCTTGAAAACTATCATAGAGATACATATAAGTTTCTCTATATATTTTATGTATTGGCAAAATCATAAATTTTTAAAACTTTTTTAAGAACGTTCTGAAGTTAAAACAACTATTTGCTAGAACTCTCTCTACAATCTCAAAGAAAATAGTCTAATAAATGGGATGTTTATAGCTTATGTAGCTAAGCACATTGTAAGTTGTTTAAACATGGTAACACACTCAATGAGATTAAAAGAGAAATAGAGAATGTTTTAATGTGCTCTCTCTCTCTCTCTCTCTCTCTAGTTCCCGCTCTCTATTTAGCCAACCATACGATAGACACACAAATAGATAAAGACAAAAAGGCCAACAAAGAAACCAACCTCAAGTCAAATAGAGAATTGGATTTTGAATCACCAGCTTTGAAACTATCGTCCTTGTTCTTTCTTCTATACAATCATACGAAAAAATCGAAAAACATAATAAACTTATGATCTCTATTTTTCTAATCCAAATACACAATAAAACGTAACAATAACTATATGTGTATTATATGTTTGATGGGACAAAGAGAGAGAAACACAAACAAATAGAGAGGGAGAGAGAAAACAAATAGAGAGGGAGAGAGATAGAGAGTAAGAAAGAGACATCCATCAATAATCTAAAAGCTTATTACATTATCTTTACCAACTTCCTAATGGGATGCACTTCAGAATTTCACTAAAAATGAAACGCTTTTCCTCAGAGCTCCTACATCTACTAACCACAATGTAAAAGCCATCTGGTAATCCCAATGCTTCTTTGATTAAGAGGAGCTTGAGATTGTCATCTAGCCTATAAGGGTCCAAGACTATATAAATATACCGAGGATTAACATCATCCCACCCATCAAATCCAAGGACTTCCCATTTTGGACTACGCTGGGATCCAAAAAATCCCAAATGTGGCATTTCCTCAAACAAGACAATATCTCATAATTTATTATTATCAGAAGTCAACTTTAAGATATTTAATGACTTGTCTCTTCATAAAACATAATCAAACTATACATTAATAACAATTATGAACTTTTTTATATTTAGCAAAGGAAGATTATAAGAAAATAACAAAAAAATAAAATCCATTCAAATACAAAAAGTAATCTAGAACTGAAACCATTCAAGAACACAACCAAATTTATTTTCGGAGGAGCTTATGCTTTGGGATACATTTAACAACTTCATCAAATACTTGTCGTACTTGATCTTTTTCAACATGGACAATAAAGTATATTTCATAACAATCAATCAAGCCCACGCTTTCTTTAATAATCATAAGCGTAATATTTTTATCTAATTTGTCTAAATCTAAATACATTTTAATTTGATAAATATCGTTCCATCCAGCAGCTTCAACCGGCCTTGGTGGACTATGAAAAAAATGATGCTCAAATTCAGCAACCAAATTCACTCTCTCCTCAAAGGAAAGAGTACTCCTCATGTGCTCAAAAAATATGCAAGTAACTTCTTCCATCTCTATCAATCATATATACATATATATAAGTATATGCATGACTACTATGTGCGTGAGTGTAAATTTTAATTTCAACTAATCTATGCATGCACATCGGTGTAAATCATGAAACAAATTACAACTACTATGTAAAAATAGAAGGCGCATGGGGAAGCGAAGGTGATGGGCAATGTATGTCTGAGAAAGAGAGTTAGGCGGCAAGAGGCTTGAAGAAGAGTCAAAAGAGGGATCTCAAGGAAACAAAATGAGGGTCTAGGAGCGAAAATAGCAGCATTTTTATAACTAGAAGGGCAACTAGGTGTCGGGCCATTTTCGATGCTAGAAACATTGCTATTTTTGCTGAAGGGTTTGTTGCTCAGCAGCAAAAATGTCGCTACTCACCATCGATATTTCATTGTTTTGCAGTGAAATATCGTTGTTGAGCAGCGATATTTTGCTACTAAGCAACGACTTATATTTTCATTGCAAAGTAGCAAATGCTTTGTTGGACATCAAAAAAAGAGCTAGGGCAAACTGAGGAGTCTACACAGGACTCCCCAGTCTTCCTCAATTCTTAATTTTTTTTAATAAAATAGTCACAATTTCAGATTTGTAACACAAACACAAATATAAGAAACACATACATTTTGGAGAATGCATTTGAGTCCAAAAAGATTATATTTCAGAAATTATTGGGCTTTGGCTATATATACATAAAGTTTTTACAATGAAGAGGTGTCTAATTGGAATCCTCATCAAATTTCGAGTGATCAGTACAAGACACTGCTGCCATACACGCGTTCGATACACGCGATAAGTTACGGGCGCGTGTATGGTCGCGCATGTATATGAGTAGTATCAGGCGCGTGTATATTGGCATCTACATTTGCATGTATATTGGTTTTAGAAACGTGTGTACCAGCACGTGTATATATGCGCAATTATACACGCTTTATTACACGCGATAACAGAGAACTTTATTAAGAAAAACTCAATTTCTTTACAGAATTAAAAACCATTTTCTTTAAACCATCTCATAGTACATTACAGTATATATCATTACACAATCCCACTACATGCATTTACAACAATGTAATATATTCAAAAATAAATCATGAGATGATAATTAAAAGACAATATATATAATAAAAATGTCATCAATTTAGAACGATACAGTGATGGATTGGTTAGGGTTTGATCTCATCTTCAATAAGATCCATCCTTGCCAAACAATCAACATCAATATCCATTTGATTAATTTGTAAGGCTATGATTAAATTTATTCCACTATTGATATTCTGTCCATTGATAATGGTACCCATGCCCTGATCACCCTCATCAACATCACCATCATTGTCAATGGTAGGGTCATCCTCATGATCATGAGAAATGGCACGCTCGTCCTCATTATCACGATCATCTCTTATTTCTTGATCATCGATCACATCTTCATTGGCATGTTCGACATCATCTTCATTGCAGCTTGCTACATCCTCCATATACTCCATATCAGTGAATGTATTGTACATCACTTTGGAACATGGTGCAATAGGGATGATGTAGCACCATTTAATATCATGCACCATTGGCAGATAGATAACCTACTCAAATACACATATTGTAGTAATTAATTAGCATATCAAAAGTCAAGGGGGGTATGTGAGCTTAGATATATATGTACATGAAACATATTAGGAAAAAAATGCATACCTGCTCACATTGTTGTGGCAATACGAGCCTATCTTTCTTTGTTTGCCAAAACTTTATAGCGTCAATAGTTACATAGCCACTTGCATGGCATTTTATCGTTGCATTAGGCCCATTTTCCACCATGTTCATTTGCCAAAACTTTATAGCGTCAATAGTTACATAGCCACTTGCATGGCATTTTATCGTTGCATTAGGCCCATTTTCCACCATGTTCATTTGCCATTTGACATCCAAAACATACACAAAGAAGCGACGAAAGTCAAGCCTAAATATGTCTTGGATTGTGCCACAATAATCATCCATTTTTCCATTGGCTCCCTCAAAGCTACTAATGACACCGCAATCTTGTGGATTCCTCTTTTCATCAATTCTTTGTGTTCGAAAATGCTTGCCTCCACACCATATAGCATTGAACATAGTGCACTGGACCAAAATAGAAGCAATATTTGTGTAAGCAATGTGAATAAATTTTAAAAGAAAATCACTTACAACTAATGCAAAACATTAGTTCTATGTACCTTTAACATGCATCCTCGTTTCATTCTTCCGCCGTGATATGCAGCCCCTCGCCGTGATATGTAGCCCCTCGCCGCTCTTTGCTCTCTCCATTTTCTCATGCAACCAATCAACATGGATATCATTCAGAAGTGTTGCTAGATGCTTAGGGTACGCCTTACGAGAGCCATGTTGCCTCCGAAAGAGAGCTCTTTCTGCTTGCCTTTTTGTCTTTGCATCCTCATATCTTGTAACCCATCTGCTCATCACATCACTATTAAGAATGCAAGTGAAATTGAGATCATCAATCAATGTTCTGTCGATTACTTTACTTGTCCTTTTCCTTGAGATCTGAAATATATACAAGAGACTCTTGTATCAACCAACCCTCGGCCATGCTTTCTTCAGGCCTTGCCACATAAAGCAATTTCGTCCACTAAATGCACAATGAGATGTAGTTGACTTGTGAGAATGGTTCGCAAAAAAGTCTCCTCTACCAAACAAACCACCTCCACTGCCATAACACACGCA
The DNA here is from genome assembly GCF_041138505.1 of Cibotium barometz. Taxonomy (NCBI): domain Eukaryota; kingdom Viridiplantae; phylum Streptophyta; class Polypodiopsida; order Cyatheales; family Cibotiaceae; genus Cibotium; species Cibotium barometz. The sequence goes on from NC_141109.1 coordinate 3,472,256, forward strand.
TCATCCAACGTGGCTGGATCAATTGCTTTGGAACTAACATATCTGAAAAATAAATGAATAGTACGTTATACCTCATGCACGTTCATTTTGCAAGGTATAATGAAGGGTGATCTGACATGGGTTTTACATACCTCACAAGCTCGCCCATCTTATAAATACATTTTTTCAAAGTCTTGTTTGCACAATGGTCGATGCTAGTAGGTAGTATGAACTGCGCACATAAGAGCACATGTATGTATGGTTTATGGCATTACAAAATTTAATTTCAACGTACCATATCATCAAACATATCATCAAACACTTCCTCTTCCACAACTTCGTGGGGTGCAGGGCTATTGTCATCCCTTTCCCATTCATCTCTGACAATAGATCCCAAAGCTCCAGCATCGTCTCGTCAATGTTTTGCATGCTCTCGCCGCGCAAGGGCACCATGTTAGGGTGTGGTACTGCATATTGCTTCAATTAGAACATATATATTACAACTCCATTAATTTGGACACCATGAGTCATTTGAATACTATCAATTTACATCTACTCACCTCTAAACCTGTTTGATTCCATTCTCCATACATGGAGATGTGATTCAAGGTAATTCGACGCGCTCGTACAATGCATCCTTGACATTGATTACACATACACTTGATCCTTTGTCCCAACCACACATCGCGATTATGATGACGCATTGTCTCATCCTCACCAGAACTGCTTGAGGAGGTTGATGACATCCTATGTACAAAAGAGCAAACACATAATCATAATCAGTTTTTAATGAAAGTATAAAAAGTCTCTATATCCAGTGTTGATCGCGTGTAATAGCGCGTCTCACTATTTTAAATCACGTGTAACAGCGCGTCTAGCTGTGTAAAATCGCGTGTATGAAAACAGCTATTTATTATACATGCGAATATACACGCGCTCCTACACACGACCACCTATCTATACCTAACAAATAACCCGCCGCCCGCCTTCTCCAAAAAACATTTTCAAAATCCATCTTTCCTCTCCTTCGTCACCGCCAAATCTTCCCTCTTCCAACAGAGAACTAAAGCCAAGTGCAAGGAGCAGACACGAGTGCAAGGAGCAGACACGGGTGAAGGAAACCAGCCAAAAAGAAGACACTTTTACAGAGGTGAGTCAGTTTGTCCTTTGTCTTGTCTCTTTCCTTCCATTTGTTTATGCGATTGTCTCCCTTATGTGATTGTCTCCGTCATTCTCTGGTCGTGCCTGCTTCAGTATTTTTGTGAACGATAGTGACAGTCTGGGCTTTCTTTTTAAGAAAGATTTGTCGGTGGTCTGTCGTTTTTGAAAAAGTTTTTGCGTAAGCTGCGTGTATGTTTGCGTGTACCCTATTTGCACAGATTGTTCACGCACAGATACACACATTTTTGGACGAGTTTTTACACGCGACTGTGTTTGTCCTTAAAGTCCCCCCATGCTTGCGTGTCTTGCTTGTCGATCCAGCTCAAGAGCGAGATGATCCCATCTGCATATGGCTTGCCTTCACAAAATCATATGTGCTAGCTTGCATGTTTGGTCCTCCAAAGCATAGAGATTGCCGATCCAATGAAGAAAGAGACGTAGCATTTTGTTACTACCTACCTATGGGCATTAATCATGTAGGAGGATGCATCAATTTTTTAGCATTTTGTTACTAATTTGGCCACCTAGCATCGCACATGAGGAATCATCTTGTAAGCAGTTTCCAAGCGACTCCATAGCTAGTTGTCATCATGGGGAATCATCAAGCATGTATAGGAACAACCTTAATCAAGATGCTGCATAAAGTTTGTGCTTTCAATCTTCATCTTTGTGCTTTGATACATAGAGTGATTCCCTTCATGGGCGACTGTGCTTTGATACATAGAGTAAGTTCCCGACATCGCCATCCCCTTTATCGCCTCTCATAGTAGCTCTTATTGCCATCCCCTTCATGGATCCTTCATGTATATACTTTTATTTTTGCAGATTCTTCATGGATCTAGGTTCTTCATCCGATCCATTTGCATACGGCACTTGGATGATGGAGATGCTAAATCATTTTGGGTGCCATTCTGGTCCAGTTGAGCTTACAGAGTACATGTATGCCCATCCCCCTCCTGGATTCCCTAGTATGGTCACCCCACCCCCGAGTATCCATGCCACTCCACTGCCATCTATGCCTGCGAGTCCGGCGAGATGGCATGTAGCTTCTCCTCTTCCACACTCATCGAGGAGACTAACCTCGTCCCAAACACACTCACGCACACCCTCCCAGGCACCATCACGTCAGGGCTCACAGCCACCATCACGTACTCCCTCACAGCCACAGTCACATACACAGTCACGTACACAATCCCCCAGTCGTGACTCCACCCGCAGTACAGAAGAGGAGAGCACACGCCGCAATAGGAAAAGTGGGAGTGGAGGATGCGGCGGGTGCTTTGGTGGGGTCTCGTGTGATGGGTCGATCGATATTTCTGCTACATACATGCATATGCAACAAAACATAATTGCTCTTTAAAGCTTAGAAAAAGAATACAACATGTGATATTAGAACATAATTGCTCTAACCCAAGCCATACTTAGACCAAGAATACAACATGTGATATTAGAACATTGTTAAGACCTCCTACAATACTACTTAGACAAGCAGGGTGGACAGTATTCCTTTCAAATGATAGCTTCTTAGGAATATCCACACGCTCCCCACTATTAAAGCCAAAGGAACCTCCTTTTTTGTAAGAGAAGCATAGTGAGAAGATCGAGGGCTCCCCCTCCACTATAACCACCTACTCACGGATAACCACTCCTAACTTGACATAAGAAGCACTCTAGATGGCATGTAACAATGCCCCATATCTCTATACATAAGGCCATTTCTTAAACCTGACACCCAAGGGTGCAATAAACATGAGGTGGAATGAATAAGGCCAATTACCTCGACAATGTCAACACAACCAAGAGAAGACAACAACACAAGCTAAGATAAAAAATACAACCTATGATATTAGGACAGTCCTGAATATTTAATTGACAAGTCCATCTGAGTAGACACCCTATGGCCCCTCGGTCGTCGTAGGCCTTACCCTCATTATCTACTTGACAAGTCCAAGTGAATAGACACCCTATGGCCACTCGATCATAGGCCTTGCCCTCATGCTTTACTTAACAAGCCCAAGTGAAAATATCCAACCTATGACTCCCTAGTCACAAGCCTTGCCCTCATTATTTGCTTGAGAGGTATATTTGAATAGACACCCTATGATCCCCCTGTCAAATGCCTTGCCCTCGTTATTTACTTGACAAGTCCAAGTGAAGAGACACCCTATGGCTGCTCTGTCATAAGCCTTTCCATCATGCCTTACTTGACAAGTCCATGTAATTAGACACCCTATTGTCCCCTCTATCATAGGACATATCATTATTTAATTGATAAATCCAAGGGAACAGACACCTATGGCCGCTCGGTCATAGGCCTTGCCCTCATGATTTACTTAATGAGTCCAATTGAATATATACACTACTTGCCCGCATTATTTACTTCAAAATTCCATTTGAATAGACACCCTATTGCCCACTCTATCATAGCATGTCCTCATTATATAATTGACAAGTCCATTTGAATAGACACCCTATTGCCCACTCTATCATAGCACGTCCTCATTATATAATTGACAAGTCCATTTGAATAGACACTCAATGACTCCTCAGCTAGAGATCTTGCCCTCATTATGTACTTGACAAGTACAAGTTTAAATCGACACCCTATGGCCCCTTTGTCATAGGCCTTTCCCTTTTTCTTTACTTGACAAGTTGGTGTGAATAGGCATCCTATGGCCCATTGATCATTGGCCTTATCCTCATTCTTTACTTAAAAAGTCAGTGTGAATAGAGACCCTATTGCCCCCCTCGGTCATAAGCCTTATTCTCATTCTTTACTTGATAAGTCCCTGTGAATAGACACCCTATGGCCCCTTGGTCACTTGCCTTACCATCATTATTTACTTGACAAGTCTAAGCAAACAAACACCCTATGGTTGCTTGGTCATAAGTCTTACCTTTAGGCTAATAATCAATTCTGAATAGACACCCTATGGCCCCTTGATCATAGGCCTATTCCATGGGAACACGGATTATGGAAGGAGGCCAGAAGTAATTAATGCGACGAGAGAGCAGGATTGTAGTCATGGGAACATAAAGATGCACATAATTTTTCCATATTTTTGTGTCGAAGTGCAATGTAAATCGTTTTTGGTCAATGTGGGTTCTAAATGAGAGTTCTAAGTGTATTAAGCAAGGCTCACTTATGGGGTTGTCCGCCCATGTGTGAAAGAGGCCTAGGGTTAGGGTTAGTGACATCTTTATAAAAGAGATGTTAGCTAAAGAAAAGGCACGTTTTTTGGCCATTCTCATAAGTTATTGAGTGAGCTCTCAAGCTATGGCAACTCTCTAACTCTCTCTCTATTGTACTCTAATGAGCATCAAACTCCAATGAGTATAGCTCCACTTCTTTCTCTTAATCTATTTTAGCATCATTGAAGTAAATTAATCTATGATTAGTTGAATGCTTCTTTCTTTCTCTTGTGTATGCTGCATGCTTGTAGAGTGTGTGTGTGTAGTCTCCATTGATGCAAGCTCTTGCCCACTTCATTGGCAATGAGTTATTCATAGATAGACTCTCTCTATGAGCTTGTGGGTTTGTGAATGTTACATTCTACACTTGCTCAACCTTGTGGGTTAGTAGATGCATGCTTATGGGTTTGCTGGCATTAGGGAAAGCTAAGATTTAATCAATGTTTAAATGGGATTAAGAGATTGCCATGCATTACTTGTTCTCTTGATTAGTGTAGTGGATTTAAGGGATTGAGAGATTGATTGAGGTGTTGAATGGTTGAATCCTCAAGTGGTGGTTCGTGTATGTGAGCTCTCCCTCATGGGATAGTGGATTAGTGTAGTGGATTTAAGGGATTGAGAGATTGATTGAGGTGTTGAATGGTTGAATCCTCAAGTGGTGGTTCGTGTATGTGAGCTCTCCCTCATGGGATAAGCCTTCATGCACTAATCGGGTCGAGTCCTCGGATTGACATTGTGTTTCTTAACACATTTGTTGATTGGTAGTACTCTATGAGCACTAAATTGCACGGTAGAGAGAACTGCTCTACAATGGCGCCGCTGTCGGGGAGCGAGTGCCTACATTAGTTGAGCACCATACACACACTACCACTCCTTGTTAAGCTCCAATCGGTTGCAAAACTGTTGGATAGGAGAGTAGGCTTTGGGACTAATTTTGTTACTTATTTAAGACTAATCTGTTGTTAAATTCTCGTTATTTGTCTTGCAATTTGAGTGCAATTGGCTAGCTACGCTTCTCCCTTGAGGTCAGGACAAGGATTCAACACACGGGAAGGATTGGAGGTAGGCGCTAAACCTACCAATTTCAATTTGTGTGCGAAAGAGAGAGGCTTGTTTTTGCATTTCTATCATTCTGTTTGAGGATAATTTTTACAGTTTCAATTTTTTGCATGTTTGTTTTTTTTTCTGTTCTTAGCTTAGTTTAGTTTTCTGCACCTTTAATTTTGTGCATTTTAGTTCTCTGTTAAACTTGCATTTTAGTTCTTTGTTAAACCTGCACCTGTAGAGAAACTGAAATCTATACACACACATGAAGATTGAACATTTCGAATTTGCTGCAAATCTCACAGCTGCACACGCATTTAGTTCACTGCACACGCATTGAATTCACTGCAAATCTCACAGCTGCACACGCATTTAGTTCATTGCACACGCACTACTTCAAAAAAGAAAAAAAAATAATAATAAAAGAAAGCGGTTGTGCGTGAACAGCACACCACGCGAAGAGACCCACACACCGCACCATAAAGACCGCCATCGCACACACCGGATAAGGGGGTGAAAAAAAAGTCTGGGAAATTTTTCATTTTCTGTCGCAAAAAATTGGGAGGTTATCTAACTTTTCGAGAGGAGTTAGAAAACACCCATCGTAAAAATTTCGGTCCCGGAACCATTTTCCCATAGTGAGCTCAGTATGGGAAACTGGTAAATTTTAGGCGATTTTTGATCCTGAAAAATACGCTATTTTTTGTCCTAATGTGTTCGAGGGGGTTCAAAATGGGTTCTGGCAAATTTTGAGCCAACTTGAAAATTTTTGGATTTTTTTGAAAAAAGTAAAAAAATAATAATAATAAAAAACCTTAAAATTTGACCTTATGCACTTGCGATGGGGACGTCATATAGACACTGCCATAGGGTCTAGGGCACCTTCTAGAGTGCCTACGCAAGTATGATAGTCTCGAAGTAGTTTTGTAGTAAGACCTTGCAAGATAGTTTGAAGTGGTTTTATGTTATGTGATGATCTTTTGTATTTGTCAAGATAGTTTCGAAGTACTTTGTCTGCAGATGTATGTTTTGTCATACGTGAGTGATTTGTTGTTTTTTCATTTGTGTATTCATTGTTATATGCTTGGTTGAATAGGTTATTTGTTGAGATGGAGGACAATGTTGGATCCAGTGATACCTCCAATAGAGTCCAAATTTCAAATAGTAGAAAAAAAAAGGCACCTGGGATAGAGTGGCAATATGCAATTAACGTTGGTGATCGATTCATAGATTGGGAGTGTAATCTATGCCATGCAGTAAAATCAGGTGGGGCGCCTCGACTAAGAGAACACTTTTTAGGCGGACCGAAGAAAAAGTCATGTACCCACCCCTCTGCACCTATAGTGGCCAAACGCATAAGAGAAGAAATTCAAAAGAAAGATTCAAGAAAACATGACACTCCTATCGTTAATGTATCAAGGCAGCAAGAACACTGTTGTTCTAATCTTCAAACTCCCGCTACATCGCCTACTTGTACCCCGAACGGCAATGTGCAACCAGAAAGTAATCTACCCAGTGCATCTTCTTGCAAGCAAAACTTTGACGTAGGAAATATACCCATGCGTCAAACTTCATTGCAAGAAAGCCTACGTCAAGGTCGACTCGATGATGCACAACTCGTCCTTGCTGAAGCGATTTACTTTTCTGGGAGTGCTATGATGATGGTGGACAGTGAGCATTGGAGAGAGCATGGAAGAAAATTGGTGAGTTTGGACCAGGGTTTTCACCGCCTACGTACCATGCTATGCGAAATGATCTATTAGAGAAATGTTATGTGCATGTAAAAGAACGTGTACAAAGAATAATTCTTAGCAATATAGAGCTTTCTGGATGTAGTATAGTAAGTGATGGATGGTCTAATGTGCAAAGAAAACCATTAATTAATGTAATGGTTATTTCACCTAGAGGTGAGACTTTCATCCGTGTCGTGGATTCAGCTGGTTCAATCAAAACTGGGGCTTACATTGCTCAAGTCATTAGCTCTGTGATAGAGGAAGTGGGTGCCAAAAATGTAGTCCAAGTCGTCATGGACAATGCAAAAAATTGTAAAAATGCATCCAGAATCCTACAGCGACAATATCCACATATTTTTCCGGTAGCCTGTAATACTCATAGTTTGAATCTTGTATTAAAAGATTGGTATAAATCTGATGATACCAAATGGTTTGCCTCAATCGTCGACACTACTCGCCAGCTTGTGAAATTCATGCTCAAGAGACAGAGAGTTTTAGATATGTTTCGACCTCGCATGTCAGTTATGTTAAAGCTTCCAGCGGAGACTAGGTTTTGCACTCACTTTTACACTTTTGAGTCTCTTCTTAGAAATAAAGATGCAGTTTGTGAAACATTTACATGCATGGCATTTCATGACTGGGAGAACACTCAACTTGAAAAAGTGAAAGAGAAAATCAAAGTCTTGAAGGGAGAACTTACGAGAAGAAGTTGGTGGAACAGTGTGATGGATGCATACCATGTAATGATGCCTGTTATGTATGCTGTACGAAGTCTTGATCAAAGAGCGCCTAATCTCGGAAAAGCATGGATGCAATGGTGGACTGTCCAGCGGAGTTTGGAGTGTCCTGAGAAATTAGAGCATTCAGTGGTGGAAAAGCAATGGCGTGTACCATTCTCCAGTAGACAAAGAAAAGTTCTGTTGAAGTACTTTCATGCTAGATGGATTGGAGCGCATTCACCACTGCACAGTGCTGCTTACATGTTAGATCCTGAATATTGGAATATGGATTTGATGTCCAACGTTGAGGTGGTGCAAGATTTTTATAAAGTGGTAAACACTTTCTATAATAATGATGATGATCATGTACAATGCATAAAGGAGATGACCTCATTTCGGTTGAAAGAGGGTCTATTTTTCAACTCCCTTGTTCAACAAATGGCTAAAGAGCAACCTGCATGGAAGTGGTGGATGATGAATGGTGGTGAGCATTATGCTTTATTGCGCAACCTTGCGATGAAGGTTCTAAGTCAGTGCTCTTCAAACTCAGGCTCAGAAAGAAACTGGAGCATGTATAAATATATTCATAGTACTATTCGCAATCGACTTCTTGCAGATCGAGCAAATAAACTTGTTTACATGTACTGCAATGAAAAGATCTTGCGAGACATCGAAAGCGAAGAGTATGAAGAAGATATGCCCAGATGGATGTACAATTGTGAAGATGTAGTAGACGAGAACTTTGATGTTGGACGTACGTTGTGCACCACCCTTGAGATAGAAGACAATTTAGACATTGACTTAGATGAGCTTAATTTAGCAGATGAGAGAGTAAACGGTGAAAGAATTTTGGAGCAAGATACTGACATAGAGGAAGAAGTCACTTCATTAATTTAATAAAAAGTACTTGTACAAATGATCATATTTGGAGAAATTATCAATACAAAAGTAGAATTTGTTTTTCTTAGCTCTCATCTTGAAATAAATTGCGAATTGCACTAGGAGTTGCATCTAAAGGTCTTGGTGGTTGATATTCGCTAGCCATGCCGAACACTGTATAAATACCTTGATTTATTGGGACATTGCACAATGCACGTGGAAGTATTTTGCATTTGTCTCACTAAACATATTAAGTGGTAATAGTGTCCACATGGTAGTATATACTGGCCGCTCCACCCATCGAATACTTTGTAACATACAGGACATTGGGGGGTGGAGGAACTTGTAGCCTCAGCAGAAACTCCCACAAGATCAGGATGTATCAAAAAATGAGAGATGTGGTTTCCTTGGCGCACAGGAGCAATACGTGAGGAGATGCTCTGCACATCTTGGCTGATCTTTGTTAGCTGCTCTTGAATCCCTCTATTGGCCGGGGGAGGAGTTGACGCTTGAGTTAATCGGTCAGCTTCTTTCTCCTTCTCTGCTAGCTGTGCCCCTAAGCTTTCTTTGACCTGGTTTAACTCCAGTCCAGCGCCCTCCACCATGAGAGCAAGTTCTTCTCTTGTGAATGTCACTGTCTCTTCACGTATGTCGTGGGTGTTGACAGTGGCCTCTCTGGAGGCGAAGTCCACTGGAGTTTCTAGGATAAAGTGAGCATATAGCATTTTAGCAAAATAGAGTGGAGCGTCGGTGTTATGGAGAGGACGACCATACACCTCCAAGAAAATGCGCTCGGCATTAGTTTTGATATCATTGTGAGTGCAACGAGAAATCTTCCATCTTCCCTTCTTAATCTCGCCATCTGGACATGGCCATATTTCCTTTATCATCTCTGTGGTTACGCATTTGTTTATGTCTTTCCATTGGGCATAAGTTGGATTTGTCCATTTCGATAACCTGCATGCTGTTCTTGTAGCTTCGTGGGCTGTCAGGCCATGTGCAAGGGCCTTCATTCGCTCGTATGCCTTCTTGGCTAACTCCTGATGCTCGTTCGCTTGCGCCTGCTCCATATCTGCATGAACGTAAATGACTTTAGGATTTTAATGAACTGTAAAGATCAACGTAAGATAAATTGACCATTACTCTCAAAATCTTAAAGTCAAACACCACGAGAGGAGATATGTATTGCAAAGACTCGATGAGAAATATCCACTTGACTCCAAAAACACTTCAAACAATGCTCGCACATCAAATTTTGAAGAGAAAACATAAACTTAAACACCACAAGAGGAGAGAGATGTTGCAAAGACTCAATGAAGAGAGAAACAAAATTTTGAAACATTGGACACATCAAATTTTGAAGAGAGAAACAAAATGCCACTCCTGAAACTTAATCTCTTGATACTGTATCATTACAAAGTTGGGGTGAATGCCACCGATAGCTCTACAAGAGGACGTTGTGCTCTCGTAGGGTCAGTCTTTAGTGATCTAAAAAATTCAACTACTTGCAAAATTGATTTTCGCTCATCGCGATTAGGCAGAAACATCCAATTTTTGACTCTATGAATCATGGGAACTATTATCAAAAGTCATATAAAGTTTGTAATAAATATCCCAAGGCAAAAACATCGGATGCAGGAGTGTATGCATCTGCCAAAAATGGATCATAAAGCTCTGGGGCTATCCATGGCCGTTTATTTCGCTCTCTGTCTGCGTGGGAGACTGCCTGTGCCACCTTCTCGGGGTTCTTGTGTGCTTCAAAAACAAAATTGAGAGACACCCGTTTTTTGGGCGCTCTCAGCAGCAGCAACCCCCAATCGATAATACCTATGCGTGGCTTTAGCTCTTTTGTATAATCCAACACTCCATTGAAAAGATGTAGGTCGGTATGTACAATACCTGCCATATGTGCTGTTGTTAGACCTTCCACCAGGGCATGCATAATATGTGGCATGTTTATTACTACCTCTTTTATTTTTGAAAGTTCTAGATGACTTAAAGGGATATTATCAGGCGGGGGTTGTCTCCATCCTCGATCCAAACGAAAAATGGCTCTGGTGAACTCACTGAATCTGAAGGGAACCTTCAGAAGAGTATCACCAAGAGCGCCGCCATTATAGTACGGGAAAATTGTGATCCAAGGAGCCTCTTTTGTAAAGGCAATGCATCGGACAATCGATGGATGTAGCACTTGCATACCCTGCTCTGCCTGGAAGCTCTCGAACTTCGCGTTGCCTTCTCCTTTGTAGTGCTTTCCGCAAAAAGTGATGTGCTCCGGTAAAAATGATATACCTTTAATTGCATACTCTTTTACTGTTCCAAACACGCCGGAGCCTATTGTTCGTCCTTCGTGAAGTGCTTCGTGCGGGATGCCAATAAGATGTGTGCACATAGAATTGTAGATGGTACGATTAATGACACCTGTACCACTTGCATCTGCCTGACTGGACGTTGCAGCGACGTCCTGGGCAATGCGCACTCTTTTGGGGAGGGACTCTGCATCCAACGCCTTCATGCGCTTGCTCTTGGCTCTTTGCTCGCTCCATACAACGTCCCATAACTGTAGACGTTGCATATTGGCTTCAGGCGGGGCAGCATCTCTAAGATCACTGCATGCTACACGCATGCTCCCCAAAATGGTTCGTGTTATGTGCTGATGGTTGAAATCTGCTATCTTCTGTCTATCTAGCAGCTCAGCGTTGCCTCCGCTTCGAAGCCGACATTGTGCATTTTCCCATATTTGGTCTATGAGATCTCGCATGAGTATCTCAGACTCATTGATCTTTTTGACGACATCATCAGTACATTGTGATACTGTGATGACCGCTTCAACGTGAATTGCTCGCAGAACAATTTTGCGCTCTTTGGGAGAAAGCATGTTGATCGTCTTCGTAAATCTAGTAAATAACACTAAACACAAAAAAACAGAATATCAAACATTACTGAAATAAACATCAAGCAGACGTGAGAAAACAGCAACAAGTATATCAATATCGTCAATGTTCATACAAAAACGGAATATCAAATAATTTTAATGAACTCAACATCATCCAATACATCATCAAACGTGAGAAAACAGCAATAAGTGTATCATTACTTATCAATGATCAAACAAAAACAGAATATATCAAACAACATTACTGAACTCAACATCATGCAATACATTATCGAACGTGAGACAACTGCAACAAGCGCATTATTACTTACGAAGTGTATACATTATCGAATGAGAGAGAGAGAGAGAGGGGGAGGAAGAGAGAGAGGTGTGACAGATAGAGAGAGGAAAAATTAAATGACATTTTTTATAGTTTTGTGAGTTCCTAAAGAGAGAAAAATTATGTTTTGTAATCCTAAAGCACTCCTCATCTACATACCTATCGTGATAGAGAGAGATGTGAAGTGTATCATGAGAGAGAGAGAGAAAGAGTTGTGAAGTGTATCATTGCGAGAGAGAGAGAGAGAATTGTGAAGTGTATCATGAGAGAGAGAGAGAGAGAGGAGAGGAAGAGAGAGTTGTGAGACAGATAGAGAGAAGAAACATTAAATGACATTTTTAATGTTTTTGTGAGTTCCTAAAGAGAAAAATGATGTATTGTGCCAATTTTTAAGTAAATAGAGGGAGAAAAAAGAAATTATTAAGAATTATGTAAATTTTAAGAGAAATAAAAAAAATCATTATCTACACATCTATCGTGTTGTGAAGTGAATCATGAGAGAGATAGAGAAAGAGTTGTGAAGTGTATCATGAGAGAGAGAGGGGGGTAAGAAGAGAGAGATTCATATTTTTCGAGTTACGAATCACGATATTATAAAATAAAACGTTTAGACAATATGATGTAAACTTTGATCCATGAAATACTAATGCCGCGTTAGCAACCAAGTATCGCATGGATCAAACACAATAAAAACAATACAAGTCAAATCAAACAAATTTACGACATTTATTCGACCGCGTTAACGATCATATGCCGAAATACGCAAGCAAATTTACGACACTTTTTCGACCGCGTTAACGATCAAATGTCGCAATATGCAAAAAACATTTTATGCACTAGCGGACGACACCAACTTGCCGTGTTAACGACAAAATGCCGCCCGATTCTATGGGAATACCAATAGGATACGAACATACACTAGCCGCGTTACCGACCATATGTCCGCATTTGACAAAGGGAAGGGAAGGGAAGGTGACATCGCCATAACGATACTATGCTTGCCGCGCTACCGACTAGTACTGCTATGGCGTGTCATACTTACCATAGGACACAGACTAGCCGCGTTACCGACTAAGTGCCCCAGGGTAAGCACCATTCCGAAGAATATCCTTACACACACACCAGTCGTGTGGCGGGCCACCCAAATCCTGCCGCACATTGCGATAATGGGTGGCTGCCCGCACGAACTCACGCACACACACATCCCTCGTGTGGCGGACCACCCACATCCTGGCGCGCATTGCGACAGTGGTGGGCGGCTACCCGCACGAACACACCCACACACACACACACACACACACACACACACACATAAGTTTTCATTACCTGTGTATGCTGTCAGCAACAATGAAATCCCAAAGGGCCTCCCGGGGGCCCATATATATAGAAAATTGTACCCCGCCGGGCTATATGACGACCCCGCAGGGACCCGCCGGGCTTTGATTTATCCCGGCGGGCCCGCCGGGTATATCAAAAGCCCGGCGGGATTTTTCCCGGTTACCAGGTCGCTTGCCACCGGCTTTTTTGAGAACATGTTAACATGTGAACATGTTAATAACATGTTCACACATGTTATTAACAAAAAAAATTTTGTGATCACTTGAATATAAAATCAGAGCTCGCGGGGCCCCATCTCTCTTAAGCCAACATTAGAAACCATACCAGAAGTATCATCAAGTTGGGAAATGAAAAGTGAGCTGATCTCACAAGCTCATAGTAGCGAGAAGTCTGCACTAATTGACACCCCATTGAAAGAAGGCATTCTGCCACCACCTAGTCTTGCCTTCCCATGCAATGATGAAGTTATTGATGCTAATGAGGACATGGCAAATGAGATGTGGGCAGCAGTTCATGAGAAAGTTAATGAGAAAACGCCATATTGGGGAATATGGGAATTTCCCACAAGTTTGGGACACGTGGTCAAAGTTTGGATTAACCATAACTTGAACACCACTAATCCAAAATGAGCGCTTTATAGCTCTTTAGATTCCATTTTTCAAGCGCTTTCCAACGATAGGTCATATGATAGGGTTTTGAGAAACTTACAAACATGTTATCCATGTCCCCTTTTTTAAGTATTCAAAAATGGGAATTGGGAAATTCCCAAATTCACTAATATGGTGTTCTCTATAATTTCACCTTCATTCTTTGAAGTGGATTTTACCAGGGGCACAGAAAACAACTTAAGACGCCCAAGCATCTAGGAGAAAGTTCAAACAGTTGTTTCTTCTAGAAGTAAGCATACAATAAAAACCTTACCATCTTATTTGGGAGAATATGAGAACTGTTCTCAAACCTTGAGGATACCCTCCATGCATAGAAGGTTGACAAAGGAGATGGATATGGGTATCGTGCAAGCTATTTTGTCAGCACTAGTGGCTTGTACCATACCTTTGCTTGATTTGATAAAGCTTTGACCAGAGTTGTGGAATGATATTGCCACATGTTTGTCAGAGCAGGTATTGCTACAAAAGGATACTATACACCCTGAGACAAAGCATGTTATGCCAGTTCCTATCAACAAAGTAGGAAAATTTTGTGAGGAAGATCAGGGAAATGCTACCCTCCCATTAGAAGTGCGAAAAGTAGCTTCAACTGCAATACTTGATAGTGGTGCAGGAGTGGGCATTGTGACAAGGTCCATTTGGGAAAAGTGGGGCAAACCAGCTATTAGGAGTACAAGGATGCGCTTGCAGCTAGCAGATGGAAGCTTAGAACATCCCATTGGGCTGCTAGAGAACATATTGGTCACCACATGTGGGATTGAATATGAGCACACATTTGCAGTAGTGGATTTTGGAAAGCATCCAAACTATGAAGTGATATTGGGTAGACCATTCATGTAACAATTTCAAATGATTCAGGACTGGGGATACAATTATTTGTACCTTCGACATGAATCTGTCATCACAAGGGTCAACCTAAAGAATCACTCATATCGTGATGTAACACAGTCTCCAATAGATGAGTTTGATTCTGCTTCATCTGAGGGCTCAAGAGTTACATTGTCAGATGGGCGAGAAGATCTGTGGATGTGTGGAGCCTCATGTAAGGATTTCAACACTGAAAGACTTAAGGGTAATCGAAGTGTATCAAATGAGGCATACATTCCACAACCCTTCCCTCAGCACTTAATTGATCCCCTAGAATGGAGTCATGTCCTTGCAACATGTGCTTTACCTAAGCCAATTCAATTTTGTGACTCAGATGGATATGATATTATTCCTATACGAATGGTACAACCATGTGACCTTCTAGATGATTTGTACTATGGGGTTGCATCCACAACAGCACTGCATGTAGAGAAAGTCTCAATGGAGGATTTAACACTCGAATCTGCTAATGATGCTAATAAGGAAGATGGATGGGACTTTGATTTTGATGATGATGTGATAATCCCCAAGAAAGAGTTAGGAAAGGCACGCTTACTCTTGAGAGAAAGGGAGGTTCAAATAGAGATCCCTCGAAGCCGACCCAAACGTAAATGCTGTAAGAGCCATAAGAGAATCCGTAAACAAGATGAGAGGGAACGACGTGAGAGAATACAAAAAGAAAACGAGGAGTTTAAGAATGAACACTCTTGACCACCACCTCACTTCTCAGGAAAGAATGGATATCTATACTATGTCCAAGCACAAGATAGTATCAAAGACCAAGTAAAACGATCAGATGGATTCCAACCAGGAGAAAAGCTAAAAATGGTTAGCAAAAATCGTAAAAAAAACAAAGAGACCAAAACAAAAACTCAAGTCTCAAACCGATTCAAAAGAGAGTGTGGAAAGTGCAAAGATAATGGTTGAACAAAAAACTCTGATACAAGATTGCAAAAGAGAGCTCAAAACCGCATGGTCTTCAATTAGTGATGACTCAAGTGGATAAGAACAAGGTCTCAATGTTCCTCCCAACTTCACACAGTACACTCTTCAAGATGGAAAGATTGTTCTTCAACAGCCCATGCGACAAAAGCCAAGCATGCCAGGGGTCTCATGGTCCAGAAGATGCAAAAAAAATTGATATCGCTGAGCTAGGAAAAGAGCCTCGCTATGTGTGGATTGCCACAGACTTGTCCTTAGATGAGGAGAAGTTATTAATTCAAACAATAAAGGAGTATCGCGATTTTTTTTCTTAGAGTTATAAAGACCTCAAAGGAGTTGATCCAAGCATATGTCAGCATATCATTCCATTGCGAGAGGATGCAAAGCCTTCCAAGCAACATCCTTATACTTACGATGAGAATTTTGCACAAAAGATAAAAGAAGAAATAGACAAGCTCTTAGAGGCAAAATTTATCTATGAGATTGAACACACTGAGAATGGGTCTCCCCTATTTTAGTGGTGCCCAAGAAAAATGGAAAACTTCGAGTATGTGTAAACCTCAAGAAGGTAAATGCAGCTACTATACGTGATCATTACCCACTTCCAATCATGGATCATGTTTTGGAACGTGTTGCAGGGAAAAAGGCATATAGTTTCTTGGATGGATTCTCCGGTTACAATCAAGTGTCAATTGATCTGAAGGATCAACACAAGACAACCTTTGCAACTGAAGATGGCATCTTTGCCTATCGTGTTATGCCATTTGGTCTAACAAATGCACTTGTAACCTTTCAGCAGTTAATGAGTCATGTATTCAAGCAGTACCTTAGGCTATTTCTTGAGATCTTCATGGATGATTTATGTGTTCACTCACAAGAGCGTGATGATCATATAGAACACCTCAGACTGGTGTTTCAAAAGTGTCAAGTTTATCGTATATGCTTGAATCCTGACATTGAGGAATCCTTTGAAAAGTTGAAGCAAGCATTGTCTGCACCCATCTTACGGGCACCAGATTGGAACCAAATCTTTCATGTCCATATTGATGCTTCAAACTTTGCAAGTGGATGTATTTTGGCTCAATCGGGAGAACATAATAAGGATTTCCCAATCTCCTATGCTAGTCTGACAGTTAAACAATGCTGAGAAGAATTATACCACAACAGAAAGAGAAGGTTTGTCCATGATATATGCAGTGAAAAAGTTTTGCCACATTACCTTTTGGCAAATAAATTTATATTTTTTGTGGACCATCAAGCACTGCTATATTTGGTGAATAAGCCTTGTGCAACTAGAAGGATTGTGAGGTGGTTTGTCATCCTTCTTGAGTTTGATTTTGAAGTGGCAGTCCGAAAAGGAACAACTCATCTTAGGGCAGATTATTTGTCTCGAATCACCTCTGGAGAAGCTCTGTGGGTGTGGATGATGATATGTTAGATTCAACACTTTTCCTTGTAGAGACAGCTCCTAAATGGTCTAAACCCATCTTAGAAATTTTGACAAGTGGGTAGATATAACTAACGGGTCCTAATGTGGACCTATGGCAACCATGCAAGTTAATCTTAGGGAGATTATATCGTCAAGGTAATGATGGGGTGTTGCGGCTTATACTACCTAACCCTGACCAATATGAGGAGATCTTGGAATGGGCACATGAGGGTATTGGTGGAATCCATGCATCAGCTACTACTTGTGTGCGACGTATAACTCAGGATGGGCAATGGTGGCCTACCATGCATACGGATGCTGAAAAATTTGTTTGTAACTGTGCTTCGTGTCATATTCAACAACCAATTCATAATGTCACATTATTCCAAATTTCAACTACACCAACACTACAAGACAATGCTGCCATACACGCGTTTCATACACGCGATAAATTACAAGCGCGTGTATGGTCATGCTTGTATTTGAATAGAATCGGGCGCGTGTATTTTAGCATTTAAGTTCGCATGTATGGTCATGCTTGTATTTGAATAGAATCGGGCGCGTGTATTTTAGCATTTAAGTTCGCATGTATATTTGCATTTATCAATGCGTGTATAAATGCGTTTATATACACGTAGTAATACACGCATCTATACACGCTAATATTCACGGATTAATACACGCTATTATACACGGATTAATACACGCCACTATAGACGGATTAATACACGCATGGCAGAGAAAAACTGAAGAAATACATGCATTTACAACAATGAAATATATTCAAAAATAAATCATGCATATGAGATGATAGAAATGTCATCAATTTAGAACGTATAGTGACGGATTGGTTAGGGTTCGATCTCATCTTCAATAAGATCCATCCTTGCAAACGATCAACATCAATATCCATTTGATCAATTTGTAAGGCTACGATTAAATTTATTCCACTATCGATATTCTGTACTCCATTGATAATGGTATCGATGTCCTGATCATCCTCATCAACATCACCATCATCCTCAATGGTAGGGTCATCCTCAATGGTAGGGTCATTCTCATGATCATGAGAAATGGCATGCTCATCCTCATTATCATGATCATCTCTTATTTCTTGATCATCGATCACATCTTCAATGGCATGTTCGACATCATCTTCATTGCGGCTTGTTACATCCTCCATATGCTCCATATCAGTGAATGTATTATACATCACTTTGGAACGTGGTGCAATAGGGATGACGTACCACCATTTAATGTCATGCACCATTGGTAGATAGATAACCTACTCAAATACACATAGTACAGTAATTAATTAGCATATCAAAAGTCAAGGGGTACGCGAGCTTAGATATATATGTACATGAAACACATTAGTAAAAAAATGCATACCTGCTCACATTGTTGTGGCAATACGAGCCTATCTTTCTTTGTTTTTGCCAGAACTTTGTAGAGTCAATAGTTACATATCCACTTGCATGGTGTTTTATCGTTGCATCAGGCCCTTTTTCCACCACGTTCATTTGCCATTTGACATCCAAAACATACACAAAGAAGCGACGAAAGTCAAGCCTAAATATGTCTTGGATTATGCCACAATAATCATCCATTTTTCCATTAGCTCCCTCAAAGCTACTAATGACACCGCAATCTTGTGTATTTCTCTTTTCATCAATTCTTTGTGTTCGAAAATGCTTGCCTTCACACCATATAGCATTGAACATAGTGCACTGGACCAAAATAGAAGCAATATTTGTGTAAGCAATGTGAATAAATATTAAAAGCAAATCACTTACAACTAATGCAAAACATTAGTTCTATGTACCTTTGTTGCTTGTAAATGAAGATCAATACCAGGATGCAACAAAAACGATACTTAGGGCTCTTGAAAAGAGTTCCACTTTGTAGATGAATGTGGGAGAGGGTTTGATAATAATCCCACATGGGGACTTATGGGAGTCCTAGAATTTTTGTATAAAAGGTGGCTCATTTGAGAGCTTTATACACTTTGGGCTTAGTTCATGCAAGAGCTCCTTTGAGAGACCTACTCTCCCTCTTCTCCATAGAGGTGAAGACTCTTCTCTCACCCCATCTACATTATTGTATGAGGTAAATCTCTTCATTGAATCATTAGCAATGTCATGAGTCTTTCTCATCCTCTTCTCTAATCATTTTACTCTTATGCATGCTTTTAGTATTTCATTTTTGAGTACATGGATTGATTTGAAGCTTTCATGGAAGCTTGATGCTTGAATGTGTGCATGCTTGTAGGAAGATAGGAGTGGAGTGAGGTCTTTCTCTTTGCTTGAGTGAATAGTGATTGTATTCCACTTGCTTGTATTTGTGAATGAAGGGGTGTGTAGGAATGAGGACAAGTTGAGCTTGTGTGTATGCTTAGTCTAGTGTCAAGTGATGGTAGCCATGAGCATTCTCTCCCTTTGTGGATAAGCTCTTGTGCACCGGTACGGGTCGAATCCCTAGCTCCGACAGGGATGCAAATCCCATTGGATTGAGCTACACGTGGATCGTGCTACTCTTACTACAAGTGAGAGAGTTGTCAGTCTCTCCATTGGCGCCGCTGCCGGGGAGAAGACTCAAATCCGGTTGAGAGTGTGTGGAAACCACCACTATTTCCTCTTTTGGTTGCAAAACCATTGAGTGATTAGGTTAAGTTTGGGTGTGTGATCCCGGTGTGAGTGGATAAGGTTAACCATTGAGCGGTTGAGGTTTCTCCCGCATTGTTTTTTTTATGTTTCATTGCTTTTATGTTTTTTCAAGTACCGTTCATTATGCTTACCTTCATTGTTTTTTGTCATTTCATTCTTTCATGCTTTTCGTTAACATGTAATTAGTATAAATAAATAAAAAGAAAAGAGGTGCGTTGCTAAGCTCTCCCATAGCTTATGCAAGCCCCATTGACTCCCAAGCAAGAAAGAAGAGAGATAGGAAGTGTTGGAGGCGACCTTCCTTTTGTTTTGTGTTGTTATTGTGTGGGGAGGTGTTTCACTAGGAGAAAGAAGAACCGAAACAAACAAACTAAAAGTACATCCACTAGTTCTCAGGAGACCTCTAAACAAAACATACGGGATAAAACTTTTACATCCCAGGAAGTGCGTGAGGAACATCAACCTCAACCTGAGCCTAGTGTTAAACAAGATAAGGCTAGTACGACTGAGGTTAGTTCTGGGAGTTCTGTTTTTGTGGATAAAGTAAATGAGACTCTAGAGGCCATCATTGATGCTCATAGAAGTCGCATTGCAGCTTTATCTGAGCTACCCAAAAAGCTTCAAGAATACCCAAACCCTCGTGAGGAGAAGATCAATTTAGCTGTACATCAGCAACTCATTAGGGAAGCTCAGTCGATACTTGAGGGACCACCACCACCTATTCCTCGGGGCCCAACCTCTCTTAAGCCAACATTAGAAACTATACCGGAAGTGTCATCAAGTAGGGAAATGAAAAGTGAGTTCATTTCACAAGCTCAAAGCGAAAGGTCTGCACCAATTGACACTCCATTGAAAGATGACATTCTGCCATCACCCAGCCTTGTCTTCCCATGCAATGATGAAATTATTGATGCTAATGAGGACATGGCAAATGACATGTGGGCCGCTGTAAATGAGAAAATAAATGAAAACATGTCTTCTGTTAGTTCGCCTCCATTCTCTGAGGTGGATTTTACCAGAGACTCGGAAAACAAATTTAGACACCCAAGCATCCAGGAGGAAGTTCAAACAATTGTTTCTCCTAGAAGTAAGCATACAATGAAAACCTTACCATCCTATCTGGGAGAATATGAGAACTGTTCTCAAACCTTGAGGATACCCTCCATGCATAAAAGGTTGACAAAGGAGAAGGATATGAGTATGGTGCAGGCTATTTTGTCAGCACCAGTGGCTTGTACCTTACCTTTGCTTGATTTGATAAAGCTTAAACCTGAGTTGTGGAATGATATTGCCACATGTTTGTCAGAGCAGGTATTGCTACAAAAGGGTCACCATGAGCGTACTATACACCCTGGGACAAAGCATGTAATGCCAGTTCCTATCAACAAAGTAGGAAAATTTTGTGAAGACGATCAGGGAAATGCTACCCTCCCATTAGAAGTGCGAAAAGTATCTTCAACTGCAATACTTGATAGTGGAGCAGGAGTGGGCATTGTAACACGGTCCATTTGGGAAAAATGGGGCAAACCAGCTATTAGGAGTACCAGGATGCGCTTGCAGCTAGCAGATGGAAGCTTAGAACATCCCCTTGGGCTGCTTGAGAACATATTGGTCACCACATGTGGGATTGAATATGAGCACACCTTTGCAGTAGTGGATTTTGGAAAACATCCAAACTACGAAGTGATATTGGGTAGACCATTCATGCGACAATTTCAAATGATTCAAGATTGGGGATACAATTACTTGTACCTCCGACATGATTCTGTCATCACAAGGGTCAACCTAAGGAATCACTCATATCGTGATGTAACAAGGTCTCTAATAGATGAGTTTGATTCTGCTTCATCTGAGGGCTCAAGAGTTACATTGTCCGACGGGCGAGAAGATCTATGGATGTGCGGAGCCTCATGTAGGGATTTCAACACTGAGAGACTTAAGGGTAATCGAAGTGTATCTGACGAGGCATACATTCCACAACCCTTCCCTGAGCATTTAATTGATCCATTAGAATGGAGTCATGTCCTTGCAACATTATCGACATGTGCTTTACCAAAGCCAATTCAATTCTGTGACTCTGATGGATATGATATTATTCCTCTACGAATGGTACAAACACGTGCCCTTCTAGATGATTTGTACTATAGGGATACATCCACAACAGCTATGCATGTCGAGGAAGTCTCAGTAGAGGACTTGACACTCGAATCTGCTAATGATGCTGATAAGGAAGATGGCTAGGACTCTGATTTTGATAATGAAGATACAACCCCTGAGGAAGAGTTAGGAAAGGCACGCCTACTCTTGAGAGGAAGGGAGGTTCAAGTAGAGATCCCTAGAAGCCGACCTAAACGTAAATGCTGTAAGAGCCATAAAAGAACCTGTAGACAAGATGAGCGTGAACAATGTGAGAGACTACAGAAAGAAAAGGAGGAATCTAAGAGTGAAAACTCTCGACCACCACCTCACTTCTCAGGAAAGAACGGATATCTATACTATGTCCAAGCACAAGACAGTATCAAAGACCAAGTCAAACGATCAGATGGATTCCAAGCAGGGGAAAAGCTAACAACTGTTAGCAAAAATCGTAAAAAGACGAGGAAACAAAAACCAAAACTCAAGTCTAAAACCGATTCAAAAAAGAGTGTGGGAAGTGCTAAGACAACGGTTAAACAAAAAAATCCGATGATGCGAGATAGCAAAGGAAAGCTCAAAACCGCATGGTCTTCAATAAGTGGAGACTCAAGTGAACAAGAACAAGGTCTAAATGTTCCTCCCAATTTCACACAGTACACTCTTCAAGATCGGAAGATTGTTCTTCAACAGCCCATGCGACAAAAACCAAACGTGCCAGGGGTTTCATACGATGGTCCAGAGGATGCAAAAAAGATTAATATTGCTAAGCCAGGAGAAGAGCCTCGCTATGTGTGGATTGCCACAGACTTATCCTTAGATGAGGAGAAGTTATTAATACAAACAATAAAGGAGTATCGTGATGTTTTTGCTTGGAGTTATAAAGACCTCAAAGGAGTTGATCCAAGCATATGTCAACATACAATACCATTGCGAGAGGATGCAAAACCCTCCAAGCAACGTCCTTATACTTACAATGAAAACTTTGCACGGAAGATAAAGGAAGAAATAAACAAGCTCTTAGAGGCAGAATTTATCTATGAGATTGAACACACTGAATGGGTCTCCCCTATTGTAGTGGTGCCCAAGAAAAATGGAAAACTTCGAGTATGTGTCAACCTCAAGAAGGTAAATGCAGCTACTGTGCGTGATCATTACCCACTTCCAATCACGGATCATGTTTTGGAACGAGTTGCAGGAAAAAAGGCATATAGTTTCTTGGATGGATTCTCCGGGTACAATCAAGTGTCAATTGATCCAAAGGATCAACACAAGACAGCCTTTGCTACTGAGGATGGCATCTTTGCTTATCGTGTTATGCCATTTGGTCTAACAAATGCACCAGCAACCTTTCAGCGGTTAATGAGTCATGTATTCAAGGAGTACCTTCGACAATTTCTTGAGATTTTCATGGATGATTTATGTGTTCACTCACAAGAGCGTGATGATCATATAGAACACCTGAGACTTGTGTTTCAAAAGTGTCAACTTTATCGTATATGCTTAAATCCTGACAAGTGCAAATTTATGGTAAGACAAGGGAAAATTTTGGGCCATATTGTTTCTCGCAATGGGATTTCAACAGATATGGATAAAATAGATGTCATTGTCTCATTACCTCGGCCTATCAACCCTAAAGGGGTACAAACATTCATGGGACATTGTGGCTATTACCGTAGATTCATCTACATGTACGCTGTCCTAGCCAGACCATTATATGCTCTTCTTGTAAAGTTTAATTGGACTGATGAGTGTGAGGAATCCTTTGAAAAGTTGAAGCAAGCATTAGTGACTGCACCCATCTTACGGGCACCAGATTGGAACCAAATCTTTCATGTCCATATTGATGCTTCCAACTTTGCAATTGGATGTATTTTGGCTCAATCGGGAGAACACAATAAGGATTTCCCAATCTCATATGCTAGTCGACAGTTGAACAATGCTGAGAGGAATTACACCACAACAGAAAGAGAAGGATTGTCCATGATATATGCAGTGAAAAAGTTTCGCCATTACCTTTTGGCAAACAAGTTCATATTTTTTGTGGACCATCAAGCATTGCTATATTTGGTGAATAAACCTTGTGCAACTGGAAGGATAGTAAGGTGGTTTATCATCCTTCTTGAGTTTGATTTTGAAGTTGCAGTTCAAAAAGGAACAACTCATCTAAGAGCAGATCATTTGTCTCGAATCACCTCTGGCGAAGCTCCTGTGGGTGTGGATGATGATATGTTAGATTCAACACTTTTCCTTGTAGAGACAGCTCCTAGATGGTCTGAATCCATTTTAGAAATTTTGACAAGTGGGCGAATACAACTAGCGGGTCCTAATGTGGACCTATGGCGACCATTCAAGTTAATTTCCGGGAGATTATATCGTCAGGGTAATGATGGAGTGTTGAGGCTTATACCTAACCCCGACCAATATGAGGAGATCTTGGAATGGGCACATGAGGGTATCGATGGAATCCATGCATCAGCTACCACTTGTGTGCGACGTATATCTCAAGATGGGCAATGGTGGCCTACCATGCATGCAGATGCTGAGACATTTGTTCGTAACTGTGCTTCATGTAAAATTCAGAAGCCAATTCATAATGTCACATTATTCCAAATTTCAACTACACCAAGTTGGAGTAAGTATATTGTGGACTACCTTCAGCATGGTCATTTGGATCAAACAATTCCTAAACATCAAAAGCAGGCTATTAAAATTGAAGCGGCAAACTATATGCTAATAGAGGGCCAACTCTACAAGAGGGGCAAAGATGGCAACTTACGCATGTGTGTATGTGAAGCTGACTATCTAAAAATCTTAACTCATGCACATGCAGGTGTTGGGGGTGGACACTTTTCTGGCAATACCACAGCAAAGTTGATTAGGTGGTCTGGGCTTTGGTGGCCAACCTTACAAATGGATGCCGAAGAATATGTGAAACGTTGTGACGACTGTCAAAGGACCAAACCTCCCATCACAAAGGACAATATGCCATTGCGGCCTATGTTAAGCACACGTGCTTTTGCTAAATGGGGTATTGATTTTGTCGGTCCCATTAAACCTCCAGCTCGTAACACGCATGCAGAATACATTATAGTCGCAACCGACTATTTGACTAAATGGGTAGAGGCAAAGGCAACAGTCAAAAATGATGCCAGAACCACAGCTAAGTTCTTGTATGAGTACGTGTTTACACGCTATGGCTTACCTATTGAGATCGTTAGTGATCAAGGTGTACACTTTGTAAATGAAGTCATAGAATTTTTGCTTCAAGAATTTATGGTAATTCACAAGCGTTCTGCACCCTATCATCCCCAGACCAATGGACAAGCCGAGAGTACTAACAAGATTCTCTGCACAGCACTCACAAAGATTGTTGAGGGACATAGGACTGATTGGGAGCAAAAGTTGCACTCTGTTCTCTGGGCATATAGGACAGCCTATAAAACATCTGTATAGGCACAACCCCATTTGAACTTGCTTTTGGGTTGGATGCAATTCTTCCCATTGAATTTCTTGTACCTACTCTACGAGTAGCTAAACAATTGGATTGGACTGGTCATGAGCTTTCACAACGTGTTGACGAATTGGAAAAGCTTGATGAGACCCGCTTATTGGCGGTAATGGGGATGTATGCTGAGAAGAGGAGACAAAAGCAATGGTATGATAGAAATGTAACAACGGGCCGATTCAAAAAAGGAGACTTGGTGCTCTTATACACACTTAAGAAGCATAAGAGAAAGCTCAAGAAACGTGGCCTAGGACCGTTTGTGATTAATGAGCTCAGCAGCAAAAATATCGCTACTCACCATCGATATTTCATTGTTTTGCAGTGAAATATCGTTGTTGAGCAGCGATATTTTGCTACTAAGCAACGACTTATATTTTCATTGCTAAGTAGCAAATGCTTTGTTGGACATCAAAAAAAGAGCTAGGGCAAACTGAGGAGTCTACACAGGACTCCCCAGTCTTCCTCAATTCTTAATTTTTTTTAATAAAATAGTCACAATTTCAGATTTGTAACACAAACACAAATATAAGAAACACATACATTTTGGAGAATGCATTTGAGTCCAAAAAGATTATATTTCAGAAATTATTGGGCTTTGGCTATATATACATAAAGTTTTTACAATGAAGAGGTGTCTAATTGGAATCCTCATCAAATTTCGAGTGATCAGTACAAGACACTGCTGCCATACACGCGTTCGATACACGCGATAAGTTACGGGCGCGTGTATGGTCGCGCATGTATATGAGTAGTATCAGGCGCGTGTATATTGGCATCTACATTTGCATGTATATTGGTTTTAGAAACGTGTGTACCAGCACGTGTATATATGCGCAATTATACACGCTTTATTACACGCGATAACAGAGAACTTTATTAAGAAAAACTCAATTTCTTTACAGAATTAAAAACCATTTTCTTTAAACCATCTCATAGTACATTACAGTATATATCATTACACAATCCCACTACATGCATTTACAACAATGTAATATATTCAAAAATAAATCATGAGATGATAATTAAAAGACAATATATATAATAGAAATGTCATCAATTTAGAACGATACAGTGATGGATTGGTTAGGGTTTGATCTCATCTTCAATAAGATCCATCCTTGCCAAACAATCAACATCAATATCCATTTGATTAATTTGTAAGGCTATGATTAAATTTATTCCACTATTGATATTCTGTCCATTGATAATGGTACCCATGCCCTGATCACCCTCATCAACATCACCATCATTGTCAATGGTAGGGTCATCCTCATGATCATGAGAAATGGCACTCGTCCTCATTATCACGATCATCTCTTATTTCTTGATCATCGATCACATCTTCATTGGCATGTTCGACATCATCTTCATTGCGGCTTGCTACATCCTCCATATACTCCATATCAGTGAATGTATTGTACATCACTTTGGAACATGGTGCAATAGGGATGATGTAGCACCATTTAATATCATGCACCATTGGCAGATAGATAACCTACTCAAATACACATATTGTAGTAATTAATTAGCATATCAAAAGTCAAGGGGGGTATGTGAGCTTAGATATATATGTACATGAAACATATTAGGAAAAAAATGCATACCTGCTCACATTGTTGTGGCAATACGAGCCTATCTTTCTTTGTTTGCCAAAACTTTATAGCGTCAATAGTTACATAGCCACTTGCATGGCATTTTATCGTTGCATTAGGCCCATTTTCCACCATGTTCATTTGCCAAAACTTTATAGCGTCAATAGTTACATAGCCACTTGCATGGCATTTTATCGTTACATTAGGCCCATTTTTCACCATGTTCATTTGCAATTTGACATCCAAAACATACACAAAGAAGCGACGAAAGTCAAGCCTAAATATGTCTTGGATTGTGCCACAATAATCATCCATTTTTCCATTGGCTCCCTCAAAGCTACTAATGACACCGCAATCTTGTGGATTCCTCTTTTCATCAATTCTTTGTGTTCGAAAATGCTTGCCTCCACACCATATAGCATTGAACATAGTGCACTGGACCAAAATAGAAGCAATATTTGTGTAAGCAATGTGAATAAATTTTAAAAGAAAATCACTTACAACTAATGCAAAACATTAGTTCTATGTACCTTTAACATGCATCCTCGTTCCATTCTTCCGCCGTGATATGCAGCCCCTCGCCGTGATATGCAGCCCCTCGCCGCTCTTTGCTCTCTCCATTTTCTCATGCAACCAATCAACATGGATATCATTCAGAAGTGTTGCTAGATGCTTAGGGTACGCCTTACGAGAGCCATGTTGCCTCCGAAAGAGAGCTCTTTCTGCTTGCCTTTTTGTCTTTGCATCCTCATATCTTGTAACCCATCTGCTCATCACATCACTATTAAGAATGCAAGTGAAATTGAGATCATCAATCAATGTTCTGTCGATTACTTTACTTGTCCTTTTCCTTGAGATCTGAAATATATACAAGAGACTCTTGTATCAACCAACCCTCGGCCATGCTTTCTTCAGGCCTTGCCACATAAAGCAATTTCGTCCACTAAATGCACAATGAGATGTAGTTGACTTGTGAGAATGGTTCGCAAAAAAGTCTCCTCTACCAAACAAACCACCTCCACTGCCATAACACACGCATCATCCAACGTGGCTGGATCAATTGCTTTGGAACTAACATATCTGAAAAATAAATGAATAGTACGTTATACCTCATGCACGTTCATTTTGCAAGGTATAATGAAGGGTGATCTGACATGGGTTTTACATACCTCACAAGCTCGCCCATCTTATAAATACATTTTTTCAAAGTCTTGTTTGCACAATGGTCGATGCTAGAAGGTAGTATGAACTGCGCACATAAGAGCACATGTATGTATGGTTTATGGCATTACAAAATTTAATTTCAACGTACCATATCATCAAACATATCATCAAACACTTCCTCTTCCACAACTTCGTGGGGTGCAGGGCTATTGTCATCCCTTTCCCATTCATCTCTGACAATAGATCCCAAAGCTCCAGCATCGTCTCGTCAATGTTTTGCATGCTCTCGCCGCGCAAGGGCACCATGTTAGGGTGTGGTACTACATATTGCTTCAATTAGAGCATATATATTACAACTCCATTAATTTGGACACCATGAGTCATTTGAATACTATCAATTTACATCTACTCACCTCTAAACCTGTTTGATTCCATTCTCCATACATGGAGATGTGATTCAAGGTAATTCGACGCGCTCGTACAATGCATCCTTGACATCGATTACACATACACTTGATCCTTTGTCCCAACCACACATCGTGATTATGATGACGCATTGTCTCATCCTCACCAGAACTGCTTGAGGAGGTTGATGACATCCTATGTACAAAAGAGCAAACACATAATCATAATCAGTTTTTAATGAAAGTATAAAAAGTCTCTATATCCAGTGTTGATCGCGTGTAATAGCGCGTCTCACTATTTTAAATCACGTGTAACAGCGCGTCTAGCTATGTAAAATCGCGTGTATGAAAACAGCTATTTATTATACATGCGAATATACACGCGCTCCTACACACGACCACCTATCTATACCTAACAAATAACCCGCCGCCCGCCTTCTCCAAAAAACATTTTCAAAATCCATCTTTCCTCTCCTTCGTCACCGCCAAATCTTCCCTCTTCCAACAGAGAACTAAAGCCAAGTGCAAGGAGCAGACACGAGTGCAAGGAGCAGACACGGGTGAAGGAAACCAGCCAAAAAGAAGACACTTTTACAGAGGTGAGTCAGTTTGTCCTTTGTCTTGTCTCTTTCCTTCCATTTGTTTATGCGATTGTCTCCCTTATGTGATTGTCTCCGTCATTCTCTGGTCGTGCCTGCTTCAGTATTTTTGTGAACGATAGTGACAGTCTGGGCTTTCTTTTTAAGAAAGATTTGTCGGTGGTCTGTCGTTTTTGAAAAAGTTTTTGCGTAAGCTGCGTGTATGTTTGCGTGTACCCTATTTGCACAGATTGTTCACGCACAGATACACACATTTTTGGACGAGTTTTTACACGCGACTGTGTTTGTCCTTAAAGTCCCCCCATGCTTGTGTGTCTTGCTTGTCGATCCAGCTCAAGAGCGAGATGATCCCATCTGCATATGGCTTGCCTTCACAAAATCATATGTGCTAGCTTGCATGTTTGGTCCTCCAAAGCATAGAGATTGCCGATCCAATCAAGAAAGAGACGTAGCATTTTGTTACTACCTACCTATGGGCATTAATCATGTAGGAGGATGCATCAATTTTTTAGCATTTTGTTACTAATTTGGCCACCTAGCATCGCACATGAGGAATCATCTTGTAAGTAGTTTCCAAGCGACTCCATAGCTAGTTGTCATCATGGGGAATCATCAAGCATGTATAGGAACAACCTTAATCAAGATGCTGCATAAAGTTTGTGCTTTCAATCTTCATCTTTGTGCTTTGATACATAGAGTGATTCCCTTCATGGGCGACTGTGCTTTGATACATAGAGTAAGTTCCCGACATCGCCATCCCCTTTATCGCCTCTCATAGTAGCTCTTATTGCCATCCCCTTCATGGATCCTTCATGTATATACTTTTATTTTTGCAGATTCTTCATGGATCTAGGTTCTTCATCCGATCCATTTGCATACGGCACTTGGATGATGGAGATGCTAAATCATTTTGGGTGCCATTCTGGTCCAGTTGAGCTTACAGAGTACATGTATGCCCATCCCCCTCCTGGATTCCCTAGTATGGTCACCCCACCCCCGAGTATCCATGCCACTCCACTGCCATCTATGCCTGCGAGTCCGGCGAGATGGCATGTAGCTTCTCCTCTTCCACACTCATCGAGGAGACTAACCTCGTCCCAAACACACTCACGCACACCCTCCCAGGCACCATCACGTCAGGGCTCACAGCCACCATCACGTACTCCCTCACAGCCACAGTCACATACACAGTCACGTACACAATCCCCCAGTCGTGACTCCACCCGCAGTACAGAAGAGGAGAGCACACGCCGCAATAGGAAAAGTGGGAGTGGAGGATGCGGCGGGTGCTTTGGTGGGGTCTCGTGTGATGGGTCGATCGATATTTCTGCTACATACATGCATATGCAACAAAACATAATTGCTCTTTAAAGCTTAGAAAAAGAATACAACATGTGATATTAGAACATAATTGCTCTAACCCAAGCCATACTTAGACCAAGAATACAACATGTGATATTAGAACATTGTTAAGACCTCCTACAATACTACTTAGACAAGCAGGGTGGACAGTATTTCTTTCAAATGATAGCTTCTTAGGAATATCCACACGCTCCCCACTATTAAAGCCAAAGGAACCTCCTTTTTTGTAAGAGAAGCATAGTGAGAAGATCGAGGGCTCCCCCTCCACTATAACCACCTACTCACGGATAACCACTCCTAACTTGACATAAGAAGCACTCTAGATGGCATGTAACAATGCCCCATATCTCTATACATTAGGCCATTTCTTAAACCTGACACCCAAGGGTGCAATAAACATGAGGTGGAATGAATAAGGCCAATTACCTCGACAATGTCAACACAACCAAGAGAAGACAACAACACAAGCTAAGATAAAAAATACAACCTATGATATTAGGACAGTCCTGAATATTTAATTGACAAGTCCATTTGAGTAGACACTCTATGGCCCCTCGGTCGTCGTAGGCCTTACCCTCATTATCTACTTGACAAGTCCAAGTGAATAGACACCCTATGGCCACTCGATCATAGGCCTTGCCCTCATGCTTTACTTAACAAGCCCAAGTGAAAATATCCAACCTATGACTCCCTAGTCACAAGCCTTGCCCTCATTATTTGCTTGAGAGGTATATTTGAATAGACACCCTATGATCCCCGTGTCAAATGCCTTGCCCTCGTTATTTACTTGACAAGTCCAAGTGAAGAGACACCCTATGGCTGCTCTGTCATAAGCCTTTCCATCATGCCTTACTTGACAAGTCCATGTAATTAGACACCCTATTGTCCCCTCTATCATAGGACATATCATTATTTAATTGATAAATCCAAGGGAACAGACACCTATGGCCGCTCGGTCATAGGCCTTGCCCTCATGATTTACTTAATGAGTCCAATTGAATATATACACTACTTGCCCGCATTATTTACTTCAAAATTCCATTTGAATAGACACCCTATTGCCCACTCTATCATAGCATGTCCTCATTATATAATTGACAAGTCCATTTGAATAGACACCCTATTGCCCACTCTATCATAGCACGTCCTCATTATATAATTGACAAGTCCATTTGAATAGACACTCAATGACTCCTCAGCTAGAGATCTTGCCCTCATTATGTACTTGACAAGTACAAGTTTAAATCGACACCCTATGGCCCCTTTGTCATAGGCCTTTCCCTTTTTCTTTACTTGACAAGTTGGTGTGAATAGGCATCCTATGGCCCATTGATCATTGGCCTTATCCTCATTCTTTACTTAAAAAGTCAGTGTGAATAGAGACCCTATTGCCCCCCTCGGTCATAAGCCTTATTCTCATTCTTTACTTGATAAGTCCCTGTGAATAGACACCCTATGGCCCCTTGGTCACTTGCCTTACCATCATTATTTACTTGACAAGTCTAAGCAAACAAACACCCTATGGTTGCTTGGTCATAAGTCTTACCTTTAGGCTAATAATCAATTCTGAATAGACACCCTATGGCCCCTTGATCATAGGCCTGTTCCATGGGAACACGGATTATGGAAGGAGGCCAGAAGTAATTAATGCGACGAGAGAGCAGGATTGTAGTCATGGGAACATAAAGATGCACATAATTTTTCCATATTTTTGTGTCGAAGTGCAATGTAAATCGTTTTTGGTCAATGTGGGTTCTAAATGAGAGTTCTAAGTGTATTAAGCAAGGCTCACTTATGGGGTTGTCCGCCCATGTGTGAAAGAGGCCTAGGGTTAGGGTTAGTGACATCTTTATAAAAGAGATGTTAGCTAAAGAAAAGGCACGTTTTTTGGCCATTCTCATAAGTTATTGAGTGAGCTCTCAAGCTATGGCAACTCTCTAACTCTCTCTCTATTGTACTCTAATGAGCATCAAGCTCCAATGAGTATAGCTCCACTTCTTTCTCTTAATCTATTTTAGCATCATTGAAGTAAATTAATCTATGATTAGTTGAATGCTTCTTTCTTTCTCTTGTGTATGCTGCATGCTTGTAGAGTGTGTGTGTGTAGTCTCCATTGATGCAAGCTCTTGCCCACTTCATTGGCAATGAGTTATTCATAGATAGACTCTCTCTATGAGCTTGTGGGTTTGTGAATGTTACATTCTACACTTGCTCAACCTTGTGGGTTAGTAGATGCATGCTTATGGGTTTGCTGGCATTAGGGAAAGCTAAGATTTAATCAATGTTTAAATGGGATTAAGAGATTGCCATGCATTACTTGTTCTCTTGATTAGTGTAGTGGATTTAAGGGATTGAGAGATTGATTGAGGTGTTGAATGGTTGAATCCTCAAGTGGTGGTTCGTGTATGTGAGCTCTCCCTCATGGGATAAGCCTTCATGCACTAATCGGGTCGAGTCCTCGGATTGACATTGTGTTTCTTAACACATTTGTTGATTGGTAGTACTCTATGAGCACTAAATTGCACGGTAGAGAGAACTGCTCTACAATGGCGCCGCTGTCGGGGAGCGAGTGCCTACATTAGTTGAGCACCATACACACACTACCACTCCTTGTTAAGCTCCAATCGGTTGCAAAACTGTTGGATAGGAGAGTAGGCTTTGGGACTAATTTTGTTACTTATTTAAGACTAATCTGTTGTTAAATTCTCGTTATTTGTCTTGCAATTTGAGTGCAATTGGCTAGCTACGCTTCTCCCTTGAGGTCAGGACAAGGATTCAACACACGGGAAGGATTGGAGGTAGGCGCTAAACCTACCAATTTCAATTTGTGTGCGAAAGAGAGAGGCTTGTTTTTGCATTTCTATCATTCTGTTTGAGGATAATTTTTACAGTTTCAATTTTTTGCATGTTTGTTTTTTTTTCTGTTCTTAGCTTAGTTTAGTTTTCTGCACCTTTAATTTTGTGCATTTTAGTTCTCTGTTAAACTTGCATTTTAGTTCTTTGTTAAACCTGCACCTGTAGAGAAACTGAAATCTGTACACACACATGAAGATTGAACATTTCGAATTTGCTGCAAATCTCACAGCTGCACACGCATTTAGTTCACTGCACACGCATTGAATTCACTGCAAATCTCACAGCTGCACACGCATTTAGTTCACTGCACACGCACTACTTCAAAAAAGAAAAAAAAATAATAATAAAAGAAAGCGGTTGTGCGTGAACAGCACACCACGCGAAGAGACCCACACACCGCACCATAAAGACCGCCATCGCACACATCGGATAAGGGGGTGAAAAAAAAAGTCTGGGAAATTTTTCATTTTCTGTCGCAAAAAATTGGGAGGTTATCTAACTTTTCGAGAGGAGTTAGAAAACACCCATCGTAAAAATTTCGGTCCCGGAACCATTTTCCCATAGTGAGCTCAGTATGGAAAACTGGTAAATTTTAGGCGATTTTTGATCCTGAAAAATACGCTATTTTTTGTCCTAATGTGTTCGAGGGGGTTCAAAATGGGTTCTGGCAAATTTTGAGCCAACTTGAAAATTTTTGGATTTTTTTGAAAAAAGTAAAAAAATAATAATAATAAAAAACCTTAAAATTTGACCTTATGCACTTGCGATGGGGACGTCATATAGACACTGCCATAGGGTCTAGGGCACCTTCTAGAGTGCCTACGCAAGAAAGTGGGACCCAATCGGTAGGAAATTTGGTAGATATTGCTGAAACCTTTTCCCAATCCCAATCTGATACCCTTTCCAGGACAACTAGCTCATTGTCTATGGACAATCTAGGGCCGTCAAATAGTCATCCCTTAGCCCCAAATACGACACCCAACCACAAGATCTTTTAATCCATTTGAAGCCGACATCATGGGGTTACCACTCAATGTGAGACTTCAGTATGTCTACACGAGTGCTCAAGGAGCTGAGATCTTTAGGGATCCACAACAACAGTATCTCGTTAAGATTGCGGACTTTTTCTATGAGCTTGATAGAGCACCTCTAGTCAATGACCAGGGTAACATGTACATGGGCGGAGATGGTGTTCGGTACGAAGTCACCTATCATCCAGAGAATGTAGACAAATTAGGAGGACTCTCTAAGAGTGAGTTTCTAGACTTATCGAAGCCTTCCGAAGCAAGGGAGTCTAGAGATGATTGGCTCATTGAGCCGGACATGCCTGGACCATCCAATGCCCAGTCCTCAAAGCCATCCATAGATGATTTACTTTTTGTAGATCTAAATTTGGAAAGGGACAGGAAAGGCAAGAGAAAAATGGATCAGGGGGCTGAGAACCAATGGGAGTTTATACGACAAATTCCAGTGACAAAGGTCTTTCAGGATGACCCACTTCAAGAGGTCTATAAGGACTCTTTAGAAGGATATTATGCCACAACTAGACTGCCAGAACTAGATCTTCCTCTAGCACTTGTGGTGGTAGTTGAGAAGCTTGCAGGATACAAGAACCGAATCATTGATAAATGGGCCAATGAATACCGAACCTTAGATTGGAAGGAGATTCGTGAGCTCACATGGAGAGGACAACCATTATTCATGGAAGTGTTCTCAACTAACACAGCTAAACCAGGAGAGACAGCCTTTCTTGGAGAAACTGTTGCTCCTCCCCTAAGAGAGTTCACTAGAGAGGTACCCTCAACATCAAAGTGGACCACTGCAAGTAGCCCAACTCTAGCACCAAGATATTATCCTACACCAAAAGTGCGACCACAGGTCACACCACAACAACGTTTCTCTCACTATGACAATCAGAGCGTAGGGGAGCCAACTCAGCCTCCCATAAATGCACCTCCTGAAATGCGGGTAACAAGATCTTTGGAGGGGGTTGGTGAGGCAGGTAAAAGGGGACCCACTCCAATTTGGGATGCATGTGGACCATCTTACCAAAGACAGGAATGGTTCCCACTGAGAGTGAGAGGCCGTAGGCCTAATGATGAGTATTCAAGACGAGTAAGGCCATCAACTCTTCAGAAACTGGTAAAGAAGTACGAAGGGTCGGGAAATCCATATGACCATGTAGCAGCATTTAGGCAAGCAATTCGAGCTGACAAGCATACACAAATTGAAGGGTTTGGGCTCACTCTTGAGGGAAAGGACCTAGCTTGGTTCCAGGCACTAGAGGCTTCAGACAAATCTTCTTTATGAGTTTTGGAAGAGAGATTCATTGCTACTTTTTCCTTGATGGGGATTCAGCATGACACAGTAGCAAACATCTACTCTTTCAAGCAAGGTGAGATTGAGAGTGTTAGAGACTGTGTAAATAGGATGAAGCAGTACATTAATCGTTGCCCAGAAGATGAGAAGCCCACCCAAGAGTCGATTAATTTCTCTTTTCTTAAAAGGACTCAAAAATTTAACACTGCACACACATCTCTATGCAAAGAAGCATACAAATTTCAATGAGTGTTGCCATGATGCTATGGATTTCACAGATAACTTCAAATTCCAAGATGGTACTGGCCCTGAGGTGCAACCTAGAGATCAGTGGGGTGATGACCAAAGTTCAGGGTCTAGCGCAATAGTAAATCGAGACCAGATACCTAACCTAGTACTAAGGAAATTGGGACAAACCTATCGCCCACCCATGCAGCCACAACAACAACAGCACAGCGAATGAGGAGTGTACTACCTACAGGTCCTCATCTTTGTGGAGCATGTGGCGGTAACCATAAAATTGAAGAATGTAATACCTTTTCTCCTCTAGTCACAAAAACCAACCCACAAAGAAGTGGTGCCAGGCCTGTGCTTGGAATTATACCCACACCACACAGGAATGTACTCGCATTGCAAGAATGAGACAAGAGCGTGAGTAGCAAAGGGGTGCAATGGCTCCACAAATACATCAACAGTATACTAATTTTGAACGTAAGCCACCGATGGCACAAGAGCAAGCATGACCTATACTTGGAGCTCAACCTCATGCTCCTGGGACTGCTCTTATGAGGTTTGTTGACTATGACAATTCAAATATGTGTAGAGACTTGGTAAACCCAAGCTATGTGGAGGAGGAATATGCATCATATTCATCTAAGGAAAATCTCTTTGAAAGTTCTGCATATCCAAGCCAAGCACTGGGAGCCTCAACCGGGGGAACAAAATTCTTTGATGTTGCTAGGTGGCTACCAACCTAGGACTCCAGGCCCCTCAGGTCAATGGGAGCAAAGGAAAGTAGAAGCCAAACTAATGGGCCCCTTTTATGAGTGCGGAGAACCCCATTGGGCTCGTGATTGTCCACATCGCCCAAGGCAAGCAGCTCGATCCAATACAACAGTACCACAGTTTCCACCAATTGAAAGATATTATCTAGGGTGTTGTGTAGAACACTTTCCAAAGGATTGTTTGCTAAAACCACATGAGGAAGGCACCTCTCAACCAAAGGTCTCACTCAACTTTGTAAAGAGAGTTCCATCGCCACCTTCATCAGAGAATGAGGATGTCGTGCCACTTAGAGTCATGACTAGATCACAGACACGAAATGCCGAAATGCAGACTAATGAGACACCTCGAACTAGGGATGCAAAGGCAAATCTAGTGGACAAGACCCTACATTCCAATAGAAAAAGGACCACTAGGAGGAAAAAGAACCACAACAAGCAAACTAAGAGTGCATCCACTAGTTCTCAAGAAGTCTCTAAACAAAACATGAAGGATCAAGCTTTTACATCCCAAGAAGTGCATGAGGAGCATCAACCTCAACTTGGGCCTAGTGCTAAACAAGATGAGACTAGTACAACCGAGGATAGTTCTGGGGGTTCTGTTTTTGTGGATAAGGTGAACGAGACTCTAGATGCCATCATTGATGCTCATAGAAGTTGCATTGCAGCTTTATCTGAGCTACCTAAGAAGCTTCAAGAATACCCAAACCCTCGTGAGGAGAAGACCAATCTAGCTGTACATCAGCAACTCATTAGGGAAGCTCAATCAATACTTGAGGGCCCACCTCCACCTATCCCTCGCAGGCAGGGATTTCATTAACGTCTTCACAATTTCGTGATCACGTTAACAAAACCTAGTGTTAACATATTAAAACTTGTGATCACATTGTATATTCACATGACCTGAGAAATGACCTGTCGGAACCCACTAGTCCAGTAACACCTCCGGGCTTTTGTCTTTCCCGGCGGGCCCGCCGGGATACAGAGTTTTCCCGGTGGGCCCGCCGGGAAAGACAAAAGCCCGACGGGCCCGCCGGGAAAAATGAGAAACACCGGCGGGGTATTATTCTGTATATAAACACTGCCCGACACCCATCGTACAACTTTTGGGAAGATAGTCCTTATTTTGGGGGCGTGATATCTCTCCTCAAAGTACTTATAGAGCTCTCGAGTTGCTAGAAGTGTCCTCTTGGGAAGAACGTCCTTATTTTAGGGGCTGTCGTCTTTCCTTGTAGGCACTCCTAAGGCTATTGGGCCACTCGTCCTTAGTTCTTTGAACTAGGGGCAGGGTGTGGTTCGTAGCTAATACTTGCGGAGATTTAGGGACAAATTTGGAGTCATTCAGCTTTGCATTTGAGCCACGTACGTAATCTACCTACCTCATTCTGCTTTATGAATGGTTTGATGGAGCCAAGAGTCCTGCTTAGGGGCTTGTATTGGTTCTTGATACTTAATATAGTTTATAGTAGACAAGGGTCTATTGTCCTATACTAGAGTATTGGGCAAGCATAGATCTTTGATTTTTTTTGTGAATGTTAGAGAAGGTCTATTGTCCTATACTAGAGTATTGGGCAAGCATAGATCTTTGATTGTATAAAGTATCCTTAATTGGGTACAAACGGCATCCTTCATTGGGGGTGCAATGTGCATGATAGTCTCGAAGTAGTTTTGTAGTAAGACCTTGCAAGATAGTTTGAAGTGGTTTTATGTTATGTGATGATCTTTTGTATTTGTCAAGATAGTTTCGAAGTACTTTGTCTGCAGATGTATGTTTTGTCATACGTGAGTGATTTGTTGTTTTTTCATTTGTGTATTCATTGTTATATGCTTGGTTGAATAGGTTATTTGTTGAGATGGAGGACAATGTTGGATCCAGTGATACCTCCAATAGAGTCCAAATTTCAAATAGTAGAAAAAAAAAGGCACCTGGGATAGAGTGGCAATATGCAATTAACGTTGGTGATCGATTCATAGATTGGGAGTGTAATCTATGCCATGCAGTAAAATCAGGTGGGGCGCCTCGACTAAGAGAACACTTTTTAGGCGGACCGAAGAAAAAGTCATGTACCCACCCCTCTGCACCTATAGTGGCCAAACGCATAAGAGAAGAAATTCAAAAGAAAGATTCAAGAAAACATGACACTCCTATCGTTAATGTATCAAGGCAGCAAGAACACTGTTGTTCTAATCTTCAAACTCCCGCTACATCGCCTACTTGTACCCCGAACGGCAATGTGCAACCAGAAAGTAATCTACCCAGTGCATCTTCTTGCAAGCAAAACTTTGACGTAGGAAATATACCCATGCGTCAAACTTCATTGCAAGAAAGCCTACGTCAAGGTCGACTCGATGATGCACAACTCGTCCTTGCTGAAGCGATTTACTTTTCTGGGAGTGCTATGATGATGGTGGACAGTGAGCATTGGAGAGAGCATGGAAGAAAATTGGTGAGTTTGGACCAGGGTTTTCACCGCCTACGTACCATGCTATGCGAAATGATCTATTAGAGAAATGTTATGTGCATGTAAAAGAACGTGTACAAAGAATAATTCTTAGCAATATAGAGCTTTCTGGATGTAGTATAGTAAGTGATGGATGGTCTAATGTGCAAAGAAAACCATTAATTAATGTAATGGTTATTTCACCTAGAGGTGAGACTTTCATCCGTGTCGTGGATTCAGCTGGTTCAATCAAAACTGGGGCTTACATTGCTCAAGTCATTAGCTCTGTGATAGAGGAAGTGGGTGCCAAAAATGTAGTCCAAGTCGTCATGGACAATGCAAAAAATTGTAAAAATGCATCCAGAATCCTACAGCGACAATATCCACATATTTTTCCGGTAGCCTGTAATACTCATAGTTTGAATCTTGTATTAAAAGATTGGTATAAATCTGATGATACCAAATGGTTTGCCTCAATCGTCGACACTACTCGCCAGCTTGTGAAATTCATGCTCAAGAGACAGAGAGTTTTAGATATGTTTCGACCTCGCATGTCAGTTATGTTAAAGCTTCCAGCGGAGACTAGGTTTTGCACTCACTTTTACACTTTTGAGTCTCTTCTTAGAAATAAAGATGCAGTTTGTGAAACATTTACATGCATGGCATTTCATGACTGGGAGAACACTCAACTTGAAAAAGTGAAAGAGAAAATCAAAGTCTTGAAGGGAGAACTTACGAGAAGAAGTTGGTGGAACAGTGTGATGGATGCATACCATGTAATGATGCCTGTTATGTATGCTGTACGAAGTCTTGATCAAAGAGCGCCTAATCTCGGAAAAGCATGGATGCAATGGTGGACTGTCCAGCGGAGTTTGGAGTGTCCTGAGAAATTAGAGCATTCAGTGGTGGAAAAGCAATGGCGTGTACCATTCTCCAGTAGACAAAGAAAAGTTCTGTTGAAGTACTTTCATGCTAGATGGATTGGAGCGCATTCACCACTGCACAGTGCTGCTTACATGTTAGATCCTGAATATTGGAATATGGATTTGATGTCCAACGTTGAGGTGGTGCAAGATTTTTATAAAGTGGTAAACACTTTCTATAATAATGATGATGATCGTGTACAATGCATAAAGGAGATGACCTCATTTCGGTTGAAAGAGGGTCTATTTTTCAACTCCCTTGTTCAACAAATGGCTAAAGAGCAACCTGCATGGAAGTGGTGGATGATGAATGGTGGTGAGCATTATGCTTTATTGCGCAACCTTGCGATGAAGGTTCTAAGTCAGTGCTCTTCAAACTCAGGCTCAGAAAGAAACTGGAGCATGTATAAATATATTCATAGTACTATTCGCAATCGACTTCTTGCAGATCGAGCAGATAAACTTGTTTACATGTACTGCAATGAAAAGATCTTGCGAGACATCGAAAGCGAAGAGTATGAAGAAGATATGCCCAGATGGATGTACAATTGTGAAGATGTAGTAGACGAGAACTTTGATGTTGGACGTACGTTGTGCACCACCCTTGAGATAGAAGACAATTTAGACATTGACTTAGATGAGCTTAATTTAGCAGATGAGAGAGTAAACGGTGAAAGAATTTTGGAGCAAGATACTGACATAGAGGAAGAAGTCACTTCATTAATTTAATAAAAAGTACTTGTACAAATGATCATATTTGGAGAAATTATCAATACAAAAGTAGAATTTGTTTTTCTTAGCTCTCATCTTGAAATAAATTGCGAATTGCACTAGGAGTTGCATCTAAAGGTCTTGGTGGTTGATATTCGCTAGCCATGCCGAACACTGTATAAATACCTTGATTTATTGGGACATTGCACAATGCACGTGGAAGTATTTTTCATTTGTCTCACTAAACATATTAAGTGGTAATAGTGTCCACATGGTAGTATATACTGGCCGCTCCACCCATCGAATACTTTGTAACATACAGGACATTGGGGGGTGGAGGAACTTGTAGCCTCAGCAGAAACTCCCACAAGATCAGGATGTATCAAAAAATGAGAGATGTGGTTTCCTTGGCGCACAGGAGCAATACGTGAGGAGATGCTCTGCACATCTTGGCTGATCTTTGTTAGCTGCTCTTGAATCCCTCTATTGGCCGGGGGAGGAGTTGACGCTTGAGTTAATCGGTCAGCTTCTTTCTCCTTCTCTGCTAGCTGTGCCCCTAAGCTTTCTTTGACCTGGTTTAACTCCAGTCCAGCGCCCTCCACCATGAGAGCAAGTTCTTCTCTTGTGAATGTCACTGTCTCTTCACGTATGTCGTGGGTGTTGACAGTGGCCTCTCTGGAGGCGAAGTCCACTGGAGTTTCTAGGATAAAGTGAGCATATAGCATTTTAGCAAAATAGAGTGGAGCGTCGGCGTTATGGAGAGGACGACCATACACCTCCAAGAAAATGCGCTCGGCATTAGTTTTGATATCATTGTGAGTGCAACGAGAAATCTTCCATCTTCCCTTCTTAATCTCGCCATCTGGACATGGCCATATTTCCTTTATCATCTCTGTGGTTACGCATTTGTTTATGTCTTTCCATTGGGCATAAGTTGGATTTGTCCATTTCGATAACCTGCATGCTGTTCTTGTAGCTTCGCGGGCTGTCAGGCCATGTGCAAGGGCCTTCATTCGCTCGTATGCCTTCTTGGCTAACTCCTGATGCTCGTTCGCTTGCGCCTGCTCCATATCTGCATGAACGTAAATGACTTTAGGATTTTAATGAACTGTAAAGATCAACGTAAGATAAATTGTCACGTGGGCTGTAATGCCTGTGACCGACGGCAGACCGGATGGCCATGTCCAGGGTTCAGTGGGAGAGGACGCCCATGCGGAGTCATGGGCGGCCAGGCTAGTGTGGACGGCAGGCCACACACTATATAGCCTGGGGGATGAGGGGCAATCCTCATTCTTCCTCTATGGCTGGGTGGTGAGCCAGAGGCCGTCCCCTCTTGTGGTAATGCCCGTAGCGGCCAGTGTTACATTCCCGTAACGCCGCTACGGGCATTACCACAAGAGGGGACGGCCTCTGGCTCACCACCCAGCCATAGAGGAAGAATGAGGATTGCCCCTCATCCCCCAGGCTATATAGTGTGTGGCCTGCCGTCCACACTAGCCTGGCCGCCCATGACTCCGCATGGGCGTCCTCTCCCACTGAACCCCGGACATGGCCATCCGGTCTGCCGTCGGTCTCACAGGCATTACAGCCTACGTGACATTACCCCCCCCTTAAGAAGAGTTTTCGTCCTCGAAAACATACTGGGGAAACCTTTTGAAAATTGCACTGCGGCGTTCCCAGGTTGCTACTCCTCATCCCTATCTGTCCATTTAACAAGTACCTCCTGGTACACTTTATGTCGGGTTTGTCCGTCTCGATACCCAAGAATCCTTTCCGTTTCATGTGGTATCTTTGGTGGAGTGATCAATTCCACCAAAATCTCTGGAGAAACTGCGTTCTCTAACCCGTGAACTGATTTCTTCAGTTTACTGACATGGAAGACAGGATGAACTTGAGAACTCTCCGGTAACTCAAGTTTGTAGGCTACGTCCCCAATCTTCTTAAGGACCTTGAAAGGACCGCAATATCTAGGAGAAAGTTTATCACACTTTTCCGTTTTCATGGTTGCTGACTGCGCAGGAACCTTAAAAAATACAAAGTCACCTTCTGCAAAGGTCACTTGTCTGCGTCCTTTATCTGAAATGTTTTAGCGCGATTCTGTGCGCTACGAATGCTCTCGCGTGCAGCTTTGAGCATATTATTCATATCTTCAAGGGAATCCTTGACAGATTGAATCTTCTCCTTTTCTAGGCCTACAGCCATTGGAGATCTCGGCTGGAATCCATACATTAACATGAATGGTGTAAATCCAGTCGTCGACGAGCTGAATGCTTGGAGTTGTTATAAGCAAACTCCAATATGGGCAAATATTCTTCCCAATTTGATTGCTTCTTACTTACATAAGAACGCAACATATCCTCGAGTATTTGGTTAACTTTTTTAGTTTGACCATCAGACTTCGGATGATCTACCATACTCATACTCAGAGTAGTATCCAACTTTTTGAAGACTTCCCTCCAAAAATGATTGTTGAACTTACTATCTCTATCCGACACTATATCTGCGGGCAGGCCATATAGCTTGTAGAGATGTTCAATAAAGAGTTTTGCTAACTCTGGCATTTTCTCGTGGTAATAAACTTTGCCAGTTTAATTCACCTGTCCACTACCACCCACACCGAGTCATTCCTTCGACTCGTCTTGGGTAAACCGGTAATGAAATCCATGGAAATGCTTCCCATTTCCCTTGAGGAATCTCCAGCGGGGACGGAGAGTCCTCCAACCTTAAAACGTTCATGTTTATTGACCTGGCACTTACTGCATTTCAGCACATAAGTCTGGACG
The DNA here is from genome assembly GCF_041138505.1 of Cibotium barometz. Lineage (NCBI taxonomy): Eukaryota > Viridiplantae > Streptophyta > Polypodiopsida > Cyatheales > Cibotiaceae > Cibotium > Cibotium barometz. Next base: position 3,515,884 of record NC_141109.1, read on the forward strand.
TTCTTAAACAAACTAGGCCAATAAAACTGTCTTTTTACTAGTGCATAGGTCTTCGAATCCCAGGGTGACCCGCACTTGGACTATCAAAACTATACCCCAAAGGCTCGGCTAGCCTCTCCGGACTAACTCTCGCCTCGCTACCCGCCGCACCTACGGCCAGTCTCTCCCGACTAGCATTACGTGCCGGCGAGAAAGGTGGGCGAGGCTGTGACAAAGTGCATACGCGTACAGCGCGCCAGACCTCTGTAAAGTTAGGATCATGCTCACACAAGCCATGGTTTGGTATTTCAACCAAACCTTAAGGCAAATTTCATGCCTTGATTTTGCATCATGTCATTAGCACAGAAGCTAATGTACTGGAGAGCACTCTAGTAGCGCAAGTTCTCAGACTATGCTACTAGATATTTGTAGACTACGCTACCATGTTGCTTCACCAACTTGTTAAAACTTCTCCTTGGAAAGTTCTACGGCCATAGGAGAAATAAACTAGAACCAATCTAATCATGCATCACAAGGATTAGTTCCAAAGCTGAGAGATACCTCTCTCTTAGAGTAACATCTTTGCACAAGCATATGCTCTAGAATCTTGTTGAGTTTCAACTACCATCAATCTACGGATGGTTAAATTCCACGCTAACTCAGAGTAAATGTAAGTTTTGAAGATTTCCCTTCAAATATAACAATCAAACTTCCTATCTCTTATGCCATACTATATATGCGAGCAAACCATATAGTATGTGGAGATGTTTGATAAGGATTCTTGCACCACTACGGGTGTCTGGAGTTACATCCAATCACTTACAACTCTTTGTTGCTATTACCAGACAGATCTTTTCAAGTATTGTCTGGACTCACACAACTATTCCAGTTTATGTGATATTTGAGGATATCCCTCCTTTCCTTCAAGAAAGGTTTTTGTCCTCAAAAACTCTACTTTCAAGCGGACTACGCGCTAGTGTCATAGGTCCAAGAACAAATCTAGACCATGTTTAATATCATATGTTATATTCTTGATTCCTTCCAAGAAACTTTTAAACATCTTGCAACGAAGATGTGGTATAGTGTCTACGCACATATGGTGGTACTATTGATAAACTGCTTTGCAACAGATCAGTGGTTTCACACTTGTAACAAAGTGCTTCATTGTTGCATATTATTACCCTTCATAAGCGGTTACACACTTATGAATCATTTGGGTGGGTTGTACCATCTATCAAGAGAAATTCCAAACTACTAATAACCACATATCAATCCACAGATAATGACTGAGCCTGCCTGCGAAGCCATAGGTTGCTAGATAATTGATGGTAATTACACAAGCCCAATGTCTCATTACATCATACATTCAATATAAATGCAAACATCACAGTACTTCGTGATAATGAACTTAGGAATTTCATCCTATCCCTGTTCGGTGTTGGTATGAAGTATAACTACGAGAACATTATTTGCTGCCTCCTCATTATAGCGGCAAAGCTACCTACCCATCACAGGTGGCAATCTCTACCAAGCTATAACCAATGACAAGCAAATAAACGAGTACTCTTGTAAGAACTTCATAACCATATCTCACACCAAACTCATAATCACTACGGATTAAATGCCAGGGCTTGCAAAATTGAATGTTATCTGATAGGTAGAGGGGATCATCCAACTACGAATGACCTTGACAACTCACTAGGACTAGTGATGTGTAACTTTTAAGTTACTCCCTTTCCTTGCTTATTCATACCATCGAACAAATCGGTCCCTCGATTTGAGCAATGCAACATATTTATGAGTACCTCGATACTCATGTATTGTGGTTCGGTAATTTAAAATGTTGATCTAGAGTATTTTTACTCGAGGATCTTAATTTTATTAGCAGCTATGTATTAGTAGTGAGTAACTACGTACCCACTATCATCACACTAGTAGCTCCATACTAGTCTTTGAGTAACTCCGTACCCAATGGTGTACCTCCCCCGAGTGGGAGTACCATATACAATCATCTATAACAAGATGATTAAGTCACTTGTTGCTGCTAAGAAGTGACTACACAAATTGACCTTTCCATTGCACATTGCAGTACAATTTCTGGTATTACAACACGAATTTTCGGACGTCCTTATCATAGAGGTCAATTTAAAAACTAGTGCATAGGTCTTGTGGAGTCTCGGCCGACCTAACCACACCACTGGTGACTTCCTACAAAAAATGTGGCGCCGAAGTCACCACCTATGTACTATAACTCCGTAAAGTACATGGTCTTCATCTGTCATCTATGGAAAGTTGTAAAACATTCCTGCGAGATGGATTTTTATCACCCTAAAATCATTGTGCACTATTTTAGTGTGAAGAGCTTTTTTCCTGGGTACCATGGTTCACCCCAAGCTCATCTTTTGCTAAATTCTCCGATTTAACAAAGATATGTCTGCCTCCGAACACTCCGGTTCAGCCCCAGACTTTGAGTTTACTTCTTAACACTCCGGTTAAGTCAAAACTCACCAGATACAGTAGGATTTACCACTAAGCTCTCCGGCTTAGCCTTCTATCCTAACTCAGCCCTAGTGAATGTACACTATATATGTCGGATCCGATTAACAACAACCAGGCTCATCTGGAGTGAGATACTACTCACTATTGCCATGTAAAACCTTATTAAATCCATGGAATGCTCCACTCATTCCCAAGGGGTCTTATGACTTATAGGGTTTACACGCACATGAACTTTGTAAGCAAAATAGCCGGTCATGCAATATTACAATTGCTTATGTAGGAAAGTAATATATTTCCCAAATTCATATGGTAGCATTTAAAATGTGATCACAATCGCACACTTATGTTGAACATAGGCAAGACTACGCTTGCAAAATGCTATAGGGCGTCCCCCATGCATGAAACTGTCCAACCAACTAGTCTTACTGCTAACCTCTAGATTTAGATCACTCCGGAACTAAATCACTCTGTTAGCACTAGTACACCATCATGGTCTTGCTACCTAGAGCTTCTCCGAACTCTGTAACTGGGTTTTATCCCAACTTATGGCTATATTTGGTAATTTTCAAAGTTCAAATTTTATCTTGCACACTTTATCACTACGGACAAGTGTACATACAGACCTGCCAAAGAGTCAAGTTACATGCACAAGCCTTGGCGTCCCATTCCACCAAGACTACAATCGATTCCGTGAGAATTGATGTCCCATACCATCAAATTACCACCAAACCAATTGATGTGACATATAAAAAGGCTCTTTCCCCCCTCGAAAGATCACCATAAACTCTCGAGCAGTGGGATGTCAACGCATGGCAATAAAAAGAAGAGAAAACCATGCTAGTAGAACAGTTCTCTTCGATCAAATTGTATAAGGGCATTGAGCATTACAGCTCAAGACTATACCCCTTCAGATTTGTTTGTCACTACAAAACAAACATAAATTTGTCCGAACAAAATTTTAACTCTAGCAAGACGACGCTCGCAAAAGTGGAAATTGAAATCTGGCGAGGCTACGCTCCCAGAGTTTAACACTAGTTATGTCTAGAGAGTACGTTGCTAATGGGGTCATGTGATCAAGGCTATTAGCAGGTAATCGACAAACGCGACCTCAATCCCAGCTATCTTAAATGCCATTGACCAATTTTAGAAGTCATGACCATGGCAAGACTGCGCTTGCAAAAGTGTCTCTACGGACTACATTTGTTCGTCACAATGGACCACATCCAAGTAGACATTTTTCATTGGGTCTAAGCACATTGGAGCCACGAACTTCTTCTTGTGGACTTTCAACAAGAACAATGTGTCTGATCTGCTCTCATATTACTTTGTGGTAAACCACATGGTTAAACCACTAACAGAGAGAATATATATCATGTATTTATGTATTGTCAACGAATACTTCTCGAACTACGCGAGAACATTACCATCGATTTCCCTCTTGCCACTTTAAAAAATTCTAGTGCACTACGGCACAATGTGGGTATGAGTGCACTTACTACGTGACACCAACATGTGCACGCCATGACATGACGTGTGTGCAAGACTATCAATGGTTCAGCAGACATGGGCACGCTACGGCACCCTTAGACGTACGTTACCGCACGAGCAAGTGCGTTATGCCACAAATGGCCAGGGTGCACTACGGCACGACTGTGCCACACTTTTCCAAAGATATAACTCCAAGTGGGGGGTTAGTGTGCTACGGCACATATATTCGTCTACTACACCATGAATGCAAAGCATGTGCACTACGGCACGAATCATTTCGAGGTGCTACGGTCATAGACGTGTTCACTAGGCACAACGGCCATAGAACGGTTTTGTCTCGAAGGACTTGGCACTACGGCCGTGGGATTTGTCTCTCTCTTAGCACGCGATGCTACGGTCGTGTGCGGTGGGTCTCTCTCGTGGAAAACAGGCACTACGGCCACACGGCACGACGGCCGTGTTGGGTTTGTTTGCGTGGGGTGTACCATTGTTTTGTGTTTTTTTTTTTAAAAAAAATAAAAATAAAAAAAATAACGGGCCGACGAACCGGCCCTCGCCGCTTCGGGCGTGGCCGCCCGCCCGTAGGGAGTGAAGGACGCTTCCGGGATGCTTCGATCCACGAGAAAAAATGCCGAGAGGTCCATTTTTAATTTCATAAAAATGAACAATAAAAATATAAATAAAAGAAAAAAAATGGTTTTTTTTTTTACCCTTTTCTTTCTTTTTTTTTTCTTTTTTTTTTTTTTTTTTCTACAGCGTTTGCTGGTGGCTGGCGTTTTGCTGGCCGCCGGTCTTGGTGGTTATGCCGCCATTTGGCTGGCTGGCCTGGCTAGGCTGGCTGTGGCCGCCTAAGGCTGGCTGGCCTGGCCGTTTGGCTAGCCGCCTAGCTGGCCGCCTATGCTGGCTGGCCTGGCCGCCTATGCTGGCTGGCCTGGCCGCCCTTCAGACTCCGGCAGGGCCAGTCCATAGTGGTGCGGTGGGCGCCCGAGAAACACCGTCCATCGACTTGAACCAGCTCGTGAGCAACAACAATGGCGTATGCAGTGCCCAGGCGTCGACTTCGCTGGCTCAACGCATTTCTTCGCTCATGCAAGTCGGCACAGAACCTTGTGCTGGTTTTTGCCCTGGGCTTGCTTCGCCCCCCACCCCCACACACGGGTCAACGCCGCCTGGTCATCAATCGTGGGCTGGTGGCCATTCACAGCAGCTTCAAGTCGTGAGGGGGCTGGTGTTTGCCGTGGGGCTGCTCTTCGCCCCCCCCCACCTCCCCCACACACAGTATAAAGGCGACCTTATCCTCAAAGCAGCCATACACAGCAAGTCACAGACAGTGGGGCTGTGCCGCCCTTTCCACACAGAAAACGAATTTTTCTTTTTCTTTTGCACACAAGCTTCAACGCAGCAAAAAACGAAAATAGCTTACCTCACAATTTGCTTGCTGTGTGTGACGGGGAGAGAGAGAGTCGGAGAGAGTTCTTCCCCTCCATTCTTCCATGGCTGCCTCCCTCCACACCTTCCATTCGAGATAAGGATAAGGAGACGAATGGTCGAAAACCATCGAGTGGGCTCCGGTCCCCCGGTCACGCGCGGGCTCTGACAATCCCATCGAACCACGCTCTGATACCAGTGTTACATTCCCGTAACGCCGCTACGGGCATTACCACAAGAGGGGACGGCCTCTGGCTCACCACCCAGCCATAGAGGAAGAATGAGGATTGCCCCTCATCCCCCAGGCTATATAGTGTGTGGCCTGCCGTCCACACTAGCCTGGCCGCCCATGACTCCGCATGGGCGTCCTCTCCCACTGAACCCCGGACATGGCCATCCGGTCTGCCGTCGGTCACAGGCATTACAGCCCACGTGACATTACCCCCCCCTTAAGAAGAGTTTTCGTCCTCGAAAACATACTGGGGAAACCTTTTGGAAATTGCACTGCGGCGTTCCCAGGTTGCTATCCTCATCCCTATATGTCCATTTAACAAGTACCTTGTGGTACATTTTATGTCGGGTTTGTCTGTCTCGATACCCAAGAATCCTTTCCGGTTCATGTGGTATCTTTTTTCTTGGTGGAGTGATCAATTCCACCAAAATCTCGGAGAAACTGCGTTCTCTAACCCGTGAACTGATTTCTTCAGTTTACTGACATGGAAGACAGGATGGACTTGAGAACTCTCCGGTAACTCAAGTTTGTAGGCTACGTCCCCAATCTTCTTAAGGACCTTGAAAGGACCGCAATATCTAGGAGAAAGTTTATCACACTTTTCCGTTTTCATGGTTGCTGACCTCGCAGGAACCTTAAAAAATACAAAGTCACCTTCTGCAAAGGTCACTTGTCTGCGTCCTTTATCTGAAATGTTTTAGCGCGATTCTGTGCGCTACGAATGCTCTCGCGTGCAGCTTTGAGCATATTAATCATATCTTCAAGGGAATCCTTGACAGATTGAATCTTCTCCTTTTCTAGGCCTACAGCCATTGGAGATCTCAGCTGGAATCCATACATTAACATGAATGGTGTAAATCCAGTCGTCGCTGAATGCTTGGAGTTGTTATAAGCAAACTCCAATTTGGGCAAATATTCTTCCCAAAATGCTTCTTACTTACATAAGAACGCAACATATCCTCGAGTATTTGGTTAACTTTTTAGTTTGACCATCAGACTTCGGATGATCTACCATACTCATACTCAGAGTAGTATCCAACTTTTTGAAGACTTCCCTCCAAAAATGATTGTTGAACTTTCTATCTCTATCCGACACTATATCTGCGGGCAGGCCATATAGCTTGTAGAGATGTTCAATAAAGAGTTTTGCTAACTCTGGCATTTTCTCGTGGTAATAAACTTTGCCAGTTTAATTCACCTGTCCACTACCACCCACACCGAGTCATTCCTTCGACTCGTCTTGGGTAAACCGGTAATGAAATCCATGGAAATGCTTCCCATTTCCCTTGAGGAATCTCCAGCGGGGACGGAGAGTCCTCCAACCTTAAAACGTTCATGTTTATTGACCTGGCACTTACTGCATTTCAGCACATAAGTCTGGACGTTCTTAAACAAACTAGGCCAATAAAACTGTCTTTTTACTAGTGCATAGGTCTTCGAATCCCAGGGTGACCCGCACTTGGACTATCAAAACTATACCCCAAAGGCTCGGCTAGCCTCTCCGGACTAACTCTCGCCTCGCTACCCGCCGCACCTACGGCCAGTTTCTCCGGACTAGCATTACGTGCCGGCAAGGAAGGTGGGCGCGGCTGTGACAAAGTGCGTACACGTACAGCGCGCCAGACCTGTGTAAAGACAGGATCATGCTCACACAAGCCATGATTTGGTATTTCAACCAAAACCCCAAGGCAAATTTCATGCCTTGATTTTGCATCATGTCATTAGCACAGAAGCTAATGTACTGGAGAGCACTCTAGTAGCGCAAGTTCTTAGACTATGCTACTAGATATTTGTAGACTACGCTACCATGTTGTATTACCAACTTGTTAAAATTTCTCGTTGGAAAGCTCTACGGCCAATCTAATCATGCATCACAAGGATTAGTTCCAAAGCTGAGAGATACTTCCTCTCTTAGAGTAACATCTTTGCACAAGCATATGCTCTAGAATCTTGTTGAGTTTCTAACTACCATCAATCTACGGATGGTTAAACTCTACTGTAACTCAGAGTAAATGTAAGTTTTGAAAATTTCTTTTCAAATATAACAATCAAACTTCCTATCTCTTATGCCATACTATATCTGCGGAGGCAGATCGTATAGTAGGTGGAGATGTTTGATAAAGATTCTTGCACCACTACGGGTGTCTGGAGTTACATCCAATCACTTACAACTCTGTGTTGCTATTACCAGACACATCCCTTCCAGTATTGTCTGGACTCACACAACTATTCCAGTTTATGTGATATTTGAGGATATCCCTCCTTTCCCTCAAGAAAGGTTTTTGTCCTCAAAAACTCTACTCTCAAGCGGACTACGCGCTAGTGTCATAGGTCCAAGAATAAATCTAGACCGTTATATTTTATTCTTGAGTCCTTCCAAGAAACTTTTAAACATCTTGCAACGAAGATGTGGTATAGTGTCTACGCACATATGGTGGTACTTTTGATAAACTGCTTTGCAACAGATCAGTGGTTTCACATTTGTAACAAAGTGCTTTATTGTTGCATATTATTACCCTTCATAAGCGGTTACACACTTATGAATCATTTGGGTGGGTTGTACCATCTATCAAAAAATTTCAAACTACTAATAACCACATTATCAATCCACAGATAATGACTGAGCTTGCTGCGAAGCCATAGGTTGCTAGATAATTGATGGTAATTACACAAGCCCAATGTCTCATTACATCATACATTCAATATAAATGCAAACATCACAGTACTTCGTGATGATAAACTTAGGAATTTCATCCTATCCCTGTTTGGTGTTGGTATGAGTCATGCTCACACAAGCCGTGATATGGTATTTCAACCAAAACCCCAAGGCAAATTTCATGCCTTGATTTTGCATCATGTCAATAGCACAGAAGCTAATGTACTGGAGAGCACTCTAGTAGCGCAAGTTCTCAGACTGTGCTACTAGATATTTGTAGACTACGCTACCATGTTGCATTACCAACTTGTTAAAATTTCTCATTGGAAAGCTCTACAGCCAATCTAATCATGCATCACAAGGATTAGTTCCAAAGCTGAGAGATACTTTTCTCTTAGAGTAACATCTTTGCACAAGCATATGCTCTAGAATTTTGTTGAGTTTCTAACTACCATCAATCTATGGACGGTTAAACTCCACTCCGACTCAGAGTAAATGTAAGTTTTGAAAATTTCCATTCAAATGTAACAATCAAACTTCCTATCTCTTATGCCATACTATATATGCGAGTAGACCATATAGTATGTGGAGATGTTTGATAAAGATTCTTACACCACTACGGGTGTCTGGAATTACATCCATTCACTTACAACTCTTTGTTGCTATTACCAGACATATCCCTTCAAGTATTGTCTGGACTCACAAAACTATTCGAGTTTATGTGATATTTGAGGATATCCCTCCTTTCCCTCAAGAAAGGTTTTTATCCTCAAAAACTTTACTCTCAAGCGGACTACGCGCTAGTGTCATGGGTCCAAGAACAAATCTAGACCATGTTTAATATATTTTATTCTTGAGTCCTTCCAAGAAACTTTTAAACATCTTGAACGAAGATGTGGTATAGTGTCTACGCACATATGGTGGTACTATTTATAAATTGCTTTGCAACAGATCAGTGGTTTCACACTTGTAACAAAGTGCTTCATTGTTGCATATTATTACCCTTCATAAGCGGTTACACACTTATGAATCATTTGGGTGGGTTGTACCATCTATCAAGAAAATACAAACTACTAATAACCACATTATCAATCCACAGATAATGACTGAGCTTGCTGCGAAGCCATAGGTTGCTAGATAATTGATGGTAATTACACAAGCCCAATGTCTCATTACATCATACATTCAATATAAATGCAAACATCACAGTACTTCGTGATAATGAACTTAGGAATTTCATCCTATCCCTGTTCGGTGTTGGTATGAAGTATAACTATGAGAACATTATTTGCTGCCTCCTCATCATAGCGGCAAAGCTACCTACCCATCACAGGTGGCAATCTCTACCAAGCTATAACCAATGACTAGCAAATAAACGAGTACTCTTGTAAGAACTTCATAACCATATCTCACACCCAACTCATAATCACTACGGATTAAATGCCAGGGCTTGCAAATTGAATGTTATCTGATAGGTAGAGGGGATCATCAAACTACGGATGACCTCGACAACTCACTAGGACTAGTGACGTGTAACTTTTAAGTTACTCCACCTTCTTGCTTATTCCATACCATCGAACAAATCGGTCCCTCGATTTGAGCAACGTCAACATATTTATGAGTACCTCGATACTCATGGATTGTGGTTCGGTAATTTAAAATGTTGATCTAGAGTATCTTTTACTCGAGGATCTTAATTTTATTAGCAGTTATGTATTAGTAGTGAGTAACTACGTACCCACTATCATCACACTAGTAGCTCCATACTAGTTTGTGAGTAACTCCGTACCCAATGGTGTACCTCCCCCGAGTGGGAGTACCATATACAGCCATCTATAACAAGATGCTTAAGTCACTTGCTGCTAAGAAGTGACTACACAAATTGACCTTTCCATTGCACATTGCAGTACAATTTCTGGTATTACAACACGAATTTTCGGACGTCCTTATCATAGAGGTCAACTTAAAAACTAGTGCATAGGTCTTGTGGAGTCTCGGCTGACCTAACAACACCACTGGTGATTCCTACAAAAATGTGGCGCCGAAGTCACCACCTATGTACTTTAACTCCGTAAAGTACATGGTCTTCATCTACATTTATGGAAAGTTGTAAAACATTCCTACGATGGATTTTTATCACCCTAAAATTATTGTGCACTATTTTAGTGTGAAGAGCTTTTTTCCTGGGTACCATGGTTCACCCCAAGCTCATCTTTTGCTAAATTCTCCGATTTAACAAAAGGTATGTCTGCCTCCGAACACTCCGGTTCAGCCCCAGACTTTGAGTTTACTTCTTAACACTCCGGTTAAGTCAAAACTCACCAGATACAGTAGGATTTACCACTAAGCTCTCCGGCTTAGCCTTCTATCCTAACTCAGCCCAAGTTTATGTACACTTCATATGTCGGATCCGATACTAACAACAACCAGGCTCATCTGGAGTGAGATACTACTCACTATTGCCATGTAAAACCTTATTAAATCCTAGAAATGCTCCACTCATTCCTTAGGGGTCATACGACTCATAGGGTTTACACGCACATGAACTTTGTAAGCAAAATAGCCTGTCATGCAATATTACAATTGCTTATGTAGGAAAGTAATATATTTCCCAAATTTATATGGTAGCATGTGCTCACACAATCGCACACTTATGTTGAACATAGGCAAGACTACACTTGCAAAATGCTATAGGGCGTCCCCCATGCATGAAATTGTCCAACCAAACTAGTCTTACTGCTAACCTCTAGATTTAGATCACTCCGGAACTAAATCACTCTGTTAGCACTAGTACACCATCATGGTCTTGCTACCTAGAGCTTCTCCGAACTCTGTAACTGGGTTTTATCCCAACTCATGGCTATATTTGTAATTTTCAAAGGTCAAATTTTATGTTGCACACTTTATCACTACGGACAAGTGTACATACAGACCTGCCAAAGAGTCAAGTTACATGCACAAGCCTTGGCGTCCCATTCCACCAAGACTACAATCGATTCCGTGAGAATTGATGTCCCATACCATCAAATTACCACCAAACCAATTGAGTCATGGGCGGCCAGGCTAGTGTGGACGGCAGGCCACACACTATATAGCCTGGGGGATGAGGGGCAATCCTCATTCTTCCTCTATGGCTGGGTGGTGAGCCAGAGGCCGTCCCCTCTTGTGGTAATGCCCGTAGCGGCGTTACGGGAATGTAACATAAATTGACCATTACTCTCAAAATCTTAAAGTCAAACACCACGAGAGGAGATATGTATTGCAAAGACTCGATGAGAAATATCCACTTGACTCCAAAAACACTTCAAACAATGCTCGCACATCAAATTTTGAAGAGAAAACATAAACTTAAACACCACAAGAGGAGAGAGATGTTGCAAAGACTCAATGAAGAGAGAAAACATAAACTTAAACACCACAAGAGGAGAGAGATGTTGCAAAGACTCAATGAAGAGAGAAACAAAATTTTGAAACATTGGACACATCAAATTTTGAAGAGAGAAACAAAATGCCACTCCTGAAACTTAATCTCTTGATACTGTATCATTACAAAGTTGGGGTGAATGCCACCGATAGCTCTACAAGAGGACGTTGTGCCCTCGTAGGGTCAGTCTTTAGTGATCTAAAAAATTCAACTACTTGCAAAATTGATTTTCGCTCATCGCGATTAGGCAGAAACATCCAATTTTTGACTCTATGAATCATGGGAACTATTATCCATCCACAACTCTTGCACTTTCTGCCAAAAGTCATATAAAGTTTGTAATAAATATCCCAAGGCAAAAACATCGGATGCAGGAGTGTATGCATCTGCCAAAAATGGATCATAAAGCTCTGGGGCTATCCATGGCCGTTTGTTTCGCTCTCTGTCTGCGTGGGAGACTGCCTGTGCCACCTTCTCGGGGTTCTTGTGTGCTTCAAAAACAAAATTGAGAGACACCCGTTTTTTGGGCGCTCTCAGCAGCAGCAACCCCCAATCGATAATACCTATGCGTGGCTTTAGCTCTTTTGTATAATCCAACACTACATTGAAAAGATGTAGGTCGGTATGTACAATACATGCCATATGTGCTGTTGTTAGACCTTCCACCAGGGCATGCATAATATGTGGCATGTTTATTACTACCTCTTTTATTTTTGAAAGTTCTAGATGACTTAAAGGGATATTATCAGGCGGGGGTTGTCTCCATCCTCGATCCAAACGAAAAATGGCTCTGGTGAACTCACTGAATCTGAAGGGAACCTTCAGAAGAGTATCACCAAGAGCGCCGCCATTATAGTACGGGAAAATTGTGATCCAAGGAGCCTCTTTTGTAAAGGCAATGCATCGGACAATCGATGGATGTAGCACTTGCATACCCTGCTCTGCCTGGAAGCTCTCGAACTTCGCGTTGCCTTCTCCTTTGTAGTGCTTTCCGCAAAAAGTGATGTGCTCCGGTAAAAATGATATACCTTTAATTGCATACTCTTTTACTGTTCCAAACACGCCGGAGCCTATTGTTCGTCCTTCGTGAAGTGCTTCGTGCGGGATGCCAATAAGATGTGTGCACATAGAATTGTAGATGGTACGATTAATGACACCTGTACCACTTGCATCTGCCTGACTGGACGTTGCAGCGACGTCCTGGGCAATGCGCACTCTTTTGGGGAGGGACTCTGCATCCAACGCCTTCATGCGCTTGCTCTTGGCTCTTTGCTCGCTCCATACAACGTCCCATAACTGTAGACGTTGCATATTGGCTTCAGGCGGGGCAGCATCTCTAAGATCACTGCATGCTACACGCATGCTCCCCAAAATGGTTCGTGTTATGTGCTGATGGTTGAAATCTGCTATCTTCTGTCTATCTAGCAGCTCAGCGTTGCCTCCGCTTCGAAGCCGACATTGTGCATTTTCCCATATTTGGTCTATGAGATCTCGCATGAGTATCTCAGACTCATTGATCTTTTTGACGACATCATCAGTACATTGTGATACTGTGATGACCGCTTCAACGTGAATTGCTCGCAGAACAATTTTGCGCTCTTTGGGAGAAAGCATGTTGATCGTCTTCGTAAATCTAGTAAATAACACTAAACACAAAAAAACAGAATATCAAACATTACTGAAATAAACATCAAGCAGACGTGAGAAAACAGCAACAAGTATATCAATATCGTCAATGTTCATACAAAAACGGAATATCAAATAATTTTAATGAACTCAACATCATCCAATACATCATCAAACGTGAGAAAACAGCAATAAGTGTATCATTACTTATCAATGATCAAACAAAAACAGAATATATCAAACAACATTACTGAACTCAACATCATGCAATACATTATCGAACGTGAGACAACCGCAACAAGCGCATTATTACTTACGAAGTGTATACATTATCGAATGAGAGAGAGAGAGAGAGGGGGAGGAAGAGAGAGAGGTGTGACAGATAGAGAGAGGAAAAATTAAATGACATTTTTTATAGTTTTGTGAGTTCCTAAAGAGAGAAAAATAATGTTTTGTAATCCTAAAGCACTCCTCATCTACATACCTATCGTGATAGAGAGAGATGTGAAGTGTATCATGAGAGAGAGAGAGAAAGAGTTGTGAAGTGTATCATTGCGAGAGAGAGAGAGAGAATTGTGAAGTGTATCATGAGAGAGAGAGAGAGAGAGGAGAGGAAGAGAGAGTTGTGAGACAGATAGAGAGAAGAAACATTAAATGACATTTTTAATGTTTTTGTGAGTTCCTAAAGAGAAAAATGATGTATTGTGCCAATTTTTAAGTAAATAGAGGGAGAAAAAAGAAATTATTAAGAATTATGTAAATTTTAAGAGAAATAAAAAAAATCATTATCTACACATCTATCGTGTTGTGAAGTGAATCATGAGAGAGATAGAGAAAGAGTTGTGAAGTGTATCATGAGAGAGAGAGGGGGGTAAGAAGAGAGAGATTCATATTTTTCGAGTTACGAATCACGATATTATAAAATAAAACGTTTAGACAATATGATGTAAACTTTGATCCATGAAATACTAATGCCGCGTTAGCAACCAAGTATCGCATGGATCAAACACAATAAAAACAATACAAGTCAAATCAAACAAATTTACGACATTTATTCGACCGCGTTAACGATCATATGCCGAAATACGCAAGCAAATTTACGACACTTTTTCGACCGCGTTAACGATCAAATGTCGCAATATGCAAAAAACATTTTATGCACTAGCGGACGACACCAACTTGCCGTGTTAACGACAAAATGCCGCCCGATTCTATGGGAATACCAATAGGATACGAACATACACTGGCCGCGTTACCGACCATATGTCCGCATTTGACAAAGGGAAGGGAAGGGAAGGTGACATCGCCATAACGATACTATGCTTGCCGCGCTACCGACTAGTACTGCTATGGCGTGTCATACTTACCATAGGACACAGACTAGCCGCGTTACCGACTAAGTGCCCCAGGGTAAGCACCATTCCGAAGAATATCCTTACACACACACCAGTCGTGTGGCGGGCCACCCAAATCCTGCCGCGCATTGCGACAATGGGTGGCTGCCCGCACGAACTCACGCACACACACATCCCTCGTGTGGCGGACCACCCACATCCTGGCGCGCATTGCGACAGTGGTGGGCGGCTACCCGCACGAACACACCCACACACACACACACACACACACACACACACACAAGTTTTCATTACCTGTGTATGCTGTCAGCAACAATGAAATCCCAAAGGGCCTCCCGGGGGCCCATATATATAGAAAATTGTACCCCGCCGGGCTATATGACGACCCCGCAGGGACCCGCCGGGCTTTGATTTATCCCGGCGGGCCCGCCGGGTATATCAAAAGCCCGGCGGGATTTTTCCCGGTTACCAGGTCTGTGAGATCCCTGTTCCCACCGAGCAACGGATTCGGGGTACTAGCAGCGGAAGTAGCACTTCTCGCGCGGGACAGGGGTCCCACACTCGGGGCCTCGCCCACGGATATCCGGACAAGAGACTAATCCGTCGGTTTGTCCAAAACCGAAACCGGAAAAACTTCCTTTACCCGGAAAGCACGGGCGATTCCACCAGGATAACTCTTTACTCTAACGTAGTCAAGATCATTACTGATCAAACTGATCTGACTGCACCTTTAACGGTACTTGGTCAAATCAAGGAAGAACTTGCACTTGGATCATTGGGATCAACGCTTTTTTCCCCATCAAGAGGCACAGCCGTTGATTCCTATCCATAGAACAATTTCTATCCGGGATTTACTTCATCTATCGTAATAATAGAATTTAAATCTCGATTTACGGATCCATCAGTCCAGCCTAACCCCATCCGATCCCATGGGTTAGCCAACCGCCCAACCACTGTAGTGATGGGATCCAATTTGGAATTTGGTTAGGTTTTGTCCCGGGTACCAAGGAAAAGAGTTCCAAGGCCCCCTAGCCGGAAGTTCATGCAAACATAAAACTAGCCACACCACTTACACACCCAATATGAAATTGCCTTTTTCTTAGCATCAGCTAACTTTAAAACAATCCTTTAAGGAAACCATAGTACCACTGATCACAATCTTCCAATTTATCCAGTTGATTCATAATTTCCCATCATTCCTTCATCAGAGTATCTATGGCATCATTGGCAACTAGAACGCTCACCACCTGTCCACACAGGGGCCTTTTCAATAGTTCCTAGCCCATAATACTCGGCAATATAATCACTTATAAAAATCAAGATGGACTCTCGTTGAAGATCAGCAAGATCAACCAACAGATCCATATAAAGAGCCATGGACTCATCCATTGAAGACCAGCAAGGTCAATCAACCAGATCCATGCCCGGTTTCACAAAACAACTCTTACTCCTTGTTCCAATATCTTCCACGACGCACGTGTGGGTATCTTCGGCGACCCAGAGCCCGAGCACCGTATGGTCAGCACCCTCTAGGATCCTTCGCAGGTGACCTAGCGCTTCACTCATAGGCCGCTTCCTTGGTCCCTCATCCACCGTACCGGAAGCTCACCATTTAAATCGAAACGAGGCTGGTCAAGACCTCGGTCGACCTTGCTACGCGAGACGTCCTCCATTGACTCTCCGTCAGCAGTTGCAACTTTATCAGTTAGGTCTCCACGACCTTAAACACAAGACGGTCAAAATGCTTCCCCAGCATTCTTGACATAAAACAGCCATTTACAAACAGCATTTACAAACAGTTTACAAATACAATTTCTATATTAACTCTCATTTTTCCACATTATCCCTCATTAATCCACATTACTTATTCCACATTCCATTTATATGTGTACTCATCCAATCACATCATTTTTCATCTCTTCACTTCAGATTCCTTCACATCACATATCATATATTCACATCCATATCCACATCCATACATCCACATCCACATCCACATTCACATCTACATGCTTACCTCCATTTTCACATCCTCATTTATACATCCACATCCCATATCCACATTCATACATACACATCCATATCCACATCCATAAATCCACATCCACATGCATACATCCACTATCACGTCCTCATTCATACATCCACATCCACATCCACATCCATAAACATACATACATCCACATCCACATTCTCATTCACATCTATACATCCACATCTACATCCACATACATACATACATCCACATCCACATTCCACATTCACATCTATACATCCACATCTACATCCACATTCACATACATCCACATCCACATCTACATCCACATCCACATCTACATCCACATTCACATACATCCACATCCACGTTTCCATTCACATCTATACATCCACATCTACATCCACATACATACATACATCCACATCCACATCCACATACATACATACATCCACATCCACTTTCCACATTCACATCTATACATCCACATCTACATCCACATTCACATACATCCACATCCACATTTTCATTCACATCTATACATCCACCTCTACATCCACATACATACATACATCCATATCCACATTCCACATTCACATCTATACAACCACATCTACATCCACATTCACATCTACGCATATACATCTTCATGCATACATCCATTTTCACACTCATACATCCACACTCCCATCTCCACATCCACACATCCACATACATACATCCATTTCCACATTCCCATTCATATAACCCCATATGCCTTCACATCTAATCTTTTACATCACATCCATTCTTGCCCTATCATCACAACCCATATACATCTTATCCTATCACATACACTTCTTACCTCATCTCATACACATCTTATCACATCTTAATTCATCTTATTACCTCTTATCACATCTTATACACCTCTTATCACATCCTATCACATCTCATATCTATTTATAGAATACAAGAGAACTCTTATATTTGATATAAGATTTCTTTACACATTTATTTATGCATAAATTCCATTTAGGGAGATTAATACTTTCGAAGTAAAAATCAATCTTTTTTTGCATCTTCCTATGCATAAATTCATTTTAAATGAAAATGATACTTTTGAATTAAAATTCAATCTTTTATGCATCTTCCTATGCATAAATTCAATTTAGATGAGAATGACATTTTTGAATCAATCTTTTATGCATCTTCCTATGCATAAATTCAATTTGGTAGGAATTACACTTTTAGAATAAAAGAATTTCTCTTATGCATGTAATTTATGCATAAAATCCATTTATGAGGAAAATCACACTTTTAGTATAAAAAGAATATCTTTTATGCATACCTATATGCATGAAATCCAATATGATAAGAGTAACACTCTTACAATAAAATAATCAACTTTTATGCATACCTCTATGCATGAAATTCAATTATGATAAAAGTCACACTTTTATAATAAAATAATCGACTTTTATGCATACCTCTATGCATGAAATCCAATATGATAAAAGTAACACTTTTGATATAAAAAAATTATCCTTTATGCATACTTCTATGCATGAAAATTAAAAATGATAAAAGTAACACTTTTAATATAAAAAAATTATCCTTTATGCACACTTCTATGCATGAAAATTAAAAATGATAAAAGTAACACTTTTGATATAAAAAATTTATCCTTTATGCATACTTCTATGCATGAAAATAAAATGGATAAAAATAACACTTTTGATATAAAAATTTACCCATTATGCATACTTCTATGCATGAAAATAAAAATGGTAAAAGTAACACTTTTGATATAAAAATTTAACCATTATGCATACTTCTATGCATGAAATTAAAAATGGTAAAAATAATACTTTTGATATAAAAATTTATCCATTATGCATACTTCTATGCATGAAATAAAAATGGTAAAAATAATACTTTTGATATAAAAATTTATCCATTATGCATACTTCTATGCATGAAATAAAAATGGTAAAAATAACACTTTTGATATAAAAACTTATCCTTTATGCATGATATTAAAATTTAATTTCTCCATGATTATAATGAAATTCTTTCAATTAATCTAGGATGATAATTCCTAGAATATGGTAGGAAGTCCTCTTTTTATGCTTTGAATGAGATTATTTTATGCATAATTTTTATAAAAATTTTGCCATAGCTCCGCTGCTATGACTGATAAATCTCAATTTTTCTAAGGGATAATGCTTATCATTAAGGAAATAATTGAAATGATCTCTAATTGGATTATTAATCCATAATGGATTGAATCATCAATATTCATAAACTAAAAGCATAGAAAAAAGCCATTAATTTGGCCTCAAGCATAGCTTAATCTTGGGTTAAGGAAAAGCTTTATGAAAAGCTTGATTTGGATTGAGAACGGTTCATGAGTATGACCATTTCTTGAGTGAGAGAGAGAATTTACATAAAAATCATTAGAATTTAAACATAAATGAAAATTAACTTCAATAGCATTATGTAACTCTTCACTACTATTCAAACTTCAATAGCATTAAAAAAAACCATACCAATTAAACTTCTCAAGCTTGAGAGGGGTTGAGAAGAGAGAAACATTGAGAAATTATAGAAAGATCAATATTCACTAATTACCTTACAACTTGCTTGATTCTTTGTTCACGGTAGAGGCCCCCAACCAATCAATTGGTTAAGTATGTTGATGGAGCCACTAATGGGGATTGAAGAAAGAGGGAAGCTCCAAAAACTAGTGAATTATTAAATGAATTCACAGTTCTTGGCTTAGGTGGAGTAGAGTAACGATGCATAAACACTATATATTTTTCAACAAGGGGGAGGCTTCTATTTATAGGAAAAATTGAGCTCCTAACCAAACAAACTGATTCTAGAATTTTCTAAATCAGTTTGGTCAATATTTGACCATTTTTAGGTCAGTTAAGCTAACTTTTTGGAACTAGACTTAAATGAGGAGAGAGGAGAGATGAAATATCTCAATTTTTATGAGTTTAAAACTCATTCAAGCATGTGAAATATGCACCTCCTTTAAAGAACTCCTCTTCCTTACATATGTGTCATAATGGAATCATTTTAATATTGCTCATAGTTTTTTTACTAATAATCCTTGTACATTTTCAACTCTTCATCTTATGTGAAATATGCACCTCCTTTAAAGAATTCCCCTTCCTTACATATGTCATATTTTTAATATTGCTCATAGTTTTTTACTAATAAACCTTGTACATTTTCAACTCTTCATCTTATGTGAGCATTTAAGGGACTCCCCTTCCTTACATATGTGTCATAATAAAATCATTATACCCAAAATATCTCATATTTTTAATATTGCACATGGTTTTTTTTACTAATAAACCTTGTACATTTTCAACTCTTCACCTCATGTGAGCATTTACTCATTTTTGGGTATTTTCTTTTTACAAGTTGGATTTATCTCCTCCCTACACATGGATTGATGCTATTGGTCCATAGGAACCTTAATTGGACCATAGTCTAAAGATTTCTGAAAATCTAGACCCTTAGGCTAAGGTTCTTTATAGCTATTTTCAATTAATTCCAATTGCACATTGAAAATTCTTTTTGAATTTCTGTTTTAGGGGAACTCATCTGAATTAGAAGAGATATTTTTCTATCCAAAAATATTCAAAATCTGAATATTCTCTCTCTAGAATATTTTCTCTCTCTAGGTTAAAACAGTTAGAAACAAGTCTTTTATATTTCTGAAGAGGGATTGATTATAGGGGAAGATACTAGACATCAAAAAGGGGTTTGGGGGAGGAATCTTACATTCTACCCCACTTAAAAAACGCGAGATGTCCTCATCTCGCAACTTGTGATAATTTCGCAAGATTCACGAATATGAGACTTAGAAAAAAAATTAATCAAGATTAACCACCAAGAAAAAGTCTCAAAGAGAGCAAGATTCAAGATAAGAACAAGATTTAAACTTTATTCATTCTCGGAACTTATACAGTAAAGATAGAAGAACTCTTTACACTTCCATAAGTCCGTCCATCATATGGTCACAAAAGCAGTCCTCACAAGCTGCACAAGTATAAGGTAACTCATCTATGGGAATGATTCTGTGGGTTATTGCTGCGCCTATCTCAGTGGTATGAGGTGTTCTAAGAAAAGGACCTCTGAGAGGCAAGCCAAAAACGGGGTAAAGGCATATCTTCTCATGAGGAAGAAAACACGCCAATAAGAAGACCCGCTCAGAAAACCCAGGATGCCTTGATCTCATGACGCAGTAGTATCGGGGACCCAAACCCAAGGCTTCAATAACCATGGCCAAGCGGACATTGTTGCGAAAGTGCTGCTGACCCCAGGGTGTTACCCTAGTTATGTCTTGATAGGTCCGCCATTTGGTCTGCGCTACAGAAGTTCCCAAGTGAGGGAAAAGTGAGCGCTCATACTGTTCTATAAAATCCTTCTTCACAGACTCACTTGCGTCTTGAAGGTGAGGAATCATTATGGATAAAACTAATTCTTGTTGCCAAGCCATGAAGGAGATTAGGAAGAAAGGAGATCGATGGGAGTAAGATTACTGTGAGCGACAAGTAAAAGTTACGACTTATATAAAGGAAGGAGCTAGCGTAACTTAGAAGCCAACGGTAGCTTGCCACTGAAGTTTTACCGTCTTTCCATGATTTGGGTTTGGCACAATTTTCTATAGAAGGCATTAAGAACTTTGAGATGAGGAGATAAAAGAAGTTCGTAAGTTAAATCACCTACTTTCTTTGGTCCACAATATCTGGGAGATAACTTCTTATACTTCCCAAGAGATAAAGAACTTCTTTTGGGTCGTACTCGAGACCAAAACCTTGATATCCAAAACATCGATTCTCACTTCTGAACTCGTTGTTCTGAATCCTTAAAACAGGTGGGACTCTTGAGAAGTATTCAGGAAAAAGGTTCTTCCTTTTTTAAACAGAATCTTTCTTTTATTTTAGAGAGGGAATAATTATAAGATCAAAAAGGGAGATTCTTACTCCTGTATACCTCGAAGGCTGGGGGAGAATCTTACATTCTACCCCACTTAAAAAGTGCGAGATGTCCTCATCTCATAAAGTAGAGGACAACTCTTTTTCTTAAGATCCAATTTTATTCTGGGGTTCCTTATATTCTGGTCAACCCAACAGAATACTGGGATAAATATCCCTTAGAACTCATCATTAAATAACAATTCATTCAGATCATATCATTCATATCTTTAACATGATAAAGGTCCATTAGACCGAAAAATTTCCTTCTGAGCATTCCTCCACGGGAATTTCAGTCAAGTAAGTTCTCAATTTGTCATCACTTAACTTGATCTAACGGTCAAGTGTTAACAGTAGTAATTTGACAGCACAATCCACTAATCTCATAGTGATTTGCTGAATCATTTTCATCATTTATCATTACAGGGACTCGTCCCAATCATCCACCTTGTGGTTTCGCTCAGCTTATTACATTTCAATCCATTTTCAGGGATCATCATTTTTCAATCAGAATCCAAATCAATTCATCGGTTTCCAAACAGAACTAAAAATCATATCAACCACATTCGAAATCATCATCTGGATAGCATTAACGCTTATAATTTCAAGTCTTAGATTTACTCGTATATACTGTCAGTAAAGAGCTGCAGTTATACTCTCGGTATATACGGTAGTCACGGCCCTTGGAATTATAAGGTAAATACCATCATGTCTAGGCCTCAAGCAAGTCAGGGATTCTATATAATTGCGGTACTTCCATCTGAAGACCCAATTACCAATTTACGAATTTCAGTTTGAATATCAAATTGTATGAATTATATCACACAATTACAACCTTTTTTTTGTGCTTCTTGATAAATTTTTGACATATTTGGTTTCTCAGTTGATCTTTATTAGCCAAATGCTCTGATACCAACTGTGAGATCCCTGTTCCCACCGAGCAACGGATTCGGGGTACTAGCAGCGGAAGTAGCAACTTCTCGCGCGGGACAGGGGTCCCACACTCGGGGCCTCGCCCACGGATATCCGGACAAGAGACTAATCCGTCGGTTTGTCCAAAACCGAAACCGGAAAAACTTCCTTTACCCGGAAAGCACGGGCGATTCCACCAGGATAACTCTTTACTCTAACGTAGTCAAGATCATTACTGATCAAACTGATCTGACTGCACCTTTAACGGTACTTGGTCAAATCAAGGAAGAACTTGCACTTGGATCATTGGGATCAACGCTTTTTTCCCCATCAAGAGGCACAGCCGTTGATTCCTATCCATAGAACAATTTCTATCCGGGATTTACTTCATCTATCGTAATAATAGAATTTAAATCTCGATTTACGGATCCATCAGTCCAGCCTAACCCCATCCGATCCCATGGGTTAGCCAACCGCCCAACCACTGTAGTGATGGGATCCAATTTGGAATTTGGTTAGGTTTTGTCCCGGGTACCAAGGAAAAGAGTTCCAAGGCCCCCTAGCCGGAAGTTCATGCAAACATAAAACTAGCCACACCACTTACACACCCAATATGAAATTGCCTTTTTCTTAGCATCAGCTAACTTTAAAACAATCCTTTAAGGAAACCATAGTACCACTGATCACAATCTTCCAATTTATCCAGTTGATTCATAATTTCCCATCATTCCTTCATCAGAGTATCTATGGCATCATTGGCAACTAGAACGCTCACCACCTGTCCACACAGGGGCCTTTTCAATAGTTCCTAGCCCATAATACTCGGCAATATAATCACTTATAAAAATCAAGATGGACTCTCGTTGAAGATCAGCAAGATCAACCAACAGATCCATATAAAGAGCCATGGACTCATCCATTGAAGACCAGCAAGGTCAATCAACCAGATCCATGCCCGGTTTCACAAAACAACTCTTACTCCTTGTTCCAATATCTTCCACGACGCACGTGTGGGTATCTTCGGCGACCCAGAGCCCGAGCACCGTATGGTCAGCACCCTCTAGGATCCTTCGCAGGTGACCTAGCGCTTCACTCATAGGCCGCTTCCTTGGTCCCTCATCCACCGTACCGGAAGCTCACCATTTAAATCGAAACGAGGCTGGTCAAGACCTCGGTCGACCTTGCTACGCGAGACGTCCTCCATTGACTCTCCGTCAGCAGTTGCAACTTTATCAGTTAGGTCTCCACGACCTTAAACACAAGACGGTCAAAATGCTTCCCCAGCATTCTTGACATAAAACAGCCATTTACAAACAGCATTTACAAACAGTTTACAAATACAATTTCTATATTAACTCTCATTTTTCCACATTATCCCTCATTAATCCACATTACTTATTCCACATTCCATTTATATGTGTACTCATCCAATCACATCATTTTTCATCTCTTCACTTCAGATTCCTTCACATCACATATCATATATTCACATCCATATCCACATCCATACATCCACATCCACATCCACATTCACATCTACATGCTTACCTCCATTTTCACATCCTCATTTATACATCCACATCCCATATCCACATTCATACATACACATCCATATCCACATCCATAAATCCACATCCACATGCATACATCCACTATCACGTCCTCATTCATACATCCACATCCACATCCACATCCATAAACATACATACATCCACATCCACATTCTCATTCACATCTATACATCCACATCTACATCCACATACATACATACATCCACATCCACATTCCACATTCACATCTATACATCCACATCTACATCCACATTCACATACATCCACATCCACATCTACATCCACATCCACATCTACATCCACATTCACATACATCCACATCCACGTTTCCATTCACATCTATACATCCACATCTACATCCACATACATACATACATCCACATCCACATCCACATACATACATACATCCACATCCACTTTCCACATTCACATCTATACATCCACATCTACATCCACATTCACATACATCCACATCCACATTTTCATTCACATCTATACATCCACCTCTACATCCACATACATACATACATCCATATCCACATTCCACATTCACATCTATACAACCACATCTACATCCACATTCACATCTACGCATATACATCTTCATGCATACATCCATTTTCACACTCATACATCCACACTCCCATCTCCACATCCACACATCCACATACATACATCCATTTCCACATTCCCATTCATATAACCCCATATGCCTTCACATCTAATCTTTTACATCACATCCATTCTTGCCCTATCATCACAACCCATATACATCTTATCCTATCACATACACTTCTTACCTCATCTCATACACATCTTATCACATCTTAATTCATCTTATTACCTCTTATCACATCTTATACACCTCTTATCACATCCTATCACATCTCATATCTATTTATAGAATACAAGAGAACTCTTATATTTGATATAAGATTTCTTTACACATTTATTTATGCATAAATTCCATTTAGGGAGATTAATACTTTCGAAGTAAAAATCAATCTTTTTTTGCATCTTCCTATGCATAAATTCATTTTAAATGAAAATGATACTTTTGAATTAAAATTCAATCTTTTATGCATCTTCCTATGCATAAATTCAATTTAGATGAGAATGACATTTTTGAATCAATCTTTTATGCATCTTCCTATGCATAAATTCAATTTGGTAGGAATTACACTTTTAGAATAAAAGAATTTCTCTTATGCATGTAATTTATGCATAAAATCCATTTATGAGGAAAATCACACTTTTAGTATAAAAAGAATATCTTTTATGCATACCTATATGCATGAAATCCAATATGATAAGAGTAACACTCTTACAATAAAATAATCAACTTTTATGCATACCTCTATGCATGAAATTCAATTATGATAAAAGTCACACTTTTATAATAAAATAATCGACTTTTATGCATACCTCTATGCATGAAATCCAATATGATAAAAGTAACACTTTTGATATAAAAAAATTATCCTTTATGCATACTTCTATGCATGAAAATTAAAAATGATAAAAGTAACACTTTTAATATAAAAAAATTATCCTTTATGCACACTTCTATGCATGAAAATTAAAAATGATAAAAGTAACACTTTTGATATAAAAAATTTATCCTTTATGCATACTTCTATGCATGAAAATAAAATGGATAAAAATAACACTTTTGATATAAAAATTTACCCATTATGCATACTTCTATGCATGAAAATAAAAATGGTAAAAGTAACACTTTTGATATAAAAATTTAACCATTATGCATACTTCTATGCATGAAATTAAAAATGGTAAAAATAATACTTTTGATATAAAAATTTATCCATTATGCATACTTCTATGCATGAAATAAAAATGGTAAAAATAATACTTTTGATATAAAAATTTATCCATTATGCATACTTCTATGCATGAAATAAAAATGGTAAAAATAACACTTTTGATATAAAAACTTATCCTTTATGCATGATATTAAAATTTAATTTCTCCATGATTATAATGAAATTCTTTCAATTAATCTAGGATGATAATTCCTAGAATATGGTAGGAAGTCCTCTTTTTATGCTTTGAATGAGATTATTTTATGCATAATTTTTATAAAAATTTTGCCATAGCTCCGCTGCTATGACTGATAAATCTCAATTTTTCTAAGGGATAATGCTTATCATTAAGGAAATAATTGAAATGATCTCTAATTGGATTATTAATCCATAATGGATTGAATCATCAATATTCATAAACTAAAAGCATAGAAAAAAGCCATTAATTTGGCCTCAAGCATAGCTTAATCTTGGGTTAAGGAAAAGCTTTATGAAAAGCTTGATTTGGATTGAGAACGGTTCATGAGTATGACCATTTCTTGAGTGAGAGAGAGAATTTACATAAAAATCATTAGAATTTAAACATAAATGAAAATTAACTTCAATAGCATTATGTAACTCTTCACTACTATTCAAACTTCAATAGCATTAAAAAAAACCATACCAATTAAACTTCTCAAGCTTGAGAGGGGTTGAGAAGAGAGAAACATTGAGAAATTATAGAAAGATCAATATTCACTAATTACCTTACAACTTGCTTGATTCTTTGTTCACGGTAGAGGCCCCCAACCAATCAATTGGTTAAGTATGTTGATGGAGCCACTAATGGGGATTGAAGAAAGAGGGAAGCTCCAAAAACTAGTGAATTATTAAATGAATTCACAGTTCTTGGCTTAGGTGGAGTAGAGTAACGATGCATAAACACTATATATTTTTCAACAAGGGGGAGGCTTCTATTTATAGGAAAAATTGAGCTCCTAACCAAACAAACTGATTCTAGAATTTTCTAAATCAGTTTGGTCAATATTTGACCATTTTTAGGTCAGTTAAGCTAACTTTTTGGAACTAGACTTAAATGAGGAGAGAGGAGAGATGAAATATCTCAATTTTTATGAGTTTAAAACTCATTCAAGCATGTGAAATATGCACCTCCTTTAAAGAACTCCTCTTCCTTACATATGTGTCATAATGGAATCATTTTAATATTGCTCATAGTTTTTTTACTAATAATCCTTGTACATTTTCAACTCTTCATCTTATGTGAAATATGCACCTCCTTTAAAGAATTCCCCTTCCTTACATATGTCATATTTTTAATATTGCTCATAGTTTTTTACTAATAAACCTTGTACATTTTCAACTCTTCATCTTATGTGAGCATTTAAGGGACTCCCCTTCCTTACATATGTGTCATAATAAAATCATTATACCCAAAATATCTCATATTTTTAATATTGCACATGGTTTTTTTTACTAATAAACCTTGTACATTTTCAACTCTTCACCTCATGTGAGCATTTACTCATTTTTGGGTATTTTCTTTTTACAAGTTGGATTTATCTCCTCCCTACACATGGATTGATGCTATTGGTCCATAGGAACCTTAATTGGACCATAGTCTAAAGATTTCTGAAAATCTAGACCCTTAGGCTAAGGTTCTTTATAGCTATTTTCAATTAATTCCAATTGCACATTGAAAATTCTTTTTGAATTTCTGTTTTAGGGGAACTCATCTGAATTAGAAGAGATATTTTTCTATCCAAAAATATTCAAAATCTGAATATTCTCTCTCTAGAATATTTTCTCTCTCTAGGTTAAAACAGTTAGAAACAAGTCTTTTATATTTCTGAAGAGGGATTGATTATAGGGGAAGATACTAGACATCAAAAAGGGGTTTGGGGGAGGAATCTTACAAGGTCGCTTGCCACCGGCTTTTTTGAGAACATGTTAACATGTGAACATGTTAATAACATGTTCACACATGTTATTAACAAAAAAAATTTTGTGATCACTTGAATATAAAATCAGAGCTCGCGGGGCCCCATCTCTCTTAAGCCAACATTAGAAACCATACCAGAAGTATCATCAAGTTGGGAAATGAAAAGTGAGCTGATTTCACAAGCTCATAGTAGCGAGAAGTCTGCACTAATTGACACCCCATTGAAAGAAGGCATTCTGCCACCACCTAGTCTTGCCTTCCCATGCAATGATGAAGTTATTGATGCTAATGAGGACATGGCAAATGAGATGTGGGCAGCAGTTCATGAGAAAGTTAATGAGAAAACGCCATATTGGGGAATATGGGAATTTCCCACAAGTTTGGGACACGTGGTCAAAGTTTGGATTAACCATAACTTGAACACCACTAATCCAAAATGAGCGCTTTATAGCTCTTTAGATTCCATTTTTCAAGCGCTTTCCAACGATAGGTCATATGATAGGGTTTTGAGAAACTTACAAACATGTTATCCATGTCCCCTTTTTTAAGTATTCAAAAATGGGAATTGGGAAATTCCCAAATTCACTAATATGGTGTTCTCTATAATTTCACCTTCATTCTTTGAAGTGGATTTTACCAGGGGCACAGAAAACAACTTAAGACGCCCAAGCATCTAGGAGAAAGTTCAAACAATTGTTTCTTCTAGAAGTAAGCATACAATAAAAACCTTACCATCTTATTTGGGAGAATATGAGAACTGTTCTCAAACCTTGAGGATACCCTCCATGCATAGAAGGTTGACAAAGGAGATGGATATGGGTATCGTGCAAGCTATTTTGTCAGCACTAGTGGCTTGTACCATACCTTTGCTTGATTTGATAAAGCTTTGACCAGAGTTGTGGAATGATATTGCCACATGTTTGTCAGAGCAGGTATTGCTACAAAAGGATACTATACACCCTGAGACAAAGCATGTTATGCCAGTTCCTATCAACAAAGTAGGAAAATTTTGTGAGGAAGATCAGGGAAATGCTACCCTCCCATTAGAAGTGCGAAAAGTAGCTTCAACTGCAATACTTGATAGTGGTGCAGGAGTGGGCATTGTGACAAGGTCCATTTGGGAAAAGTGGGGCAAACCAGCTATTAGGAGTACAAGGATGCGCTTGCAGCTAGCAGATGGAAGCTTAGAACATCCCATTGGGCTGCTAGAGAACATATTGGTCACCACATGTGGGATTGAATATGAGCACACATTTGCAGTAGTGGATTTTGGAAAGCATCCAAACTATGAAGTGATATTGGGTAGACCATTCATGCAACAATTTCAAATGATTCAGGACTGGGGATACAATTATTTGTACCTTCGACATGAATCTGTCATCACAAGGGTCAACCTAAAGAATCACTCATATCGTGATGTAACACAGTCTCCAATAGATGAGTTTGATTCTGCTTCATCTGAGGGCTCAAGAGTTACATTGTCAGATGGGCGAGAAGATCTGTGGATGTGTGGAGCCTCATGTAAGGATTTCAACACTGAAAGACTTAAGGGTAATCGAAGTGTATCAAATGAGGCATACATTCCACAACCCTTCCCTCAGCACTTAATTGATCCCCTAGAATGGAGTCATGTCCTTGCAACATGTGCTTTACCTAAGCCAATTCAATTTTGTGACTCAGATGGATATGATATTATTCCTATACGAATGGTACAACCATGTGACCTTCTAGATGATTTGTACTATGGGGTTGCATCCACAACAGCACTGCATGTAGAGGAAGTCTCAATGGAGGATTTAACACTCGAATCTGCTAATGATGCTAATAAGGAAGATGGATGGGACTTTGATTTTGATGATGATGTGATAATCCCCAAGAAAGAGTTAGGAAAGGCACGCTTACTCTTGAGAGAAAGGGAGGTTCAAATAGAGATCCCTCGAAGCCGACCCAAACGTAAATGCTGTAAAAGCCATAAGAGAATCCGTAAACAAGATGAGAGGGAACGACGTGAGAGAATACAAAAAGAAAACGAGGAGTTTAAGAATGAACACTCTTGACCACCACCTCACTTCTCAGGAAAGAATGGATATCTATACTATGTCCAAGCACAAGATAGTATCAAAGACCAAGTAAAACGATCAGATGGATTCCAACCAGGAGAAAAGCTAAAAATGGTTAGCAAAAATCGTAAAAAAAACAAAGAGACCAAAACAAAAACTCAAGTCTCAAACCGATTCAAAAGAGAGTGTGGAAAGTGCAAAGATAATGGTTGAACAAAAAACTCTGATACAAGATTGCAAAAGAGAGCTCAAAACCGCATGGTCTTCAATTAGTGATGACTCAAGTGGATAAGAACAAGGTCTCAATGTTCCTCCCAACTTCACACAGTACACTCTTCAAGATGGAAAGATTGTTCTTCAACAGCCCATGCGACAAAAGCCAAGCATGCCAGGGGTCTCATGGTCCAGAAGATGCAAAAAAAATTGATATCGCTGAGCTAGGAAAAGAGCCTCGCTATGTGTGGATTGCCACAGACTTGTCCTTAGATGAGGAGAAGTTATTAATTCAAACAATAAAGGAGTATCGCGATTTTTTTTCTTAGAGTTATAAAGACCTCAAAGGAGTTGATCCAAGCATATGTCAGCATATCATTCCATTGCGAGAGGATGCAAAGCCTTCCAAGCAACATCCTTATACTTACGATGAGAATTTTGCACAAAAGATAAAAGAAGAAATAGACAAGCTCTTAGAGGCAAAATTTATCTATGAGATTAAACACACTGAGAATGGGTCTCCCCTATTTTAGTGGTGCCCAAGAAAAATGGAAAACTTCGAGTATGTGTAAACCTCAAGAAGGTAAATGCAGCTACTATACGTGATCATTACCCACTTCCAATCATGGATCATGTTTTGGAACGTGTTGCAGGGAAAAAGGCATATAGTTTCTTGGATGGATTCTCCAGTTACAATCAAGTGTCAATTGATCTGAAGGATCAACACAAGACAACCTTTGCAACTGAAGATGGCATCTTTGCCTATCGTGTTATGCCATTTGGTCTAACAAATGCACTTGTAACCTTTCAGCAGTTAATGAGTCATGTATTCAAGCAGTACCTTAGGCTATTTCTTGAGATCTTCATGGATGATTTATGTGTTCACTCACAAGAGCGTGATGATCATATAGAACACCTCAGACTGGTGTTTCAAAAGTGTCAAGTTTATCGTATATGCTTGAATCCTGACATTGAGGAATCCTTTGAAAAGTTGAAGCAAGCATTGTCTGCACCCATCTTACGGGCACCAGATTGGAACCAAATCTTTCATGTCCATATTGATGCTTCAAACTTTGCAAGTGGATGTATTTTGGCTCAATCGGGAGAACATAATAAGGATTTCCCAATCTCCTATGCTAGTCTGACAGTTAAACAATGCTGAGAAGAATTATACCACAACAGAAAGAGAAGGTTTGTCCATGATATATGCAGTGAAAAAGTTTTGCCACATTACCTTTTGGCAAATAAATTTATATTTTTTGTGGACCATCAAGCACTGCTATATTTGGTGAATAAGCCTTGTGCAACTAGAAGGATTGTGAGGTGGTTTGTCATCCTTCTTGAGTTTGATTTTGAAGTGGCAGTCCGAAAAGGAACAACTCATCTTAGGGCAGATTATTTGTCTCGAATCACCTCTGGAGAAGCTCCTGTGGGTGTGGATGATGATATGTTAGATTCAACACTTTTCCTTGTAGAGACAGCTCCTAAATGGTCTAAACCCATCTTAGAAATTTTGACAAGTGGGTAGATATAACTAACGGGTCCTAATGTGGACCTATGGCAACCATGCAAGTTAATCTTAGGGAGATTATATCGTCAAGGTAATGATGGGGTGTTGCGGCTTATACTACCTAACCCTGACCAATATGAGGAGATCTTGGAATGGGCACATGAGGGTATTGGTGGAATCCATGCATCAGCTACTACTTGTGTGCGACGTATAACTCAGGATGGGCAATGGTGGCCTACCATGCATACGGATGCTGAAAAATTTGTTTGTAACTGTGCTTCGTGTCATATTCAACAACCAATTCATAATGTCACATTATTCCAAATTTCAACTACACCAACACTACAAGACAATGCTGCCATACACGCGTTTCATACACGCGATAAATTACAAGCGCGTGTATGGTCATGCTTGTATTTGAATAGAATCGGGCGCGTGTATTTTAGCATTTAAGTTCGCATGTATGGTCATGCTTGTATTTGAATAGAATCGGGCGCGTGTATTTTAGCATTTAAGTTTGCATGTATATTTGCATTTATCAATGCGTGTATAAATGCGTTTATATACACGTAGTAATACACGCATCTATACACGCTAATATTCACGGATTAATACACGCTATTATACACGGATTAATACACGCCACTATAGACGGATTAATACACGCATGGCAGAGAAAAACTGAAGAAATACATGCATTTACAACAATGAAATATATTCAAAAATAAATCATGCATATGAGATGATAGAAATGTCATCAATTTAGAACGTATAGTGACGGATTGGTTAGGGTTCGATCTCATCTTCAATAAGATCCATCCTTGCAAACGATCAACATCAATATCCATTTGATCAATTTGTAAGGCTACGATTAAATTTATTCCACTATCGATATTCTGTACTCCATTGATAATGGTATCGATGTCCTGATCATCCTCATCAACATCACCATCATCCTCAATGGTAGGGTCATCCTCAATGGTAGGGTCATTCTCATGATCATGAGAAATGGCATGCTCATCCTCATTATCATGATCATCTCTTATTTCTTGATCATCGATCACATCTTCAATGGCATGTTCGACATCATCTTCATTGCGGCTTGTTACATCCTCCATATGCTCCATATCAGTGAATGTATTATACATCACTTTGGAACGTGGTGCAATAGGGATGACGTACCACCATTTAATGTCATGCACCATTGGTAGATAGATAACCTACTCAAATACACATAGTACAGTAATTAATTAGCATATCAAAAGTCAAGGGGTACGCGAGCTTAGATATATATGTACATGAAACACATTAGTAAAAAAATGCATACCTGCTCACATTGTTGTGGCAATACGAGCCTATCTTTCTTTGTTTTTGCCAGAACTTTGTAGAGTCAATAGTTACATATCCACTTGCATGGTGTTTTATCGTTGCATCAGGCCCTTTTTCCACCACGTTCATTTGCCATTTGACATCCAAAACATACACAAAGAAGCGACGAAAGTCAAGCCTAAATATGTCTTGGATTATGCCACAATAATCATCCATTTTTCCATTAGCTCCCTCAAAGCTACTAATGACACCGCAATCTTGTGTATTTCTCTTTTCATCAATTCTTTGTGTTCGAAAATGCTTGCCTTCACACCATATAGCATTGAACATAGTGCACTGGACCAAAATAGAAGCAATATTTGTGTAAGCAATGTGAATAAATATTAAAAGCAAATCACTTACAACTAATGCAAAACATTAGTTCTATGTACCTTTGTTGCTTGCAAATGAAGATCAATACCAGGATGCAACAAAAACGATACTTAGGGCTCTTGAAAAGAGTTCCACTTTGTAGATGAATGTGGGAGAGGGTTTGATAATAATCCCACATGGGGACTTATGGGAGTCCTATAATTTTTGTATAAAAGGTGGCTCATTTGAGAGCTTTATACACTTTGGGCTTAGTTCATGCAAGAGCTCCTTTGAGAGACCTACTCTCCCTCTTCTCCATAGAGGTGAAGACTCTTCTCTCACCCCATCTACATTATTGTATGAGGTAAATCTCTTCATTGAATCATTAGCAATGTCATGAGTCTTTCTCATCCTCTTCTCTAATCATTTTACTCTTATGCATGCTTTTAGTATTTCATTTTTGAGTACATGGATTGATTTGAAGCTTTCATGGAAGCTTGATGCTTGAATGTGTGCATGCTTGTAGGAAGATAGGAGTGGAGTGAGGTCTTTCTCTTTGCTTGAGTGAATAGTGATTGTATTCCACTTGCTTGTATTTGTGAATGAAGGGGTGTGTAGGAATGAGGACAAGTTGAGCTTGTGTGTATGCTTAGTCTAGTGTCAAGTGATGGTAGCCATGAGCATTCTCTCCCTTTGTGGATAAGCTCTTGTGCACCGGTACGGGTCGAATCCCTAGCTCCGACAGGGATGCAAATCCCATTGGATTGAGCTACACGTGGATCGTGCTACTCTTACTACAAGTGAGAGAGTTGTCAGTCTCTCCATTGGCGCCGCTGCCGGGGAGAAGACTCAAATCCGGTTGAGAGTGTGTGGAAACCACCACTATTTCCTCTTTTGGTTGCAAAACCATTGAGTGATTAGGTTAAGTTTGGGTGTGTGATCCCGGTGTGAGTGGATAAGGTTAACCATTGAGCGGTTGAGGTTTCTCCCGCATTGTTTTTTTTATGTTTCATTGCTTTTATGTTTTTTCAAGTACCGTTCATTATGCTTACCTTCATTGTTTTTTGTCATTTCATTCTTTCATGCTTTTCGTTAACATGTAATTAGTATAAATAAATAAAAAGAAAAGAGGTGCGTTGCTAAGCTCTCCCATAGCTTATGCAAGCCCCATTGACTCCCAAGCAAGAAAGAAGAGAGATAGGAAGTGTTGGAGGCGACCTTCCTTTTGTTTTGTGTTGTTATTGTGTGGGGAGGTGTTTCACTAGGAGAAAGAAGAACCGAAACAAACAAACTAAAAGTACATCCACTAGTTCTCAGGAGACCTCTAAACAAAACATACGGGATAAAACTTTTACATCCCAGGAAGTGCGTGAGGAACATCAACCTCAACCTGAGCCTAGTGTTAAACAAGATAAGGCTAGTACGACTGAGGTTAGTTCTGGGGGTTCTGTTTTTGTGGATAAAGTAAATGAGACTCTAGAGGCCATCATTGATGCTCATAGAAGTCGCATTGCAGCTTTATCTGAGCTACCCAAAAAGCTTCAAGAATACCCAAACCCTCGTGAGGAGAAGATCAATTTAGCTGTACATCAGCAACTCATTAGGGAAGCTCAGTCGATACTTGAGGGACCACCACCACCTATTCCTCGGGGCCCAACCTCTCTTAAGCCAACATTAGAAACTATACCGGAAGTGTCATCAAGTAGGGAAATGAAAAGTGAGTTCATTTCACAAGCTCAAAGCGAAAGGTCTGCACCAATTGACACTCCATTGAAAGATGACATTCTGCCATCACCCAGCCTTGTCTTCCCATGCAATGATGAAATTATTGATGCTAATGAGGACATGGCAAATGACATGTGGGCCGCTGTAAATGAGAAAATAAATGAAAACATGTCTTCTGTTAGTTCGCCTCCATTCTCTGAGGTGGATTTTACCAGAGACTCGGAAAACAAATTTAGACACCCAAGCATCCAGGAGGAAGTTCAAACAATTGTTTCTCCTAGAAGTAAGCATACAATGAAAACCTTACCATCCTATCTGGGAGAATATGAGAACTGTTCTCAAACCTTGAGGATACCCTCCATGCATAAAAGGTTGACAAAGGAGAAGGATATGAGTATGGTGCAGGCTATTTTGTCAGCACCAGTGGCTTGTACCTTACCTTTGCTTGATTTGATAAAGCTTAAACCTGAGTTGTGGAATGATATTGCCACATGTTTGTCAGAGCAGGTATTGCTACAAAAGGGTCACCATGAGCGTACTATACACCCTGGGACAAAGCATGTAATGCCAGTTCCTATCAACAAAGTAGGAAAATTTTGTGAAGACGATCAGGGAAATGCTACCCTCCCATTAGAAGTGCGAAAAGTATCTTCAACTGCAATACTTGATAGTGGAGCAGGAGTGGGCATTGTAACACGGTCCATTTGGGAAAAATGGGGCAAACCAGCTATTAGGAGTACCAGGATGCGCTTGCAGCTAGCAGATGGAAGCTTAGAACATCCCCTTGGGCTGCTTGAGAACATATTGGTCACCACATGTGGGATGGAATATGAGCACACCTTTGCAGTAGTGGATTTTGGAAAACATCCAAACTACGAAGTGATATTGGGTAGACCATTCATGCGACAATTTCAAATGATTCAAGATTGGGGATACAATTACTTGTACCTCCGACATGATTCTGTCATCACAAGGGTCAACCTAAGGAATCACTCATATCGTGATGTAACAAGGTCTCCAATAGATGAGTTTGATTCTGCTTCATCTGAGGGCTCAAGAGTTACATTGTCCGACGGGCGAGAAGATCTATGGATGTGCGGAGCCTCATGTAGGGATTTCAACACTGAGAGACTTAAGGGTAATCGAAGTGTATCTGACGAGGCATACATTCCACAACCCTTCCCTGAGCATTTAATTGATCCATTAGAATGGAGTCATGTCCTTGCAACATTATCGACATGTGCTTTACCAAAGCCAATTCAATTCTGTGACTCTGATGGATATGATATTATTCCTCTACGAATGGTACAAACACGTGCCCTTCTAGATGATTTGTACTATAGGGATACATCCACAACAGCTATGCATGTCGAGGAAGTCTCAGTAGAGGACTTGACACTCGAATCTGCTAATGATGCTGATAAGGAAGATGGCTAGGACTCTGATTTTGATAATGAAGATACAACCCCTGAGGAAGAGTTAAGAAAGGCACGCCTACTCTTGAGAGGAAGGGAGGTTCAAGTAGAGATCCCTAGAAGCCGACCTAAACGTAAATGCTGTAAGAGCCATAAAAGAACCTGTAGACAAGATGAGCGTGAACAACGTGAGAGACTGCAGAAAGAAAAGGAGGAATCTAAGAGTGAAAACTCTCGACCACCACCTCACTTCTCAGGAAAGAACGGATATCTATACTATGTCCAAGCACAAGACAGTATCAAAGACCAAGTCAAACGATCAGATGGATTCCAAGCAGGGGAAAAGCTAACAACTGTTAGCAAAAATCGTAAAAAGACGAGGAAACAAAAACCAAAACTCAAGTCTAAAACCGATTCAAAAAAGAGTGTGGGAAGTGCTAAGACAACGGTTAAACAAAAAAATCCGATGATGCAAGATAGCAAAGGAAAGCTCAAAACCGCATGGTCTTCAATAAGTGGAGACTCAAGTGAACAAGAACAAGGTCTAAATGTTCCTCCCAATTTCACACAGTACACTCTTCAAGATCGGAAGATTGTTCTTCAACAGCCCATGCGACAAAAACCAAACGTGCCAGGGGTTTCATACGATGGTCCAGAGGATGCAAAAAAGATTGATATTGCTAAGCCAGGAGAAGAGCCTCGCTATGTGTGGATTGCCACAGACTTATCCTTAGATGAGGAGAAGTTATTAATACAAACAATAAAGGAGTATCGTGATGTTTTTGCTTGGAGTTATAAAGACCTCAAAGGAGTTGATCCAAGCATATGTCAACATACAATACATTGCGAGAGGATGCAAAACCCTCCAAGCAACGTCCTTATACTTACAATGAAAACTTTGCACGGAAGATAAAGGAAGAAATAGACAAGCTCTTAGAGGTAGAATTTATCTATGAGATTGAACACACTGAATGGGTCTCCCCTATTGTAGTGGTGCCCAAGAAAAATGGAAAACTTCGAGTATGTGTCAACCTCAAGAAGGTAAATGCAGCTACTGTGCGTGATCATTACCCACTTCCAATCACGGATCATGTTCTGGAACGAGTTGCAGGAAAAAAGGCATATAGTTTCTTGGATGGATTCTCCGGGTACAATCAAGTGTCAATTGATCCAAAGGATCAACACAAGACAGCCTTTGCTACTGAGGATGGCATCTTTGCTTATCGTGTTATGCCATTTGGTCTAACAAATGCACCAGCAACCTTTCAGCGGTTAATGAGTCATGTATTCAAGGAGTACCTTCGACAATTTCTTGAGATTTTCATGGATGATTTATGTGTTCACTCACAAGAGCGTGATGATCATATAGAACACCTGAGACTTGTGTTTCAAAAGTGTCAACTTTATCGTATATGCTTAAATCCTGACAAGTGCAAATTTATGGTAAGACAAGGGAAAATTTTGGGCCATATTGTTTCTCGCAATGGGATTTCAACAGATATGGATAAAATAGATGTCATTGTCTCATTACCTCGGCCTGTCAACCCTAAAGGGGTACAAACATTCATGGGACATTGTGGCTATTACCGTAGATTCATCTACATGTACGCTGTCCTAGCCAGACCATTATATGCTCTTCTTGTAAAGTTTAATTGGACTGATGAGTGTGAGGAATCCTTTGAAAAGTTGAAGCAAGCATTAGTGACTGCACCCATCTTACGGGCACCAGATTGGAACCAAATCTTTCATGTCCATATTGATGCTTCCAACTTTGCAATTGGATGTATTTTGGCTCAATCGGGAGAACACAATAAGGATTTCCCAATCTCATATGCTAGTCGACAGTTGAACAATGCTGAGAGGAATTACACCACAACAGAAAGAGAAGGATTGTCCATGATATATGCAGTGAAAAAGTTTCGCCATTACCTTTTGGCAAACAAGTTCATATTTTTTGTGGACCATCAAGCATTGCTATATTTGGTGAATAAACCTTGTGCAACTGGAAGGATAGTAAGGTGGTTTATCATCCTTCTTGAGTTTGATTTTGAAGTTGCAGTTCGAAAAGGAACAACTCATCTAAGAGCAGATCATTTGTCTCGAATCACCTCTGGCGAAGCTCCTGTGGGTGTGGATGATGATATGTTAGATTCAACACTTTTCCTTGTAGAGACAGCTCCTAGATGGTCTGAATCCATTTTAGAAATTTTGACAAGTGGGCGAATACAACTAGCGGGTCCTAATGTGGACCTATGGCGACCATTCAAGTTAATTTCCGGGAGATTATATCGTCAGGGTAATGATGGAGTGTTGAGGCTTATACCTAACCCCGACCAATATGAGGAGATCTTGGAATGGGCACATGAGGGTATCGATGGAATCCATGCATCAGCTACCACTTGTGTGCGACGTATATCTCAAGATGGGCAATGGTGGCCTACCATGCATGCAGATGCTGAGACATTTGTTTGTAACTGTGCTTCATGTAAAATTCAGAAGTCAATTCATAATGTCACATTATTCCAAATTTCAACTACACCAAGTTGGAGTAAGTATATTGTGGACTACCTTCAGCATGGTCATTTGGATCAAACAATTCCTAAACATCGAAAGTAGGCTATTAAAATTGAAGCGGCAAACTATATGCTAATAGAGGGCCAACTCTACAAGAGGGGCAAAGATGGCAACTTACGCATGTGTGTATGTGAAGCTGACTATCTAAAAATCTTAACTCATGCACATGCAGGTGTTGGGGGTGGACACTTTTCTGGCAATACCACAGCAAAGTTGATTAGGTGGTCTGGGCTTTGGTGGCCAACCTTACAAATGGATGCCGAAGAATATGTGAAACGTTGTGACGACTGTCAAAGGACCAAACCTCCCATCACAAAGGACAATATGCCATTGCGGCCTATGTTAAGCACACGTGCTTTTGCTAAATGGGGTATTGATTTTGTCGGTCCCATTAAACCTCCAGCTCGTAACACGCATGCAGAATACATTATAGTCGCAACCGACTATTTGACTAAATGGGTAGAGGCAAAGGCAACAGTCAAAAATGATGCCAGAACCACAGCTAAGTTCTTGTATGAGTACGTGTTTACACGCTATGGCTTACCTATTGAGATCGTTAGTGATCAAGGTGTACACTTTGTAAATGAAGTCATAGAATTTTTGCTTCAAGAATTTATGGTAATTCACAAGCGTTCTGCACCCTATCATCCCCAGACCAATGGACAAGCCGAGAGTACTAACAAGATTCTCTGCACAGCACTCACAAAGATTGTTGAGGGACATAGGACTGATTGGGAGCAAAAGTTGCACTCTGTTCTCTGGGCATATAGGACAGCCTATAAAACATCTGTATAGGCACAACCCCATTTGAACTTGCTTTTGGGTTGGATGCAATTCTTCCCATTGAATTTCTTGTACCTACTCTACGAGTAGCTAAACAATTGGATTGGACTGGTCATGAGCTTTCACAACGTGTTGACGAATTGGAAAAGCTTGATGAGACCCGCTTATTGGCGGTAATGGGGATGTATGCTGAGAAGAGGAGACAAAAGCAATGGTATGATAGAAATGTAACAACGGGCCGATTCAAAAAAGGAGACTTGGTGCTCTTATACACACTTAAGAAGCATAAGAGAAAGCTCAAGAAACGTGGCCTAGGACCGTTTGTGATTAATGAGCTTATTCCAAGTGGTGCGGTGCGTCTGGAGACACTAGAAGGTGAGCAAATGCCTAACTTCATTAATGGAAGTCGTCTCAAGAGATACAATGAACCATTAACTGAAGCCATGCTTCAACAGATGCATGCTGCACAAACACGAAAAGAAGCACTTGACCTACTTAAGCGTCAGGCTCAAGAGGAGGCTAAAGCTAGAGTTGCAAAAGCCAAGGAGCGTCGCAAAGCTTCTGTGTTGGCCATACAGTTGGCTACTGATGAGCCATATGTCGATCCATTCAATATTCAAGTATGCCTTCATCTTCATGATACTACCTACTTTGTCTCTACCTTAATTGACTCTGGTGCAGACTATAATGTTCTATCGTTTGACACATGGATAGCCTTGGGTCAACCCACACTTGTACACATTCCTGTGGACCTACGAAGCTTCTCAGGTGAAGATAACCCTATAGAGGGAAAATGTGTCATTATGATGACCATTCAGGATCACCAGATGTCAGTGTCCTTTTATGTGGCACGTAAGTCCAAGGCTGTAGTAGAGGTTGTTCTCGGTAGATCGTGGTTAAGTGCTACCAATTGCTCATTAGATTGGAAGAATAGACAATACAAGTTGCATATTGATTCTGATTGCATCTTGGGATCTGCTACACCACGTGCTTTATCATGTCAAAAGGGTAATGTTTCTACCTTACCCAACCCACAATCAAAATCTGCTCTTGAAGCTCCAAAACAAATGATGTGGATAATTGATGAGTACTCAAGTGAGGGCCATGGCTGGCATGTTCCAACTACTCTAGTTGCTGCTCAAAGAAGGCCAGGCAAGAAGGATTCATCAATGTGGCTACCCAAAGATGCGTACAAACTTGTACCATCTATTCCAGTTGCTAAGCCTCTTAAGAAGCACATCATTTCCAAACCTAAATCTCGCATTGTTACTCGATGGATCCCAAAACGGGTTCTTAAAGCACAAGGTTATTATGAGGGTGCAACATCAATTTGGCTTCCAAAATGCCATGGATTGCTAAAGGTAAAAGAGTGTTTCAAAAAGATTCCAAGAGTCACCCCTGATTGCCCATATCAGTGGGTGCAAAAGAAATCAACACAAATTCCCCAAGAAAGGAAAGGTGGCTGTGATAGCACTTACAAATCCACTTGTGTTGATCTTCCTAAAACATGTATTGAAACAACTGTTGCCCCTATTTCTCCTTGTTTCACAATTCAACCATCAACTGGTGTACCTAAGACAAGTCCAAAGGAGTCTCATTTGAGCATAGATTCTGGTGCTTCACTGCCTAAATCCTCTTATCTTGCTCAAATTCCAAGACAATTGCTAACGTCTACACCTCTTAAAAAGGATATACCAAAAGCTAAAGATAAGGCGTTAACACTACAATTAAAGCTCTTTGGTAAAACAATGTTTGAATAATGTAGTTCCTTATGCCTTTAGGAGATGTGTTCTTTTTGAGATAATCTTGTTTTTGATTGGAATTGTCATGATGGATATGAGTGTTCTAAATTTCATTATTCTACGTCCAGATAACTCCTGATGGATATTTGGCGCGATACATGTCCACCATGCATTGACCCTGATAGTACTCGACCTGATCATCGCGGGGGTTATAGTGCTCCTCCATTTCAAACACATTCTAGGTATTTCTACGCTCCCTTAGGTGAAAATTGCTGTGGGCATCACTTTGTTACGTTATTCTATGAACAGCATCACCCATTTCCACATTGTCAAGAGTGTGCACGGCTAGTATTAAGTGAAGCTTCACATATTTGTTGGATATGCCGCTCTTACTTTAGACGATATGGCACGGCCTTAATGAAGCAAATTGTGGGAATTACTCCCCAACGCCATAATCTTCTTAATGTGAGAATACCAGAAAGGGGACCAAATCAACGAAGATTACCTGAGGAGGTACAAGCACAACAATGGAGGGAAACAAGCTTAAATGACTTGCAACTACCAATCTTGCAAGCCCTCCTTCCCCAACCCTCCACATGTCAATATTGGATCAATATGAGTACCTACATTGCACAGTTCCAAAATCAAAACTGTCTGACTAACCTTCCCATAGAACCAATGCCATATTTCAGTGAGGAAGCACTCCTTCCTCTACCACCTTCTCCAGAGGCCGGTTTTTGTGAGGGGTTGTCTCTGCATCCTGAGGAAATTGATACCATCTTTCCAGCAGACGAGGACACGGACCCACCATCAGCGCAAGAGTAACTCAGTGACTCCACAATAAGAACGACAAGCCAGGGCACTTTTCTCCCATTGGGTTTTTTCCCCTCGGCTATATTCGGTGTTTGGCACCACTAACAAATTTTATTCTTTTGTTTTTTCTTTGTTTGTTAATAAAACTTTGTGCAGAGATCTCAGCTTAAGAAGAGCATCAGATACGCCCCTACAGTCCACCTATCGTACACACAAATTAGGAAGGAGGGAGATATGCTATGCCTACAGGGATCAAGGAGAAGCACTCTGCACAAAATCAGCAATTATTCAAGGCAAATGAACAACATCAACAGGGCACTACATCAGGTGTATGCAAATCTTAATCTTTATTTCTTTAAGTGCTCTTATCTTTCGAATATATGGTTTGCATGTACACAATATTGGCTGGTTTGAGTTTTTGATTTGTAGTTAAAATACGGTGAGTGAATTCTAGAGTCTTAGAAGACTTAGTAAAAGATATGTCTATCCAAAGACAGTGTAGGATATATACCAAGGGAGTATGCCAAGTACTTATGTCTTCAAGGTATATTAGTTATCCCTAGTGGTAGTTATCTCTTAGATATGAGCTAGGTGCTACGAGTAATAAAAATTTATGAAAATATACCCTACAAAAATATATATATACAAAGTGAATTGCGACATGAAGTGTCTACTGCCATGCGAAGTGCTTGGTAGGACCTGGGGATGTCTCAGCACCTTGGGGCCGATGCCTTGGTTTCCATGGGGTGAACACTGATGTCTAAAAACTTCAGAAGAAGAACTTTGAGGAATCTATCGCCTTGATAGATGTTGGTAGGACTCGGGGGTACACTATGGGCCCTCAAGACCGATGCCCTCATCTTCAAGGGGTACTCCTTAGGTCATAAAAGAAAGAAAAAGGGTCTGTCGCCCTTGAGATACTTAGCGGTCTTTAGATTCTCTTGGCGGAGGTCTCTTGGCCATTGCTCGGGTCTCATGGGGGTAGA
The DNA here is from genome assembly GCF_041138505.1 of Cibotium barometz. Lineage (NCBI taxonomy): Eukaryota > Viridiplantae > Streptophyta > Polypodiopsida > Cyatheales > Cibotiaceae > Cibotium > Cibotium barometz. The sequence goes on from NC_141109.1 coordinate 3,559,289, forward strand.
ACCTTAATCTTTATCACCTTCTCCACACATATCAAAAAAAAAAAAAAAACAACAAGAGAGAGCTCCAATCACCTTTGCTCATACTTAGGAGTAGGGTTGCCACTTAGGAGTAACTTACATACTGATAGGACATTGAGACTGCGGTCATAACCGGAGGTGTACAAAGACACTTGCCTTTGCATAGCATTATCTACTACCTAAGTCTCACTTTGACTAGTTTTTACTCACCTCTTTTAGTACTCATTAAAACTTTAATCAGCCTTGCACTTGTATGCTCACGTGTGTAATTATTATTGCTGATTTTTCTTTTCTTTTCTTTTTATCAATAAAGGACTTTACTTGTATCAATTGTTTTTTTGTTGCAGCTCTTGCTACTAGCGCGCTCGAGGACGTGCGCAAAATAGGAAGGGGGGAGTGTTGCTTGCAAATGAAGATCAATACCAGGATGCAACAAAAACGATACTTAGGGCTCTTGAAAAATCCACTTTGTAGATGAATGTGGGAGAGGGTTTGATAATAATCCCACATGGGGACTTATGGGAGTCCTAGAATTTTTGTATAAAAGGTGGCTCATTTGAGAGCTTTATACACTTTGGGCTTAGTTCATGCAAGAGCTCCTTTGAGAGACCTACTCTCCCTCTTCTCCATAGAGGTGAAGACTCTTCTCTCACCCCATCTACATTATTGTATGAGGTAAATCTCTTCATTGAATCATTAGCAATGTCATGAGTCTTTCTCATCCTCTTCTCTAATCATTTTACTCTTATGCATGCTTTTAGTATTTCATTTTTGAGTACATGGATTGATTTGAAGCTTTCATGGAAGCTTGATGCTTGAATGTGTGCATGCTTGTAGGAAGATAGGAGTGGAGTGAGGTCTTTCTCTTTGCTTGAGTGCATAGTGATTGTATTCCACTTGCTTGTATTTGTGAATGAAGGGGTGTGTAGGAATGAGGACAAGTTGAGCTTGTGTGTATGCTTAGTCTAGTGTCAAGTGATGGTAGCCATGAGCATTCTCTCCCTTTGTGGATAAGCTCTTGTGCACCGGTACGGGTCGAATCCCTAGCTCCGACAGGGATGCAAATCCCATTGGATTGAGCTACACGTGGATCGTGCTACTCTTACTACAAGTGAGAGAGTTGTCAGTCTCTCCAACCTTTGACATGCATCCTCGTGCATACTCCCATTCTTCCGCCGTGATCTGCAGCCCCTCGTCGCTCTCTGCTCTCTCCATTTCTAATGCACAAAAAAAAAATCCAGAGAGTGTTATTGGGTGGTGGAATGCTGGAACAGTATTCAGGCACCAAATAGCACTCTCTGGATTTTTTTTTTGCTCTTTGTTCGCATGTATAAATGCATCAGAATTGCGAAAACTAGCGTGTATATACGCGGATAATCTGAAAATACGCGTGTATTAATGCATCAAAACTGACAATTACGCGTGTATAAGCGCATCTAAATTAAAGGAACGCGTGTATAGACGCAGGTATCAACGCGTCTGAGTACATCTTAACTGAACAGAACGCGGCTATACACCCGTGTATAAGCACGTCTAAATTAAAGAAAGACGTGTATAACCGCATGTATCAACGCGTCTGTGAAAAGAACGCGGCTATACACCCGTGTATAAGTGCATCTGAGAGGTCCTATACACGCACTTTTACACGCATGTCTGTGGCCGCGATGATACACGCGCTGGTACACGGGCCCGCTACTTTTTTTCACAAGTCATTTTTAGCGGCTAGGAGCGCGGGTATGAGCCCGATCCCTTGTAGTGCAAGTTGGAGTAAGTATATTGTGGACTATCTTAAACATGGTCATACTGATCGAACAATTCCTAAATATTGAAAGCGTGCTATTGAAGTTGAAGCGGCCAACTATATGGTGATAGAGGGCCAACTCTACAAGAGGGGTAAGGATGGCAACTTGCGCATGTGTGTATGTGAAGCTGACTACTTGAAAATCTTGACTCATGCACATGCACGTGTTGGGGGTGGACACTTTTCGGGAAATACCACAGCTAAGTTGATTAGGTGGTCTGGGCTTTGGTGGTCAACCTTACAAATAGATGCCGAAGAATATGTGAAACATTGTGACGATTGTCAAAGGACCAAACCTCCCATCACAAAGGACAATATTCCATTGCAGCCTATGTTAAGCACACGTGTGTTTGCCAAATGGGGTATTGATTTTGTCGGTCCCATTAAACCTCCAGCTCGTCACACGCATGCCGAATATATTATAGTTGCAAGCTGACTATTTGACCAAATGGGCAAAGGCTACAGTAAAAAATGATGCCAGAACCACAGCCAAGTTCTTGTATGAGTACGTGTTTACATGCTATGGCTTACCTATTGAAATCGTTAGTGATCAAGGTGTGCACTTTGTGAATGAGGTCATAGAGTTTTTACTTCAAGAATTTCTGGTAATTCACAAGCGTTCTGCACCCTATCATCCCCAGACCAATGGTCAAGCTGAGAGTACTAACAAGATTCTCTGCATAGCACTCACAAAGATTGTTGCAGAACATAGGATTGATTGGGAGCAAAGTTTCACTCAGTTCTTTGGGCATATAGAACAGCCTATAAAACATCTGTGGGCACAACCCCATTTGAGCTTGCTTTTGGGCTAGATGCAATTCTTCCCATTGAATTTCTTGTACCTACTCTACGAGTTGCTAAACAATTGGACTGGACTGGTCATGAGCTTTCTCAACGCATTGATGAATTAGAAAAGCTTGATGAGACCCGCTTATTGGTGGTAATGGGGATGTCACAAGCGTTCTGCACCCTATCATCCCCAAACCAATGGTCAAGCTGAGAGTACTAACAAGATTCTCTGCACAGCACTCACAAAGATTGTTGCGGAACATAGGATTGATTGGGAGCAAAAGTTGCACTCAGTTCTTTGGGCATATAGAACAGCCTATAAAACATATGTGGACACAACCCCATTTGAGCTTGCTTTTGGGCTAGATGCAATTCTTCCCATTGAATTTCTTGTACCTACTCTACGAGTTGCTAAACAATTGGACTGGACTGGTCATGAGCTTTCTCAACGCATTGATGAATTAGAAAAGCTTGATGAGACCCGCTTATTGGCGGTAATGGGGATGTATGCCGAGAAGAGGAGATAAAAGCAATGGTATGATCGAAATGTAACAACTGGCCGATTTAAAAAAGGGGACCTTGTGCTCTTGTACACACTTAAGAAGCATAAGCAAAAGCTCAAGAAACATGGCTTAGGACCGTTTTTGATTAATGAGCTTACTCCTAGTGGTGCAGTGCGTTTAGAGACACTAGAAGGTGAGCAAATGCCTAACTTCATTAATGGAAGTCGTCTCAAGAAATATAATGAACCATTAACTGAAGCCATGCTTCAACAAATTCATGCTACCCACACACGGGAAGAAGCACATGACCTACTTAAATGTCAGGCTCAAGAAGAAGCTAAAGCTAGAGTTGCAAAAGCCAAGGAGCATCGCAAGGCTTCTGTGTTGACCTTACAGTTGGCTACTGATGAACAATATGTCGATCCTTTCAATATTCACGTGTGTCTTCATCTTCATGAGACTACCTACTTTGTCTCTGCCTTAATTGACTCTGGTGCAGATTATAATGTTCAGAGTCAATTAAGGCAGAGACAAAGTAGGTAGTCTGAACATTTGACACATGGGTAGCCTTGGGACAACCAACACTTGTGCACATTCCTATTGACTTACGAAGCTTCTCAGGTGAAGATAACCCTATAGAGGAAAAATGTGTCATTATGATGTCCATTCAGGATCACCAGATGTCAGTTCCCTTTTATGTGGCCAGTAAGTCCAAGGCAGTGGTAGAGGTTGTTCTTGGTCGATCATGGTTAAGTGCTACCAATTGTTCATTAGATTGGAAGAATAGACAATACAAATTGCAAATTGATTCTGATTGCATCTTGGGATCTGCTACTCCATGAGTTTTATCATGTCAAAAGGGTGGTAGTTCTACCTTACACAACCTAATTTCAACATCTGCTCTTCAAGCTCCAAGACAAATGATGTGGATAATCGATGAGTCCTCAAGTGGGGGCCATCGCTGGCATGTTCCAACTACTCTAGTCACTGCTCAAAGAAGGCCAGGCAAGAAGGAATTGTCAATTTGGCTACCCAAAGATGCGTACAAACTTGTACCATCTAGCCTAGTTAAACCTCTTAAAAAGCATATCTTTTCCAAGCCTAAGCCTCAGATTGTTACTCATTGAGTCCCAAAGCATGTTATTAAAGCACAAAGCTATTATGAGGGTGCAACAGCACTTTGGCTTCCCAAATGCCATGGTTTGCTAGAGCCAAAAGAGTGTATCAATAAGATTCCAAAAGCCACTCTTGGATTTTCATATCAGTGGGTGCAAAGGAAATCAACACAACCTCTTCAAGATAGGATTGGTGGTTGTAATAGCACCTACAAATCTCCCTGTGTTGACCTTCCCCAAACATATATTGAGTCACCAGTTGTCCCAACTTCTTCTTGTTACACACTTCCACCATCAACTTGTGTACCTAAGACAAATCCAACTTTACATGAGTCTCTTTTGAGCATAGATTCTAGCACTTCACTGTCTAAATCCTCTTATCTTGCTCAAATTCCTCGACAATTGCTATCCTTCCCACCTCTTAAGAAGGACATACCCAAAACCAAAGGTAAGGCATTAACATTACAATTGAAGCTCTTTGGTAGATCAGTGTTTGAATAGCCTCACTTTTACTAATATGGTTCCTTATGCCTTTACAGGATTGTGTTTTTTTTAGATGATCTTATCTACATTGTTTTTGATAGGGATTGTAATGATGGATATGAGTGTATAAAGTTTGAAGTTTCTAAATTTCATTGTTCTACGCCCAGATACCTCCTGATGGATACTTGGCGAGATACATGTCCACCATGCATTGACCTTGATAGTACTCAACTTGAACATCGCGGGGGTTATAGTGCTCCACCTTTTCAAACTCATTCTAGGTACTTTTATGCTCCCTTAAGTGAAAATTGCTGTGGGCATCACTTTGTCACTTTATTCTATCAACAGCATCATCCATTTCCATATTGTCAAGAGTGTGCACGACTCATATTAGGAGAAGCTTCACACATTTGCTAGCTATGCCGCTCTTACTTTCGACGATATGGCACGGGCTTATTGAAACAAATAGTGGGAATTACACCCCAACGCCATAACCTTCTTGATGTGAGAGTACCAAATCAAGGACCAAATCAACGTAGATTACCTGAGGAGGTTCAAGCACAACAATGGAGGGATACATGCATAAATGACTTGCAACCACCTATCTTGCAAGCCCTTCTTCCCCCAGCCTCAACATGTCAATTTTGGATCACTATGAGCACCTATATTGAGCAATTCCAAAATTGAAATTGTTTGCTTAACCTTCCCATAGAACCAATGCCATATTTCAGTGAGGAAGCACTCCTTCCTCTACCACCTTCTCTAGAGGCCGGCTTTTGTACAGGGTTGACCTTGCATCCTGAAGTGATTGATACAATCTTTCCAGAAGAAGTGGACACGGATCCACCGCCAGTGCAAGGATAAGCACATCAACTCCACAATAAGATCAACAAGCCAAGGCACTTTTCTCCCACTGGGTTTTTCCCCTCGGCTATATTCGGTGATTGGCACCAATAACAAATTTTATTCTTTTCTTTTCTTGTTTGTTAATAAAACATTTTGCAGAGATCTCAGCAAAACAAGAGCATACAAACACGCTCCAAGAGTCCACCTACCGTGCACACAAATTAGGAAGGGGGGAGACATGCAATGCCTACAAAGAGCAAAGAGAAGTAATTTGCACATCAGCAATGCATCAAGACAAACGCGCCACATCAACGAGCACCACACAATTGGCTGGTTTAAGTTTTAAATTAGGTGTTACTATGTGGTGAGAGTGATTTCTAGATTCTTAGAGGACTTAGTAGAAGGTATTTCTATTTGAAGACAGTGTAAGATATATGCCAGCAGAGTATGCCAAGTTCTTATGCTCTAGAAGTATATTAGTTATCCCTAGTGGTAGCTACCTCTTAGGTATGGGCTATGTGCTACGATTAATAAAAAATTTACAAAACACATACCCTAAAAAATATATAGAAGTGACTTGAGACATGACGTGTCTACGGCCATGTGAGATGCTTGGTAGGACCTTGTGTTGTTTTAGCACCTTGGGGCCGATGCCTTGGTTTCCATGGGGTGAACACGGACGTTTAAAAGATTAAGAAGAAGAACTACAAGGACTCTATCACCTTGATAGATGCTGGTAGCACTCTTGGGTACATTATGGGCCCTCGAGACCGATGCCCTCATCTTCACATGGGGTACTCCTTATAACAAAAAGAAAGAAAAGGGTATGTCACCCTTGAGATACTTAGTGGCCTTTAGATACTCTTGGCGGAGATCTCTTGGCCATTGCTTGAGTCTCATTGGGATGGAACCTTCCTCTTTAATTCTCTTTAATCTTCTTCTCTTTACATATCAAAAAAAAAAGAGAGAAAAGAAAAGAAAAGAAAGAAAGAAAGAAAGGTCCAATCACCATGGCTTATATTTAGGAGTAGGGTTGCCACTTTAGGAATAACTTAAACACTTTGGGACATTGAGACTGCGGTCATAACCTGCAGTGTACAAGCACACTTGCCTTTGCATAGCACTATCTACTACCACTTAGTCTCACTTTGACTAGTATTTACTCGCTTCTTTTAGCACTCTTTAAAACTCTAATCGGCCTTTCACTTGCATGCTCACGTGTAAGATTATCATTTCTCGTTTTTTTTCAATAAAAGGCTTTACTTGTCTTCCATTGTTTTTTGTAGCTTTTGTTTCTACCGCGTCCGAGGATGTGCGTGCGATTTAGGAAGGGAGAATTTTCCACGGGAACACGGATTATGGAAGGAGGCCGGAAGCAATTAATGCGAGAGAGCGGGATTGTAGCCATGGGAACATAAAGACGCACATAATTTTTCCATATTTTTGTGCCGAAGTGCAATGTAAATCGTTATTGGTCAATGTGGGTTCTAAATGAGAGTTCTAAGTGTATTAAGCAAGGCTCACTTATGGGGTTGTCCGCCCATGTGTGAAAGAGGCCTAGGGTTAGGGTTAGTGATGACATCTTTATAAAAGAGATGTTAGCTAAAGAAAAGGCATGTTTTTTGGCCATTCTTATAAGCTATTGAGTGAAGCTCTTGAGCTCTCAAGCTATGGCAACTCTCTAACTCTCTCTCTATTGTACTCTAATGAGAATCAAGCTCCAATGAGTATAGCTCTACTTCTTTTTCTTAATCTGTTTTAGCACTTCATTGAAGTAAATTAATCTATGATTAGTTGAATGCTTCTTTCTTTCTCTTGTGTATGCTGCATGCTTGTAGTGTGTGTGTGTGTGTGTAGTCTCCATTGATGCAAGCTCTTGCCCACTTCATATGGCAATGAGTTATTCATGGATAGACTCTCTCTATGAGCTTGTGGGTTTGTGAATGTTACATTCTATGCTTACTTAAGCTGTGGGTTAGTAGATGCATGCTTATGGGTTTGCTGGCATTAGGGAAAGCTAAGATTTAATTAATGTTTGAATGGGATTAAGAGATTGCCATGCATTGCTTGTTCTCTTGATTAGTGTAGTGGATTTAAGGAATTGAGAGATTGATTGAGGTGTTGAATCGTCAAGTGGTGGTTCGTGTATGTGAGCTCTCCCTCATGGGATAAGCCTTCATGCACTAATCGGGTTGAGTCCTTGGATTGACATTGTGTTTCTTAACACATTTGTTGATCGGTAGTACTCTATGAGCACTATATTGCACGGTAGAGAGAACTGCTCTACAAGGCCTTCTCCCATTCTCTACAAGGCCTTCTCCCATTCTTTACTTGTCAATTCCATGTGAATAAGTACCATGTGACCCATCGGCCAAAGGCCTTACCCTCATTATTTATTAAAAATTCCATGTGTGCAGACACACTATGGCCCCTTGTTCACAAGCCTTACCCTCATTCTTTACTTGACAAGCCCATGTGATCAAGTTTGAATACACACCTTATGCCCCCTCAATCATAGTCCTTGTCTTGATGCCTTACCTGACAAGTCCAATAATTGAACTATCACCATGTACCTCCTGATCATATGCATCTTGTAATGAAGTTCTAGAGGCCTTATAAATAACTTTTAATAGACATCCTATGGCCCCTTAATCGTAATCCTTACCATCATGCGTTACTTAACAAGTCCATTCAAGTAAACACCCTATGGACCCTCCATCATGGGCCTTGTTCTCATTATTTATTTGATAAGTCCATTTCAATAGACACCCTATGCCCCCTTGATCATAGGCCTCTTATAGTCAAGTCCTATAGGCTTTATAATGAAGTATGAATAGACACCCTATGGCCCCTTGGGCGTATTTCTCTTGTAATCAAGTCTTATATGGCTTATTTTCAAGTTTTAATAGACACCCTATGGCCCCTTTTTCGCAAGCCTTAACCTCAACCTCTACTTTGATAAGTCCATACATGTGAATAGCCAATGTATGGCCCTCAGTCATAGGCTTTGCCCTCATAGGCGCTTAATAACCAATTAATGTAGACCTTATAATCAAGTCTGAATAGATGACTCATGGCCCCATTGGTCATAGACCTTGCCCTCATTCTTTACTTGACAAGTCGGTTGAATTGGCACCCTATGGCCCCTTGGTCATAGGCCTTATCCTCAATCTTTACTTGGCAAGTCCATGTGAATAGACACTCTATGGCCCCTTGGTCACTTTCCTTGGTCTCATTATTTACTTGACAAGTCCAAGTGAATAGACACCTATGGCCGCTCGGTCATAGGCCTTGCCCTCATGATTTACTTGACAAGTACAATTGAATATACACCTATGGTCCCCTTGGTCATAGTTACTTGTAATCAAGATAGGCCTTATAATCAATTCTGAATAGACACCCTATGGCCCCTTGGTCAATGGGCCTTTCCCTATTTTTAACTTGTTTATTCCACTTGAATAAGCACCCTTGGGGGCTTGCCTTCATTCTTTACTTAACAAGTCTATCTTAATACACACCCTATGGCCTCCTGATCAAATCCCCCCATAACCTATTCATTATAGGCCTTGTCATCAAGTTTGAATGAATGACCTATGGTCCCATTGGTCATAGGCCTTGACCTCATATACTTGATTTGAAAAATGGGTGTGAATAGGCACCCTATAGCCCCTTGGTCATAGACCTTACCCTACATATTTAATTGACAAGTCCAAGTGAACATCCACCCTATGGCGCCTCAATCATAAACCTTATCCTCATTATTTACTTGACAAGTCCAAGTGAATAGACACCCTATGGCTGCTCAGTCCAAGGCCTTTCCCTCATTATTTACTTGACAAGTCCTTAGAATAGACACACTATGGCCCCTCGGTCACAAACCTCTTGTAATCAAATCCTATATGTTTTATAATGAAGTTTAAATAAACACCCTATGGCCCCTTGGTCATAGGCCTGTTGTAATCAAGTCCATTCCATAAGTTAACTATATAACATTCTAGTTTTAAGACATCTTTTATGCGTTTACTAAGAAAATGTCTCTACCACCACCAAAGAATAGATCATTTGGCAAATCACCAGTAGTCTGAATAGATTACTTATGGCCCCATTGGTCATGAGCCTTGCCCACATGCTTTACTTTGGCAAGTCGGTGTGAATAGGCACCGTAGGGCCCCTTGGTCATGAGCCTTGCCCACATGCTTTACTTTGGCAAGTCGGTGTGAATAGGCACCATAGGGCCCCTTGGTCATATGCCTTATCCTTAATTCTTAACATGATAAGTCCATGTGAATAGACACCATATGGATCCATTGGTCACTTGGCTTACCTTCATTATTTACATAATATTTCCAAGTGAACAAACACCCTATGGCCGCGGGTCATGGGCCTTGTCCTCATGATTTACTTGACAAGTCCAATTGAATATACACCATATGGCCCCCTCGTCATAGGTCTTTTACAATCAAGTCATAGGTCTTATAATCATAGTACATGTCCCCATTATTTACTTGACAAGTCTAAGTCAACAGACACCCTATGGCCACTCGGTCATAGGCCTTGCCATCCTGCTTTACTTGACAAGTCCATGTAATTAGACACCCTATTGCCCCCTCTATCATAGGACATGCCCTCATTATCTACTTGTGACAAGTCCAAGTGAATTGACACCCTCCTATGGACGCTCGGTCGTATGCCTTTCCATCATGCTTTACTTGACAAGTCCATGTGATTAAACACCCTATTGCCCCCTATATCATAGGGCTTATCCTAAGTATTTAATTGATAAGTCCATTTGAGTAGACACCCTATGGCCCCCGGGATCACAGACCTTACCCTCATTGTTTACTTAACAAGTCCAAGCCAATAGACACCCTATGGCCACTGTCACGTAGGCTGTAATGCCTGTGATGACCGACGGCAGACCAGATGGCCAGATGGGGCTTTAGCATCAACGCCTCGGCCAGAGCGCCGAGGATGTGGCCAGCCGGGGTTCAGTGGGAGAGGATGCCCATGCGGAGTCATGGGCAGCCAAGCTAGTGTGGATGACAGGGCACACACTATATAGCCTAGGGGATGAGGGGCAATCCTCATTCTTCCTCTTTGGCTGGGTGGTGAGCCAGAGGCCGTCCCCTCCTGTGGTAGCGCCCATAGTGGCACTATGGAGATCTAACATGGGTATCAAAGGCGTCACTATGTGCAGGACCAGTTGTTGCTGGCACATCTTGTGGCACGCCCATCTCCAAGCCTAGAGTGGAGGTATTGGCACCTTGCCAGAGGGTAAGATTGTTTGCCATTCCCTGTAGTGGAGGGGACTGCATGCCAGGCTGGGAAAATTTGACCCCCTGACGGGCGGCCTGCCTAATTGCAGCCGGCTCTGCGGCCTACCTAGTGGGGGTGGCCTGCCTTGCGCTGCCGGTGGTGGCCAACCAGGCTAGCGCCAGCCGGTCAGCCAGGCGAGCGCCGGTGACAGCCCGGTCGGATGCAGGGAAAAAATAAAAATAAAATATAAGAGCTATGGATGCAATACGCCAGCCCCTACTTGGCTTGCCCTCCCCCCTGGCCTACTGTGTGCGCCCACACACGGGCCGTCTAGCATCGCCTCACCATGTTTTCCATACATTTTCCAAGTATTTGGAATGTTTTGGCTTGCACCGGAGGTGGTCTATCTTCTAGAAAGTAGAAGGTGCATTGGCATATCAACAACAGACAGGGAGCACCCACAGACGTGAAATGGCTGCTCGTGCTCAGGTCTCTCAAGTTTCTAATGTAGATTGGAATGGGAATGTAGATTCATCTTTAGGCACCTTTCTCTCGGATGATCAGAGCATCCCAAAGTAGCGACGCTTGAAGAGGCTCGCAGCACAACACAAATCGGCAGCAGTCGACGAGGCGACCGTAAGGGGGGTGACTATTCTCTCTCCACTGCTCTCCACTGCTCATTTTATTAGTGTTTTTTTGTAATTTCGGAGTTCTTGCATTTTTATTTGTGCAAGGATTAAAATGTCTACTCGGCGTAGTGTGTGTCCCCACCGCCTTCTATTTCTCTAGGGTTTTCATGTCTCTTGTCCCTCGGTCGCGGTTTTTGACCCTGATCAAATTGTCAGGCCGTATATGCCCGACCGTTGTTCGGTCCGAAGTGCGCTCGTTGATCATGCGTGATATGCCAGTGCCCTCCTCGTCTATTGACCCCGCCTTAGGACCCAGCAAGCCCGTAGCGGCCGTAGTAGCAGATGACCCCTTTCTGGCCAATGAGCCAGATGACATGAACACCGATGTTGCCGAGGGGACCGAGGAGGACCTCTTGGAATATGATGACGACGATTATGACCTATTGGACCCTGCCGACATCTTGACAGAGACGAAACTCTCTAGTGTACTTTTTAAATATCTTAATGCAAAACTGAACAATATGGGTAAAGTCATGATGCTAGCAAAGCATCTCCACACGGTTAGACGCAGTGTGACAGCCACCTCGGCTAGTACTCCGACTCCTCGTGAGTGATAGACAAGATCCTACGGCACGGGTGAGCGTAGCCTCACCAATGGTTGCAGGAGTACAGGGCTAATGCACCTGCGGGGCCATCCGTAGAGACAGCTTCGTCTCGTTATTGAAAGACTTGGAGGAGCTACCTAGTTTTGGTGGCAAGGAGAAGGAGAGAAACAAGGACTCGGTCAACATGTTTCTAGCGAAGTGGTCAGACTTGCATGCGACGTTGCGAGCGACAGCAGCCTAGCCAGGTGTGCAGCCCATAGAGGCTAGCCTCTCATTAACCGACAAAGCGTACAAGTGGTGTGGATGAGTTTAACAACTCGTCCTGCCACTTGGATGGAGTTTGAAACGATGTTTCGAAAAGAGTTTTTGCCTGTTGATGAGGCGGAGAGAAGCTGGGAGTTATGGGACAATTGCTCAATGGAGAATAAATAGATAGTACTCAAGCTAAAGGGGATCGATGCATTCTAGACATTGCGAGGCTTTAAAAGAGGCCTCAAAGATGATTACCTTGAGTACGTAGAGCCCTTATAGGCTAAAGAATTAGCAGAGGCAATTAAGTATGCGTAGATATTTTATGACATCAAGTGCCGTAGTGCGCGTGGTGGTTCGAGCAGGGCCGAGGGTAGTGAGAAGGGAGGTCAGGCCTTAAAAGAAAAGGGTTTCGCAGTGATAAGCAGGGGGATAGGATGGACTAGGGAGGATAGAATGGTCATTGGTCTAAAAAATTATGACCATCCAAAAAGAAAAGAGACAGTGAAGTCCAAAAGAAAGAGCAGTATATTAAAGCGCAAAAGGAGAATCGCTGCTTTAAGTGCAACGATGTAGGGCACATGAAGGCTGAGTGTCCAAAGCTTAAAGCCAGCACGAGCGGCAACGAGCCCAAAAGAGATGGTAAATCCTCTAGGCAGTTTCATACAGTGCAGAGACTCCCTCTCAGTTCCGCAGAGTTTAGAGAGGTGACAGTGTGTCATTGTGAGATGAGCATCATGCTTGTTCGGTGACACCAGCGGTGTGGCAGCCTACTGTAGGTCCGCATGACATGGTGCGCATGTATGGCACCATACGTGGCCATAGAGTCATAGTTTTTATCGATGATGGAGCTAGCCACAACTTCTTGAACTACTCGTTAGTCAAGAAGTTGGGGTTGACTGAGACCTAGAGCGATCATGAGTATACTGTTGGCCTAGCCAACGGGTATGACAAAACGGTATGGAATACTGTAGTATTGGGGGTCCCATTATCTATGCACGACTACGAGGCTCCGCTTGACTTTCAGGTCATGCACTTAGGCAGAGCAGACATATATCTAGGCAGGGAGTGGCTGTATGGCTTGGGCCCTAGTCTAGCTTAGAGTTACCTACATAATATGCTATGTTTTGAGCATGGAGGTAGAGTCATTACCCTGTAGGGCGACTGTACTGTCCCCGCCACACCACTTATTTCCTCCATGGAGCTGTGCACAACGGTCCGCAGAGGCCAGATAGCAGAGGTATATGCTTGTTTCCCTCTTTTAAATTCTGTTTTCGTAGATGAAACTGTAGATGATGTTTGCGTAGACAAACAAGGAAAACAAAATAGCCTTGGGAGACGAGACCCACTATTTGAAAACCCTGTTTGGCATGCATGCGATTCAAACAAGAAAAAATCCAAGGCGAAAGAGACATTAAAGAAAAAGTTACTTTAATGAATTTATTAGAGGAATTTCAGGATCCTGATGATTTTCCAGATGGCCTACCACCATCTAGAGAAGTAGACCATGGTATCAAAGTTACGCCAGGATCAAAACCTATAAGCAAACCTGCTTATAGATTAAGCCACTCTGAGGCACATGAGGTGGGAAAAAAATTGACGAAATATTTGAACAAAGGCTTTATTCGGCCTAGTTAAAGTCCGTGGGCATCACCTATTCTTTTGGTAAAGAAGAAAGACGGATGTGCATAGACTATAGGGCTCTTAATCAGATAATAATTAAGAACAAGTATTCAATGCCACATATGGATGAGTTGTTTGATCAACTCTATGGATCGATATACTTTACAAAAGTAGACCTGAGATTAGGGTATCATCAGGTTAGAATTAAAGCAGAAGATGTTGCGAAGATAGCATTTAGGACCCATTTTGGGCATTTTGAGTTTTTGGTTATGCCATTTGGGCTAACCAATGCTCCAGTGACGTTTATGACAGTGATGGACACCATTTTACGTCCATATCTACTAGGAAAATTCGTAGTAGTTTTCTTAGATGATATTCTTGTATGTACAGTAGGACACAAAAAGAACACATAGAGCATTTGCGTCTAGTGTTCGAGTTGTTTCGAGAGCACAAACTATTTGCAAAGAAGAGCAAATATGAATTTTTTGAAACAGAAATTCACTACCTTGGCCATATTATATCCGCCAATGGTACGTAGATGGAGCCAGAAAAAGTAGAGGTTATTCTTAAATGGCCAACGCCAAAGAATCTCGAGGAACTGCAGATTTTTCTTGGCATGTCGGGGTTCTACTGACACTATGTGAAGGACTACGCGAAGATGGCACTCCCGTTGAGTCAAAAACTAATAACATTAGTTGGGGGGAAGCCCAACAAAAGAGCTTTGATAAGCTCAAGGTGATCGTAGCAGCTACACCTGTTTTGAGTATTGTCGATCCAAATGATCCGTTTGTCTTGGAAATAGATGCTAGTAATGAGGCCATTGGTGCCGTACTTATGTGAAGGGGACGCCCAATTGCATTTGAGAGTAAAAAGTTAGATCTTGCGCAGCATAACTACTCGGCTTACGAGAGTGAGAGTTACTAGCGATAGTTACTAGCATAACTACTCGGCTTACGAGCGAGAGTTACTAGCGATAGTTCATGCAGCACTGAAAAAGTGGAGACACTAGCGATAGTTACTAGCATAACTACTCAGCTTACGAGCAATAGTTACTAGCGTAACTACTCGGCTTACGAGCGAGAGTTACTAGCGATAGTTCATGCAGCACTGAAAAAGTGGAGACACTATTTATATAGTGCTCCTTTTGAGGTCCGGAGGATGGACGATGAAAGTCTGAAATGGCTTTCAAGTCAAAGTGAACTGAAGGGTAGAAAAGCTCGATGGTTGGGTGGAGATTCTACAGGAGTTTGACCTTCAAATACGTTACCAAAAAGGTAAGTATAATGTGGTGGCAGATGCACTTAGTCGCATGCCACAGATTAATGAACTTAGTTTCACAGTCTTCAAGAATGATTTCTTGGAGTCCATACGTGGTTTATGTGAGCATGATCCATCTTTTATAGAGGTCTAGCGCGCTGTACGCATACGCACTTCTTCACAGATGCGACCACCTCCCTCATTGGCATGGATTACTAGTCCGGAGAGACTAGCCGAAGGTGCAATGGGAAGGGAAGCGAGAGTTAGTCCGGAGAGACTAGCCATGTCTTCCAAGTACAGTTTGGAGCCGGAGAGCTCTGACGTAGGTCTTTCATCACCTTTGACTGCCACGGCTTCAAAGGGGGGTGATAAACTTCGTCGGGGAGAGAAATATGCTTATTACTCCATTGACGACGGGTACTTACTCTACAAGGGTGCTTATTACTCCATTGATGACGGGTACTTACTCTACAAGGGTAGAGTATGTGTACCAACTACTAGTGACTTTCGGGCCCAAATTCTTAAAGAAAGTCATGATAGTCCAAGTGCCAGTCATTCCCAAACTCAAAAGACCTATGCACTAGTAAAAAGACAGTTTTATTGGCCTAGTTTGTTTAAGGACATCCAGACTTATGTGCTGAAATGCAATAAGTGTCACGTCAATAAACACAAACGTCTTAAGGTTGGAGGACTACTCCATCCACTGGAGATTCCTCAAGGGAAATGGGAAAGAATTTCCATGGATTTCATTATCGGTTTACCCAAGACGAGTCGAGGGAATGACTCGGTGTGGGTGGTAGTGGACAGGTTAACTAAAATGGCAAAGTTTATCGCCACCACGAAGAAAGCTATTAAAATGCCAGAGTTGGCAAAAATCTTTATTGAACATCTCTACAAGCTATATGGCTTGCCCGGAGATATAGTGTCGGATAGAGATAGAAAGTTCAACAGTCATTTTTGGAGGGAAGTCTTCAAAAATTTGGATACTACTCTGAGTATGAGTACGGCGGATCATCTGGAGTCTGATGGTCAAACTGAAAGAGTTAACCAAATTCTAGAGGATACGTTGCGTTCTTATGTTAGTAAAAGAAGCAATCTAATTGGGAAGAGTACTTTCCCTTATTGGAGTTTGCCTATAACAGCTCCAAACACTCAGCGCGACGACTGGATTTACACCATTCATGTTAATGTATGGATTCTAGCCGAGATCTCCGATGGTTTGTAGGCCTAGAAAAGGAGAAGATTCAATCTGTCAAGGATTTCCTTGAAGATATGAATGATGCTCAGAGCCGCACGTGAGAGCATTCGTAGCGCTCAGGATTGCACTAAAACTTGTGGATAAAGGACGTAGAAAGGTTACTTTTGCAGAAGGTGACTTTGTATTCCTCAAGGTTCCTGCGCAATCAGAAACCATGAAAACGGGAAAGTGTGATAAAGTTTCTCCGAGATATTGTGGTCCTTTGAAAATCCTTAAGAAGATTGGGGACGTAGCATATAAACTTGAGTAACCGGAGAGTTCTCAAGTGCATCCTATCTTTCATGTCAGTAAACTGAAGAAATCAGTTCTCACGGTTAGAGAACGCAGTTTCTCCAGAGATTTTGGTGGACTTGATAGAGCCACCAAAGATACCACATGAACCTGAAAAGATTATAGAGGATCGTACGACAGACAAACCTGACATAAAGTGTACCAGGAGAGGTGCTTGTTAAAATGGACAGATAGGGATGAGGAGGCAGCTACTTGGGAACGCCATAATGCAATTTCCAAGAGCTTTCCCTAGTTTGTTTTCGAGGACGAAAACTCTTCTTAAGGGGCGAGTAATGTCATGTAGGTTGTAACGCCTGTGAGACCGACGGGAAGACCAGATGGCCAGATGGGGCTTTAGCGTCAACGCCTCGGCCGGAGCACCAGGACGTGGCCATCCGGGGTTCAGTGGTGGGAGAGGACGTCCATGCGGAGTCATGGGCGGCCAGGCTAGTGTGGACGATGGCAAGCCACACACTATATAGCCTGGGGATGAGGGGTAATTCTCATTCTTCCTCTGTGAGCTGGGTGGTGAGCTAGAGGCCATCCCTTCCTGTGTGCATTAGGGCCAATTTGGATGAAAAAAGGGCTGTTTAGGGTTTCTCTATTCTTGATCTAAGGGTCAAGGAGGAGCCACGTGTCAAGAAGTATGGCATTTTTGTACACGTGTCAAGATCTCCTTCACTTACTTTTGGAACATTTTGCACTATTTTGGCCATAACTTTTACATATGAACTCCAAATTTAGTGCTCAAATGGTCCACAGGTGGCGCTTGATGAGCTCTATCCAATGAGTACCCATGTTGAATATTTTTGGTAAGATCTTCATGGTCTTTTTTAAGTTGCCCCTTTTTAGATCCTTAGACAACCCTTTTCTTGTCCAAATTGGCCCTAATGGGTAGCACCTGTAGTGGTTGACGTGGCCATCCGGGTTCAGTGGGAGAGGACGCCCATGCGGAGTCATGGGCGGCCAAGCTAGTGTGGATGGCAGGCCACACACTATATAGCCTGGTGGGGGATGAGGGGAAATCCTCATTCTTCCTTTGTGTGGCTGGGTGGTGAGCCAGAGGCCGTCCCCTCCTGTGGTAGCACCCGTATAGTGGCGCTATGGAGATCTAACAACCACTTGATCATAGGCCTTGCCAACATCATGCTTTACTTGACAAGTCCATGTAATTATACACCCTATTGTCCCCTCTATCATATGACATGCCCTCATTATCTCCTTGTTGTGACAAATCCAAGTGAACTGACACCCTATGGATGCTCAATCATATGTTAGAGAAAGATTATGATTACTCTTTGATGTCACTTTTATATGTATATTTTTTTAATTATCTTGTATTTTGGGAATGTATTTATCATTGAGGAGATTTTGAAATTTTCCAATAGATTTATCTTCAGACAATGAATTCCCCGAAATAGACTCTTTTAAAATTTCTAGTATCTAGGGATATGGTGATATTCCTGAGAAGACAAAAATGACCTCTCTTAGCGCACCAGGTATTGTTGAGAGACTATGCATTGTGCAAACACCATGCATTGTTAGGACCATACGCCTAACTATCAAGCTCACACCCTCTTGCCAAAGAAAGGACTTTTTCACAATCTAGAAGGGCGTGTTTCAAGAGACCTTATGCCGCTTATGGTAGGTCTTGCTATCGTCTGCATAACTCTTGCCAAAGTGAAGACAAGCCTTGCATGTGTGTTAGAGCAAATTATACCCTATGGCCTCTTGGTCATAGGCCTCTTGTGGAAGGACTTACTATCAAGATTACACCTCTCTTCCAAAAAAGAATTGTAATTCCCTCTTCCTAGAGAGATGTGTGGCCCCTCGATTCATAAGCCTCTTATACATGGCCTTGCTATCGTCTCTACACCCCTCTAGCAGCACAAGAGAGAGATCTAGCTCCTCTTTTATTGAAATATAGTATGTGGCCTTGCCTTATTCTAAAGGTATTACTCTCCTAGTGATAGGATTGTGAAGGGCCTATTATCAATTCTACACCCCTCTTACACAAAGTGACTTCCCCTCATGCTAGGAAGGCTCTAAGCATCTTGTGAAAGACTTGGCTATCATCTACACCATCTTACCAAAGAAAGGTCTTAACCTTATGGTATTGAGAGATGTCTGTGTCAACCAACCCTATGGCCACCCGGTAATAGGTCTCTTGTACATGGTTTTGCTATTGTCTACACCCGTCTTGTAGCACAGGAGAGGTCTAGCTCTTATTTTATTGAAATATAGTATGCGGCCTTGCCATATTCTAAAGAGACTAGTCTCCTAGTGATAGACACAAATCCATTAAGAGTAGAGGAGATCTGTGTTGAAAGGGACCCCATGCCCCCTCGATCAATAATACATCCCTCTTATAAAAGGAAGGCCTTCCCCTCATGCTAGGCTAACCCTAAGGTTCCCCGGTCATAAGCATCGTGTGAAAGACCTTGCTATCATCACCACTATCTTGCAAAAGATTGGTCTTGACTTTATGGTACTGAGAGATGGGTGTTTCAACTAACCCTATGGTCCCCCAGTCTCATAGGCCTCTTGTACATGGTATTAATATCTTCTACATCCCTCTTCTTAAAGGACTTACTAACAAGATTGCACCCCTCTTGTAAAAAATAAAGGTATTTTCCTCTTCCTAGATAGATGTATGGTTCAGCTAACCCTACGACCCCTCGGCTAAAGGCCTCTTTTGCATGGCCTCACTATCGTCTTCATCTATGGCCTTACTCACATGTTATTAGAAGAGAGACCCTAAGTCATCTTGATCGTGGGTCTCTTGTGGAAGGACTTCCTTTCAAGATTAAACCCCCTTGCTAAAAGGAAAGGCATTCCCATGAGAGTTTTCACCTCATACTAGAGAAATGGGTGTTCCAAGAGACCCTATGACACCCGTTCATAGTCATCTTGAAGAAGGCCTTGCAATTATCTTCATCCCTCTTACAAAAGAGAGACCTTTCTATCATGATATGCTAGAAAACTTATTGTGGATAGGTCCCTATGCCATCATGATGTATAACTTGACCCTAGGCCTCTTATGGATGATCTAACCAACCTATCATCTATGCCCATTTTCAGGCGTTTTTCTGAGAGGTATTTTGGGCTTGTGTACATACGTGTGCATGACATGTGTGAAGGTTTTGCTATGGAATGCATTGGCAGGTGTACAGGGTGGACGGTTTGTCTTTGGGCTTGTGTAGGCCTGTCCGAAACGTGGTCTACTGAAGGTCAGTTCTGCAGGTAATATCAGCTGTTTGGCAGCTCTCGGTGTGTGCGCGTCAAAGAAAATGAGCAGGCATCGTGGGTTGTGTTTGAAGTGTATGAAGGCATGGGGAGCAATTCATATTGGTGTAGCCTAGAGCATTGGTGTGGAAGGCATTTGAGGTGGCCATCTTTTTGGCCTTAGGAAGAAATAAAAATATAATAAACGTGGCCAACCTATAAAAGGGCCACATGGTTGTTTAGCATGGCTGCCAGCGTAACGGCTAGGGAAGACGCGAGAAGACAAGGTGGCAAGCTGGCGGGTTGAAAAGGAGTGTGGCCGCCTCGTATGGGGGCGCCCTGGTCATTCTATAGAGAAGACAGTGGATAGAGCCGTCAGGCCGTCGTGTAGAGACTCGGGGGCCTCCTTTGTGAAGAGCAACAAAGAGGGAGCTGCTCTGCTGGCGAGCACAGAAGGCCATGAAGGTTGCCTGGGCATGTTAGGTAGCTACTGCTGGCGAGCACAGAGGGCCATGAAGGTTGCCTGGGCATGCTAGGTAGCTGCTGGGCGAGAGGAAAAGGCCCCTGGAAGTGGTGATGAAAGGCTCTTTGACGAGATGGGCGACGTGGTTAAGAAGCTGGTTGCGGGCGATTGGAGTTGTCGACATGAAGATTGGCTAGGATCAGGTAAAACAAGCTTGCAGGCGCAAAGGATAGCAAGGAGAGCCGTCTTGGCAACGTTGACGTGTGGGCTGGCACGAGGAGTTGAGGTTGCAAGGCGTGTGAGTACCAAGCACAGGTAGAGCTGGCTGGGCACTGGTGCAGACAGACGCAGGGGTGTAAAGTGTAGAAGGCCGCCTGCAGACCCAGACGGCGAGAAAGGAAAGATGGCGGCCTCGTAGGCTGGAGGAAATCGCTTGCGAAGGCGCTCGAGAGACAACAAGCGCAAGGTGAGGCTGGCCGTGTGAGGGCTATCGTGGACTAGGCAGAGTTACAGGTGCAGCTAAGGAAGGTGACAGACAGGCAAAGGGTGGCTGGTGTGGGCCGCTAGGTGAAGCTGGATGTGGAAGCACAGGTAGGTGCTGGGAGACAGGGTTGTGGGGACAAGGGATGTGCAGAGGCTGGTGGGGCCGGTAGCACTGCAGAGAAGTGGCAGAAGAAGAGGCTGGCAGAGGATCAACACTGAGAGAGAGAGAGAGAGATGATGGAATAGCTGCTGTTGATGACACATGCAGAAGTGATGGGCTGCAGAGAGTTGAAGGTTAGCTGGTGGGGCTCCTTCTGAAGAGAGAAGTGGCCGGGTTCTTTTTGGTGTGATTGGTACAGCATGTAGGCGAGTGGATCATGCAGTGATTGAGGATGTGGTGTATCGTCTCGGCAGTGACAGGTCTGAGGGTTTTGTTTATGGTTGTGTGAGTAAGGCTTCTGTGTCGGTAGGAGCTTGTATGAAGTGTTGTGATTGGGAATATAGTGCTAGGTGTTTGCTTCTGTCTATGGTGCCCCTGTTTTGTGCTGTCTTTCTGGGTGGTGAAGTGCGAGAAGTGTTCCAGCTGGTGGGGCTGGTGGTGCCTCCGTTCGTGTTGTTGTTTCCAAGTTTGGGAGGTGAAGGGCTATAGAGGCAGTGGTTCTTTTTTCTTTTTTTCACCTCACATTCTTCTGGGTCCCCCACAGAGGATAGCTCTGGTGTTGTTCTTTGCCTAGAAGGGCGTATGTTCCACTGAGGAGAGCTCAGGGATTGTTACAGGTTTTCATGATGTGGTCTTATCCGGAGTTTCATGGCAGGAAGGGTGAAGATGTGTGTGACTTTTTGGAGCAGATGGAGCAATCATGCATTAGCAATCATGTGATGAAGAGCAGGTTCTGAAGCTGATAAAGATTTTCTTGAAGGGAGATGCCCAAAGCTAGCTTAAGGATTTTGAAGCACAGGATGCTGGTGTTTTGACCTTAGACAGGTTGAAAGAAGGCCTTTTGGAGCATTTTCAGCAAGCGGAGGATTCTAGTGTGCTTTGGAAGGAGTTGAGCATCTTGAAGCAGGTCCATGGGCAATCACTGGATGACTTTGTGAAGGTATTTACATGTTTGTGGAGTAAGTGGTGTATGACATTAAAGCAGGAAGTTCCTCCTATGTTTCTGGAAGAAGAGCTTATTTATTGATGGTCTGCTACCCCATTTAAAGGTCAGGGTTGAGTTGAAGAATCCCAAGTCATTTGATGATGCAGTTAGGGTTGCTAGGGAAAAGGAAGGCCAAATTTTGAAGCAAGTGGAGATGGGTATTTATCCGTATGAAGGTGTTGTGTCTACAAGGGATATGCAGGTAAACTTGGTTGAGGTAGATAAGAGTCCTATGCAAAGTTTGATTAGACAGGAGCCTCAAAGGCCGATACAGGTACAAAGAGGGATGTTTTATGTGCCTTCTGATTTTTTTCCAAAGTCTTTGAAGCATGTGAAGGTGGATGAAAAGCAGGTGAAGGAGACAAGTGAAGATGAAGAGATGCCAGTGGATTCTTCTTTGGATTTGGAGGTCGTGGCTGTTCATGACAGTGAGTTGGAAGGTTCTATTGGAGATCATATGCATTTGGATCTGGATGACATGCATGCACAGGGAAACAAAGAGGATGATGTCTTGGATTGGCTGATGATAAGAAGGAAGAGGAGCTGGATACAGGATGCTTTAAGGATGATTCTTTGCCAGATTTTGCAAGGGAGGAGGATGGGGTAGAGACTTGTGATGAAGTGAAGATGGTTTGTGATGCGGATGTGGAGAGCATGGAGGAAGATCCTATTATCTTGGATTTTCTTAGACAGCTTGATGGTGGTCTGGTACCTGTGATGGATGATGTGGATGTTGTTCCATTGGATGCATTGCGTGCTGGGGAGTCTTTGGACGATGATACTAGGGGGAGTGGCAACATTCAAGAAGGTATGCATGTAGATTTGGCTGATGAAGAGCGTTGTGATGTGAGTATTGTGCTTGAAGATGATATGTGGGAAGTTGCTAGCCTTGATGAGCAGGAGCCAGAGATAGAGATGGATGCAAATATGGTCGAGAGTGTAACAAAGGCTTCTTTGCATGTTGTTGAAATGCTAAAGCCAAAGTCCATGGATGATAAGGATTTTGAACTAGTTGAGCTGAATGGTTGTGAAGAGATGCCTGAAGTACAAGAGCTGGAAGTGCTTGTGGACACTGCTGATGGAAAGGATCTAGATTTTGGTGTGCAGAAAGGTCAAACTGTTGGAACCTGGCCTTTATTGGTATTGATGAATCTGATGCTGAATGTTGGAATGCCACAGGTTTTGAAGACGAGGAGGTCTGCTGTGGGTGAAGTGGACAAAAATGACTTTGTGGTGTATATGGTTGATGTTTGGTATGCAGTAAGGCAGCCATGGTGTTTCAAAGATGTTGGGGAATGGGATTGTCAGTTGCAGATGTTTCCTTTTGATCCTGGTGGATAGCTATTGGATCTTATGTTTTTGCTGTTTTGCTGAGCATGAATGCTCTAGCAAATGGGGGGGTTGGCAAAGTATGTCAGGCGTTTTTCTGAGAGGTATTTTGGGCTTGTGTACATACGTGTGCATGGCATGTGTGAAGGTTTTGCTATGGAATGTGTTGGCAGGTGTACAGGGTGGACGGTTTGTCTTTGGGCTTGTGCAGGCCTACTATCCGGAACGTGGTCTACTGAAGGTCAGCTCTGCAGATCAGCTGTTTGGCAGCTCTCGGTGTGTGCGCGTCAAAGAAAATGAGCGGGCATCATGGGTTGTGTTTGAAGTGTATGAAGGCATGGGGAGCAATTAATATTGGTGTAGCCTAGAGCATTGGTGTGGAAGGCATTTGAGGTGGCCATCTTTTTGGCCTTAGGAAGAAATAAAAATATAATAAACATGGCCAACCTATAAAAGGACCACATGGTTGTTTAGCATGGCTGCTAGCGTAACGGCTAGGGAAGACTCGAGAAGACAAAGCTGGCAAGCTGGCGGGTTGAAAAGGAGTGTGGCTGCCTCGTATGGGGGCGCCGTGGTCATTCTATAGAGAAGATAGTGGACAGAGCCGTCGGGCCGTCGTGTAGAGACTGGGGGGCCTCCTTTGTGAAGAGCAGTAAAGAGGGAGCTGTTGTGCTGGCAAGCACAGAGGGCCATGAAGGTTGCTTGGGCATGTTAGGTAGCTATTGGGCGAGAGGAAAAGGCCCCTCGAAGTGGTGATGAAAGGCTTTGATGAGCTGGGCAACGTGGTTAAGAAGCTGGCTGCGGCGGGCGACCGGAGTTGCCGACGTGAAGACTGGCTAGCGTTAGGTAAAACAAGCTAGTAGGCGCAAAGGATAACAAGGAGAGCCGCCTTGGCAACATCGACGTGTGGGCTGGCGCGAGGAGTTGAGGTTGCAAGGCGTGTGAGTACCAAGTGTGCAGGTAGAGTTGGCTGGGCACTAGTGTGCAGACAAATGCGGGGGTGTAAAGTGTAGAAGGCCGCCTGGCGGGGGTGCTATGCAGACCCAGACGGCAAGAAAGGAAAGATGGCTGCCTCGTAGGCTGGAGAAAATGGCTTGCGAAGGTGCTCGAGAGATAGCAGGCGCAAGGTGAGGCTGGCCGTGTGAGGGCTAGCGTGGACTAGGCAGAGTTACAGGTGCAGCTGCAAAGGAAGGTGACAGACAGGCAAAGGGTGGCTGGTTTGGGCCGCTAGGTGAAGCTAGATGTGGAAGCACAGGTAGGTGCTGGAGACAGTGTGGACAAGGGATGTGCAGAGGCTGGTGGGGCCGGTAGCACTGCAGAGAAGTGGTAGAAGAAGAGGCTCGCAGAGGATCAACACTGAGAGAGAGAGCGAGAGATGATGGAATAGCTGCTGCTGACGACACATGCAGAAGTGATGGGCTGCAAAGAGTTGAAGGTTAGCTGGTGGGGCGCCTTTTGAAAAGGGAAGTCGTCGGGTTCTTTCTGGTGTGATTAGTACAGCATGCAGGCGAGTGGATCATGCAGTGATTAAGGATGTGGTGTATCCTCGGCAGTGTGACAGGTCTGTGCAATGGAATGAAGAATGCGAGGAAGTGTTTGAGAAAGTGAAAGAAGTATTGGGAAGTATTTCTAGTGTAAAAGCTCCGGATTTCTCTCAGGTTTTTTATGTGATGTTTATGGTTGTGTGAGTAAGGCTTCTGTATCGGTAGAAGCTTGTATGAAGTGTTGTGACTGGGAATATAGTGCTGGGTGTTTGCTTCTGTGTATGGTGTCCCTGTTTTGTGCTCTCTTTCTAGCATGGGTTGGGTGGTGAAGTGCGAGAAGTGTTCCAGCCGGTGGGCTGGTGGTGCCTCCCGTTCATGTTGTTGTTTCCAAGTTTGGGAGGTGAAGGGCTATAGAGGCAGTGGTTTTTTTTTCTTTTTTCACCTCACACCCATCTTGTAAAATAGAGGTCTAACCCTCATTTTGTTAAAACATAGCATGTAAAATAGAGGTCTAACCCTCATTTTGTTAAAACATAGCATGTGGCAGTGCTTGTATGTTAGTGGAAGAAACCCTATTGCCTCTCGATCACATGCCTCTTATAGGACTTCCTTGCAAGACGTATCCCTCTTAATAATTTCCCTCTTCATAGGGAGATTTGTGAAATAAGAGACCTTATGGCCTTCCGATCATAGGCCGTTCCTATGTTGAAATACACCATGTGGCCCTCTCAAACATAGGCATTGGGGTCTTATTCCAAAGAGAGTATTCTTATATGATATGAACTAATCTTTTAAGAATTGAGTAGATCTTTGTTGAAAGAGACCTTATGCGCCCAAGTCATAGGCCTTTGGTGAATGGATTTTGTAACAAGTCTACACCCCTCTTGCAAAGTAAGGTCTTCCGCTTAAGCTAGAGAGATGTGTGTTGAAAGAGACCCTATGGCCCCTCGGTCATATGCCTCTTGTGAAAAAACCTATTATCGTCTACAACTTAATGCAAAAGAGAGGTCTTATCCTTATGTTATTGAAAAACACCCTATGGCCTTTCACTTGAGAATGGAGGAAATTGGTTTTGAAGGATGCCTTATTCCCCCCGGTCATAGGTCTCTTATAAAAATCCTTGCTATATCAAGTTGATATTCCTTTTGTAGAAGAGATATCCTGCCCTCATTCTATGCTAGATAAAGAATCCTTATATACTCCTAGTGATAGGCCTCTTATTAAATGGCTTAGCTAAAGGATCTCTTGTTGATTTTCTAGCTTTAAATAATTTTATGAGGGGACCCCTATGGCCCCTCGGTCATAGGCCTAATGCAAAGTCTTTGTTGTTGACTCTAAGCTGCCTTTCTTTAAGAGATATTGACCCCATGTCTATAAACATCCTTCTATGAGGAGACCCCTATGGCCTTTCGGTCATATCCCTATTACAAAGGCCTATTCCAAGGATGTTACCTTAAGAAGGAAATATATCAACTGAGGGTTTCCTACTATTGTCTATATAATTCAAGATAATAAGAGACTATCAAGATTGATTAGTCTTATTCTCTTAACATACAATTGTGCAACAAATGTGATGTGGTGGATCTAATAGAGGTGGAAGCATCCGAAGATGAAAGATATGCCAATAAAGAATCAAATTCACTAAAAAGAAAATCTATGGTTAGTGCAAGTGATCAAATGATGGGTAGTCAAATAGTGCATTGTCTAGTTAACAATGAAATGGTGGCAGCCCAAACTGAGCTAAAAGAAATTGAGGCGAGTGATCTCAACAATACAAAGCTCAAAGAAGTTCAAGTAGAATAACGTGAGAGAGGAGTTCAACCTAGTGATATGCCTCATTTAATGGTAGAGGATGATTTGTCCAGCATGTCCATTATGAGGCTTAACCCAGTTTCCAAAGGGGATGATAACAATGATGTCATCCAACAAATGGATCTTGAAAATAATACAAATCAAGGAAACCTAGTAGATAAAGTGTCTAATGATCATGTGGTAGTCAGTTTGCCATTGGAAATCAATGACACAGAGTTTCATAGAAATGAAAGTCAATTGATGGAGAGGATAGGGGACGCTGTAGTCAATATGCCAATGGAAATAGAAGATGATGCAGCATCTAGAACATTGTGTAGACAAAAACAGAGACTGATGATGTGTATATACTGTGTAGAGTACAAAGAGTTTCAAGAAATATGTAATCACTTTGGGTCAGTTTTGAGTTTTGGTTGAGATTTAATCTGTTGTACAAGAGGAGAAGAGGCATAATCATCAGGCCTTGCATCCTCATGATGTGATCTTGTTGCTTTTGTTGGCGAGTCTTCAGGGGTGTGTGTGTGTGTGTCAATGCCTTCATGAGTGCTGGGGGGGCTGTTTGCATTTGAGCATGCCCTTTGTAAATATATAGCATGGATGACTTGTGGCGTGTGACCTAAGGCTAATGAGGAGGCAAAAAGGGTGATGCTAATGGCATGTGAACAAGGGATGGGAAGGCTTAAGTGGCTTGGGGACTTAGTTGAAAGGGTTGCACAGCATGAACAGCAAATATGAAATTAGAAGCTTCAAGCTTCTAGAAACTCAAAATGGCAGCTGCCAACAACGGTATCCTGGCAGGTCTACCCTCATCGCGTGTGCCAAAATCCGAAATAGCATGGACATTAGGGATTGAAAGGGACCACATAGCCTCAAAGGAGTGAACTTGCTACATTGGGAAGAAGGGATAGAGGAGAGGACATCGATGGGCTAGCCATCTGCTAAAAATGGAGAAGGTGATGAAGGGGAGCATAGAGCAAAAAAGATGGCGCCTGTCTTTTTGAATTGGGGGATTGTGAAGCTATGGACGTAGAGGAGAGATTGTGGAGCTGCTCCGAACGAGGAGGTGATGGCGAGCAGAGGCTATTAAAGTTGTTGTAGGAGGCCGAGGAAAGCAACAGAGAGCTGGTCAAAGTAAGCATTGCATAACGTAACATGGGTGGAAGGTGACTGGAAGTTTTTTGCATGGGCTATGTGGCCGTGAGGCCAAAGAAAATAAAAGCTCTTATCTTATTATCTGCACCATCAACATCCAGGCAGCTCTGCTGCTATAGACTTTTGTCCAGAAGGTAAAATATATGGCGATGTGAGATCCCTCCGCCCCCTCCGCGCGCCGGACTCTCGGTAGCCGAACAGCGGAAGCAGCCCCCACATGCGCGGGGCGGGGTTTCTCACTCGGGGTCTCGCTCTCGAATGTCCGGGCACGAGACTAGGCTGGTGGTCACTCCAAAAACCGAAACCGGGAAAAATTCCCATGCCCGGAAAGCGGGGGCGATTCCGCCATTATGATTTTTTTTTTAAAACGAATTTTTCTAACGTGATCAATTCTAAGTTATCCTTTAACTGGATAAAGCAGATAGAAGGAAACTATCACTGATATAATTTGATCATTTTAGTAAATTCAACGCTTTTTTCCTGATCCAGGTCAGGCACAGCCGTTGATCTACTTATTGAAAAATTTATCAGGAGATTATTTAACTACTCGAATCTTAGCGTAATCCTAAGATTTTGCAATTTGATTATTAAAACTCCACTGATTCCAGCCTAACCCCATCCGGCCCATGGGTTAGCCACCACTACCCACTGGAATCGGTGGAACCAAATAAGTACTCACCCACCCATAATTGAATTGCCTTTCTTAACTTTAGCTTTAGAAAACAGATACGCACGCACTCCTCTTTATTAAAACTTTAATAAAAACAATCCTTGATAAACAATTTACGATTTATACATGTCATACTTCAAAATTTTCATTGAGTCCTTGTTTCTCAACAAAACAGTATCACTCTGGACTCTCCGTTGAGACCAGCAAGTCAACAACGAGATCCAGTGATAGATTATAAAAAAAACATAGGTCCATCATATAATATCTTCGTCGACATACGCATGGATGTCCTCGGCACCGCGAGCCCGTGCATCGCTTGGTCAGAACCCTCCAGGATCCTCCTTAGGTGTCCTGGCACTTCACTCAGGGACCGCTTCGTCGGCCCTCGTCCATCGTACCGGAAGCGCACCATTTTAACCATACCGAGGCTGGTCAAGACCTCGGCAAGCCTTGCCGCGTGAGCTGTCCCTCGAACACTCCCCGCCAGCTATCGCAACCGACTTCCCTTAGATAAACATATATGCCAAATGCTCCCTCCAGCATTCTGGCGTAAGACAGTCTTTTAAGAAGGCAGGGTTTCTATGCAAGTTTATGGTTTTGATTTTTGTTTAACTACGATGAGTATATCATAAATCCCTAGATTCAATTTTCAATTCCAAACAAAATTCTTCAAATTCTGTTAACTTGATTCTTAGATCAAGTCACAAGTCTTAACTTAGTTTTTGATTCGATGGATGATTGAATACATTTTCCCCGAACTGGGCACATCGTCATTGATTGAAACTCACGAAGGAATTAAGCCTTGATCAATAATCTGAGTCCAAGTTTAGGTCTAAAAGGTTCTCTCTAAATTTATCTTCTCGAAAGGTACTATCTTAGTTTCTCTTTTTCTAAAATTTCCTACTATGAATATTTGTTTACAATTTCAAAACATGGATTTCTCGAGGAATATTCATTTACGTCGATCTCCGATTAAAATTTATCTTTTTTTTTAAAATACCTCTATACATTAAAATCAATTTTTATAAAAGTAACACTTTTATAATAAAATATATCTTTATACATACTCTTATGTATGAAAATAAAATTGATAAAAATAACACTTTTGATATAAAAATTTATCCTTTATGCATACTTCTATGCATGAAAATAAAATTTGATAAAAATAACACTTTTGATATAAAAATTTAACCTTTATGCATAAATTTCTATGCATGAAAATAAAAATGGTAAAAGTAACACTTTTGATATAAAAATTTAATCATTATGCATACTTCTATGCATGAAATAAAAATGGTAAAAATAACACTTTTGATATAAAAATTTAATCATTATGCATACTTCTATGCCTGAAATAAAAATGGTAAAAATGACACTTTTGATATAAAAATTTATCCATTATGCATACTTTTATGCATGAAAATAAAAATGGTAAAAGTAACACTTTTGATATAAAAATTTAATC
Source organism: Cibotium barometz (assembly GCF_041138505.1). Classification (NCBI taxonomy): domain Eukaryota; kingdom Viridiplantae; phylum Streptophyta; class Polypodiopsida; order Cyatheales; family Cibotiaceae; genus Cibotium; species Cibotium barometz. The sequence continues at coordinate 3,589,216 of NC_141109.1, forward strand.
ATTATGCATACTTCTATGCATGAAATAAAAATGGTAAAAATAACACTTTTGATATAAAAACTTATCCTTTATGCATGATATTAAAATTCAATTTCTCCATGATTGTAATGAAATTCTTTCAATTAATCTAGGATGATAATTCCTAGAATATGGTAGGAAGTCCTCTTTTTATGCTTTGAATGAGATTATTTTATGCATAATTTTTATAAACATTTTGCCATAGCTCCGCTGCTATGATTGATAAATCTCAATTTTTCTAAGGGATAATGCTTATCATTAAGAAAATAATTAAAATAATCTCTAATTGGATTATTAATCCATAATGGATTGAATCATTAATATACATAAACTAAAAGCATAGAAAAAAGCCATTAATTTGGTCTCAAGCATAGCTTAATCTTGGTTTAGGAAAAGCTTTATGAAAAGCTTGATTTGGATTGAGAATGGGTCATGAGTATGACCATTTCTTGAGTGAGAGAGAGAATTTACATAAAAATCATTAGAATTTAAACATAAATGAAAATTAACTTCAATAGCATTATGTAACTCTTCACTACTATTCAAACTTCAATAGCATTTAAAAAAAACCATACCAATTAAACTTCTCAAGCTTGAGAGGGGTTGAGAAGAGAGAAACATTGAGAAATTATAGAAAGATCAATATTCACTAATTACCTTACAACTTGCTTGATTCTTTGTTCACGGTAGAGGCCCCCAACCAATCAATTGGTTAAGTATGTTGATGGAGCCACTAATGGGGATTGAAGAAAGAGGGAAGCTCCAAAAACTAGTGAATTATTAAATGAATTCACAGTTCTTGGCTTAGGTGGAGTAGAGTAACGATGCATAAACACTATATATTTTTCAACAAGGGGGAGGCTTCTATTTATAGGAAAAATTGAGCTCCTAACCAAACAAACTGATTCTAGAATTTTCTAAATCAGTTTGGTCAATATTTGACCATTTTTAGGTCAGTTAAGCTAACTTTTTGGAACTAGACTTAAATGAGGAGAGAGGAGAGATGAAATATCTCAATTTTTATGAGTTTAAAACTCATTCAAGCATGTGAAATATGCACCTCCTTTAAAGAACTCCCCTTCCTTACATATGTGTCAAAATGGAATCATTATACCCAAAATATCTCATATTTTTAATATTGCTCATAGTTTTTTACTAATAAACCTTGTACATTTTCAACTCTTCATCTTATGTGAAATATGCACCTCCTTTAAAGAACTCCCCTTCCTTACATATGTCATATTTTTAATATTGCTCATAGTTTTTTACTAATAAACCTTGTACATTTTCAACTCTTCATCTTATGTGAGCATTTACTCATTTTTTGGTATCTTCATTTACAAATTGGATTTATCTCCTCCCTACACATGGATTGATGCTATTGGTCCATAGGAACCTTAATTGGACCATAATCCAAAAATTTCTCAAAATCTAGACCCTTAGACTAAGGTCCTTTATACCTATTTCCAATTAATTCCAATTGTACATTGGAAAATTCTTTTTGAATTTCTGTTTCAGGGAAACTTATTTTAATAGGATGAGTTATTTTTCTATCCAAAAATATTCATAATCTGAATATTCTCTCTCTAGAATAATTTTCTCTCTCTAGTCTAAAACACTTAGAAATAAGATCTTTTATATTTCTGAAGAGGGATTTGATTACACGGGAAGATGCTGGACATCTTGAGAGGCTGGGGAGGAATCTTACATTCTCTCCCACTTGAAAAACGCGAGATGTCCTCATCTCGCAAACTGGGGATAATCCCGCAAACAGATCGGCTTCATTCTCCCAGGTGGCATCTTCAAAAGGATAGAACTTCCATTTTACTAATAATTCTCTGAGAATTCTGTTCCTGAGAAGCTTTTCTCGAACATCGAGAATTTCTTCAGGTTGGAGTTGTTGAAATTTGAGCTGAATGATGAGCTATGGTGGATCAAACACTAGAATCAACATAATTAACAAAGTGATTAGCAAGTGATTAAGACGTAATTAGTGAATAATTAGCACATAGATTAATGTAGGCATGGATACTCAAAAACCAGCAAATTCTCATTAGGGCTATGCCTCAATTTATAGAGTTTACATCAAGCATCAAATCCCATTGATTTCTCCATGATTTACTCCCTGAATATCTCCACCTCTTGCCTGATTCTCTCCACCTCTTCTCTTTTCCCTGATTATCTCCCAGAATAACTCCACACTCCTAAATTCCCTCATGCTACCCATTATTCTCTCCCAGTAGATTCTTCTGACCTTTTCACAGGTTCTTTCACAATTACATCTCCTGTTTTACAACCTCTATCCAAGAGCTTGTTCCCACACACACCCTATTCACTTGTATATTTCAGCACCTCCCCTCAAGTGAATACTCCTAGTACACCTAGACCCTATACCAAGTTTGCCACCCTTTACTTGGTAGTCCGCGACCAGTGTCTACTCCTCCCCTCAAGTTATCTCAGCACACCTGGACCCTGTATCAAGTTTCTTTCTTACTTGACAGCCCGCGACCAGTGCCTCAAGTCCCTAAACTCCATAGTCCTTGACACTCTCTCTCTCAATGTGTCCAAGGCTACTATAAGTGCCCGTGACCTTGACTAAAGTGCTCACACATACATCTACCACGTGGCCTACATCATCGGTGGCTCAGAGGTGGTTTTACTTTATTGGGGCAGGTTACATTGGGTTGTGGGGGCTCTCTCTCTCTCTCTCTCAGAGATTTTCACATGGCTCCTCACTCTTTGGAGCCTCACATCTTCTCTTTTCTTCAGTCTTCTTGTCGTGGCAGCATCTCTCCATGCGTCCGTCTCTTCTTCCAGTCTTCTCAGGGCAGCTTCTCTTCTTGTGGCAGCTTCTCTTCTCGTGTCCATGTCTTCCTTCAGGTCTTCTTCTCGGTGTGGATCCTCTTCTTGGGAAGAGATATTCTTCTTCTTTCATGGCTCGGGCCATGAGCTCGTCCGTCAGGTCATTTTGCTCCATGTGAGCAACATGTTTCAATATTTTGCTGACAGTTCCTTTGGGCTTTTTATGTTTATTTTGTATCATTATGCAATGCAAACCCAAATTTATGCGGGAGGTCTTACCTCTTGCCTTAATCTGGACAAGGGCAGTGTCTGTTCCCATTTTTACACTGATAAAATGTGCCCAATACATAATGCGTATAGCATTCATTCTCATGCACATTCCAAATGCAACTCTGGCTGTGAATAATCTTGAATTTGAGTGAGATTTACAGGCATTAACCAAGGGTTAAATGCAAAATTATGATTTTCACAATTTTATCAGCACAATTTTACCAGAAATTACACTAAATCAAGGGTAACCAATTTGTACGGGATGGTTGGAGTATCAAACCAACTCCGATTTGAAATCTGAAGTTATAGGGATCTGTATCAGATACCTAATGGTTAATTTGAACCCTCAATTGCACCAAAGTACAGTGATTAGCACTGATTAATCACTGATTAGCAAATTAATGCTATGGTTTATGTGCAGAAAACAGAGTATGCGGGGAGTCCAGATCTGGTGCCTTCCACTTCAAATGAGCTCAAATGCTTTGAAAGGCATCAATAGCAATGAGTCTAGTAGAGGATTAAGCCAAGAAACACAAGATTTGACCAAATAATGAAAGCTTAATCTCTGTTTTACCAAAGTCACCTGCAGATTTGATGAAGAGCTTGGATCTCACTGTAGACTTGATGAAATTGATTTCTGTCTTCACCAGCTTGTAGAGCATGCTTGATTACCCCTTGTGCTAGGAGGAATTAGCTCAATTTGATTGGAGCAAAGAGGAATCTGCAGTTTGCTTCAGAAAAAACGCGCCGGTTCAAACGTTGATTTCTGCTTCATTTCTGCGCGGTTTGCAGCGCCGTTTCGATGGGCTGGTAGCCAAGGGTGTTGGCTAGCTTAAGCTAGAAGCTCATGACCTAATTTGAAGTGTGCTAAGTGCTAGAGACCCTCCACTGGCTGGGGGTGAAGGGGAAGAGTGAAAACTCACTAAAAACTGATTTTTTTGCTAATTATCTTACTAATCCTGATTAATTCACTAATGGGCTCATAAATCTAGTTGATTCTAGGCATGGCTCTGATACCATGTTGAAATTTGAGCTGAATGATGACCTATGGTGGATCAAACACTAGAATCAACATAATTAACAAAGTGATTAGTAAGTGATTAAGACGTAATTAGTGAATAATTAGCACATAGATTAATGTAGGCATGGATACTCAAAAACCAGAAAATTCTCATTAGGGCTATGCCTCAATTTATAGAGTTTACATCAAGCATCAAATCCCATTGATTTCTCCATGATTTACTCCCTGAATATCTCCACCTCTTGCCTGATTCTCTCCACCTCTTCTCTTTTCCCCGATTATCTCCCAGAATAACTCCACACTCCTAAATTCCCTCATGCTACCCATTATTCTCTCCCAGTAGATTCTTCTAACCTTTTCACAGGTTCTTTCACAATTACATCTCCTGTTTTACAACCTCTATCCAAGAGCTTGTTCCCACACACACCCTATTCACTTGTATATTTCAACAAGAGTTCCATCTGTCCTTGGGTTGAAGAGGTTAGGATTTCATCATCAAGCATATGATTTGAGTTTGGCACATATTCCTTTAGAAGGCTTACATGAAATACATTGTGAATTTTGAGATGAGGAGGCAGAAGAAGCTCGTAGGCTAAGTCACCTACTTTCTTTGTAATTAGATATGGCCCACAATATCTGGGTGATAACTTCTTGTACTTCCCAAGAGATAAGGAACTTCTTTTGGGCCGTACTCGAATGAAGACCATATCTGCTTCTTTGAATTCTCTATTTGTCCTCTTCTTATCCGCATATTGCTTCTGTCTATCTTGGGCAGCTTTAATATCTTTACGAATTGACTGCATCTGTTGCTCCTTCATGTCGTCAAGCATCTGTCTGGACATCTCGACCTTAATCAATGGGTCAGACCAGGTTAATGGAGTTAAGCAATCTTGTCCATACAGAGCTTTAAAAGGGCTCATCCCGATACATCGGTGATAAGAAGCATTGTAGGCGAACTCGACTAGATGCAGATAGCTTAGCCACTTCTTGGGTTCCCTGCCACCACAGCATGTCCGAAGTATATCTTCAATTACTTGGTTTACCCTTTCAGTTTGACCATCGGTCTCAGGGTGATAAGCTGTGTTGAGATCCAAGAAAGTTCCCACTGCTTCAAAAAATGCAGTCCAAAACCTTGAAGTAAATTTGGGATGTCGGTCACTTACTATTCTCCTCGGTAGGCCATGCAATCTGAAGATTTCTTTGAGGAACACTCTGGCCACATCCACTGCAGTGTATGTTTCTTTTACTGGAATCAGATGGGCAACTTTGGTTAGTCTGTCGACTACCACGAAGATGGAGTTGTAACCTGATTGCACTGAAGGTAATCCAGTAATGAAGTCCATACTGATACATTCCCACTTCATCTGGGGGATGGATGTAACTTTCCAGGCATTTTTACTCTCTCAGCTTTGACTTTTTGGCATGTCAGACATTGACGTACATGATTCAGCACATCCTTTTTCAAACCAGGCCAAAAGAAACTTTTCTTTACGGACATGTAGGTCTTGATGAAACCTGGATGTCCTGCAAAATAAGGCTGTCATGGGCTTCATTCAGAATTTGGTTCTTGGTCCCCTCATCATTGGGAATGCATAACCTGCAGTTATAATACATAATGCCATCATCCAGGCTGTACCCTTGAACTCTGTTCAACTCCTGTGGAGTTTTGCTTTCCTGCATAAGTAGGGTAGCAATAGGGCCAAAGAATCTATCTTGCATGATCTTCTCAGTAATCAAAGGATTTGATATTACAGTAATTGCAAGCAAGGAGGTTTTTCTGCTGAGAGCATCTGCTACCACATTCTCTTTGCCTGGGCGGTACTTGATTTCAAAATCAAATTCCTGCAAGGTCTGCATCCACCTTCTTTGGCGCATGTTGAGGTCCTTCTGAGTAAAGATCCACTTTAAGCTCTGATGATCTGTCACATCAAAGTAAACCTTTTACCTAGTAGGTAATGTCTCCACAACTTTAAGGCATAGACTACTGAAAGCAATTCCAAGTCGTGGACAGCATAATTCCTCTCATGTGTTCTGAGCTTTCGGGATTCATAGGCCACTGCATGACCTTCCTGCATGAGTGCACCTCCCAGGGCAAAACCACTTGCATCAGTTACTACCTCAAAGGGTAGAGAGAAATCTGGCAGTTTCAGAATGGGACTGGCTACCAAGGCGGTCTTCAGCTTATCAAAAGCACTTTGGCACTTGGCAAACCATTGAAATGGGATATTCTTTTTGAGAAGGTTAGTCAGGGGGGAAGCTATGAGAGCATATTTTGGTATAAAAATTCTATACCAACCAGTCAATCCCAAGAATCCTCTGACTTCTTTCACTGTCTTTGGTTCGGGCCAATCTATGACAGCTTGGATTTTTGCGGAATCTGGAGAAATTCCATCTTTGGATACCAGGAAACCCAAGTATTCAACGTGGTCGGCAGAGAAAGTGCATTTGCTCTTTTTGGCAAAGAGTTGATGCTTCCTTAGAATCTCAAGAACTTTTCGGACATGAGTCTCATGGTCGGCTGCATTTCTTGAGTAAATCAGAATGTCATCAAAGAAAACTAGAACAAAGTCATCCAAGTATTCTCAGAGGATGTCCTGCATTAGGCGATTGAAAGTAGCTGGGGCATTAGTTAATCCGAATGGCATGACAGTAAATTCATAATGCCCATAGCGAGTATTGATGGCTGTTTTTGGTATATCTGGATCATTGATCCTGATCTGGTAATACCCGGATTTGAGATCTATTTTTGTGAAGATCTGGGCTCCATTTAGCCTGTCCAAAAGCTCATCAATCCTTGGGATAGGATACTTATTCTTAACTGTCAGCTGATTTAGACCTCTGTAGTCCACACAGAGTCTAAGTGTTCCATCTTTCTTTTTCTGAAAGAGAACTGGCGCACCCCAAGGTGAAACACTAGGTCTTACAAACCCTTGTTCTAATAGCTGCCTAAGCTGTTCCTTGAGTTCGATGGCTTCAGGAACTGGCATTTTGTAAGAGCGTAGGGCTACTGGTTGAGCTCCGGGGGTCAATTCAATCACATGATCTATTTCTCGAGTTGGAGGCATTTCAGTTAGCTCTGCTGGGAATAGATCATCAAATTCTCTTAACCATTCTGGTTCTTTAGCTTTAAGCTTTGAGTCTACAGGGTTCATTTTGACAACATAAATTTGCTGCTTCTTCCTAAGTCCTTTCAGTAACCTGGAAGCTTTTACTAACTTGTAAGATTCCTCCCCCAAACCCCTTTTTGATGTCTAGTATCTTCTTCTATAATCAATCCCTCTTCAGAAATATAAAAGACTTGTTTCTAACTGTTTTAACCTAGAGAGAGAAAATATTCTAGAGAGAGAATATTCAGATTTTTAATATTTTTAGATAGAAAATTATCTCATCTTATTAAAATAAGTTCCCCTGAAACAGAAATTCAAAAAAGAACTTTCCAATGTGCAATTGGAATTAATTAGAAATGTGTATAAAGGACCTTAGTCTAAGGGTCTAGATTTTCAGAAATTTTTGGATTATGGTCCAATTAAGGTTCCTATGGACCAATAGCATCAATCCATGTGTAGGGAGGAGATAAATCCAACTTGTAAAAAGAAAATACCCAAAAATGAGTAAATGCTCACATGAGGTGAAGAGTTGAAAATGTACAAGGATTATTAGTAAAAAACTATGAGCAATATTAAAAATATGACATATGTAAGGAAGGGGAATTCTTTAAAGGAGGTGCATATTTCACATAAGATGAATAGTTGAAAATGAACAAGGATTATTAGTAAAAAACTATGAGCAATATTAAAAATATGACATATGTAAGGAAGGGGAATTCTTTAAAGGAGGTGCATATTTCACATAAGATGAAGAGTTGAAAATGTACAAGGATTATTAGTAAAAAAAAACTATGAGCAATATTAAAAATATGACATATGTAAGGAAGGGGAATTCTTTAAAGGAGGTGCATATTTCACATAAGATGAAGAGTTGAAAATGTACAAGGATTATTAGTAAAAAACTATGAGCAATATTAAAAATATGACATATGTAAGGAAGGGGAATTCTTTAAAGGAGGTGCATATTTCACATAAGATGAAGAGTTGAAAATGTACAAGGATTATTAGTTAAAAAAAACTATGAGCAATATTAAAATGACACATATGTAAGGAAGAGGAGTTCTTTAAAGGAGGTGCATATTTCACATGCTTGAATGAGTTTTAAACTCATAAAAATTGAGATATTTCATCTCTCCTCTCTCCTCATTCAAGTCTAGTTCCAAAAAGTTAGCTTAACTGACCTAAAAATGGTCAAATATTGACCAAACTGATTTAGAAAATTCTAGAATCAGTTTGTTTGGTTAGGAGCTCAATTTTTCCTATAAATAGAAGCCTCCCCCTTGTTGAAAAAGATATAGTGTTTATGCATCGTTACTCTACTCCACCTAAGCCAAGAACTGTGAATTCATTTAATAATTCACTAGTTTTTGGAGCTTCCCTCTTTCTTCAATCCCTATTAGTGGCTCCATCAACATACTTAACCAATTGATTGGTTGGGGGCCTCTACCGTGAACAAAGAATCAAGCAAGTTGTAAGGTAATTAGTGAATATTGATCTTTCTATAATTTCTCAATGTTTCTCTCTTCTCAACCCCTCTCAAGCTTGAGAAGTTTAATTGGTATGGTTTTTTTTAATGCTATTGAAGTTTGAATAGTAGTGAAGAGTTACATAATGCTATTGAAGTTAATTTTCATTTATGTTTAAATTCTAATGATTTTTATGTAAATTCTCTCTCTCACTCAAGAAATGGTCATGCTCATGAACCGTTCTCAATCCAAATCAAGCTTTTCATAAAGCTTTTCCTTAACCCAAGATTAAGCTATGCTTGAGGCCAAATTAATGGCTTTTTTCTATGCTTTTAGTTTATGTATATTAATGATTCAATCCATTATGGATTGATAATCCAATTAGAGATCATTTTAATTATTTTCTTAATGATAAGCTTTATCCCTTAGAAAAATTGAGATTTATCAGTCATAGCAGCGGAGCTATGGCAAAATTTTTATAAAAATTATGCATAAAATAATTTCATTCAAAGTATAAAAAGAGGACTTCCTACCATATTCTAGGAATTATCATCCTAGATTAATTGAAAGAATTTCATTACAATCATGGAGAAATTGAATTTTAATATTATGCATAATGGATAAATTTTTATATCAAAAGTGTTATTTTTACCATTTTTATTTCATGCATAGAAGTATGCATAATGGATAAATTTTTATATCAAAAGTGTTATTTTTACCATTTTTATTTCATGCATAGAAGTATACATAATAGATAAATTTTTATATCAAAAGTGTTATTTTTATCATTTTTAATTTTCATGCATAGAAGTATGCATAAAGGAAAATTTTTATATCAAAAGTGTTACTTTTATCATTTTTAATTTTCATGCATAGAAGTATGCATAAAGGAAAATTTTTATATCAAAAGTGTTACTTTTATCATTTTTAATTTTCATGCATAGAAGTATGCATAAAGGAAAAAATTTTATATCAAAAGTGTTACTTTTATCATTTTTAATTTTCATGCATAGAAGTATGCATAAAGGAAAATTTTTTATATCAAAAGTGTTACTTTTATCATATTGGATTTCATACATAGAGGTATGCATAAAAGTTGATTATTTTATTATAAAAGTGTGACTTTTATCATAATTGAAATTCATGCATAGAGGTATGCATAAAAGTTGATTATTTTATTGTAAGAGTGTTACTTTTATCATATTAGATTTCATGCATATAGGTATGCATAAAAGATATTCTTTTTATACTAAAAGTGTGATTTTTTATCATAAATGGATTTTATGCATAAGAGAAATTTTTTTATTCTAAAAGTGTAATTCCTACCAAATTGAATTTATGCATAAGAAGATGCATAAAAGATTGATTTTTAATTCAAAAGTGTCATTCTCCTCTAAAATAAATTTATGCATAGAAAAATGCATAAAAGATTGAAATTTAATTCAAAAGTGTCATTTTCATTTAAAATGAATTTATGCATAGGAAGATGCATAAAAGATTGATTTTTACTTCGAAAGTATTAATCTCCTTAAATAGAATTTATGCATAAATAAATGTGTAAAGAAATCTTATATCAAATGTAAGAAATCTCTTGTATTCTATAAATAGATAAGAGATGTGATAGGATGTGATAAGAGGTGTGATAAGAGGTGATAAGATGCTTATGAAATAAGTTACGAGGTGATAAGATGAATTAAAATGTGTATGGGGGGATGAGGTAAGAAGTGTATGTGATAAGATAAGATGTATATGGGTTGTGATAGGGCAAGAATGGATGTGATGTAAAAGATTAGATGTGAAGGTATATGAGGTTATATAAATGGGAATGTGGAAATGGATGTATGTATGTGGATGTGTGAATGTAAATGTAGATGTGGATGTAGGAACGTGAAAATGGATATATACATGAAGATGTATATGTATAGATGTGAATGTGGATGTAGATGTGGATGTATAGATGTGAATGGATGTATAGATGTGAATGTGGATGTAGATGTGGATGTATAGATGTGAATGGATGTGGATGTATAGATGTGAATGGGAATGTGGATGTGGATGTGAATGTAAGTGAATGGGAATGTGGATGTGGATGTGGATGTAAGTGAATGGGAATGTGGATGTGGATGTATGTGAATGTGGATGTGGATGTATGTGAATGTAGATGTAGATGTGGATGTATAGATGTGAATGGATGTGGATGTATAGATGTGAATGGGAATGTGGATGTGGATGTATGTGAATGTGGATGTAGATGTGGATGTATAGATGTGAATGTGGAATGTGGATGTGGATGTATGTATGTATGTGGATGTAGATGTGGATGTATGTATGTATGTGGATGTAGATGTGGATGTATAGATGTGAATGGGAATGGGGATGTGGATGTATGTGAATGTGAATGTAGATGTGGAAGTATGTGAATGTGAATGGATGTGGATGTATAGATGTGAATGGGAATGTGGATGTGGATGTATGTGAATGTGGATGTGGATGTGGATGAATAGATGTGAATGTGGAATGTGGATGTGGATGTATGTATGTATGTGGATGTAGATGTGGATGTATAGATGTGAATGGGAATGGGGATGTGGATGTATGTGAATGTGAATGTAGATGTGGATGTATAGATGTGAATGTGGAATGTGGATGTGGATGTGTATGTATGAATGTGGATATGGGATGTGGATGTATAAATGAGGATGTGAAAATGGAGGTAAGCATGTAGATGTGGATGTATGGATGTGAATGTGGATGTGGATGTGGATGTATGGATGTGGATATGGATGTGTATGTATGAATGTGGATATGGGATGTGGACGTATAAATGAAGATGTGAAAATGGAGATAAGCATGTAGATGTGGATGTATGGATGTGAATGTGGATGTGGATGTGGATGTATGGATGTGGATATGGATGTGAATATATGATATGTGATGTGAAGGAATCTGAAGTGAAGAGATAGAAAATGAGGTGATTGGATGAGTACACATATAAATGGAATGTGGAATAAGTAATGTGGATTAATGAGAGATAATGTGGAAAAATGAGAGTTAATATAGAAACTGTATTTGTAAACTGTTTGTAAATGCTGTTTGTAAATGGCTGTTTTATGTCAAGAATGCTGGGGAAGCATTTTGACCGTCTTGTGATTAAGGTCGTGGAGACCTAACTGATAAAGTTGCAACTGCTGACGGAGAGTCAATGGAGGACGTCTCGCGTAGCAAGGTCGACCGAGGTCTTGACCAGCCTCGGTTCGATTAAAATGGTGAGCTTCCGGTACGGTGGATGAGGGACCAAGGAAGCGGCCTATGAGTGAAGCGCTAGGTCACCTGCGAAGGATCCTAGAGGGTGCTGACCATACGGTGCTCGGGCTCTGGGTCGCCTAGGATACCCACGCGTGCGTCGAGGAAGATATTGGAACAAGGAGTAAGAGTTGTTTTGTGAAACCGGGCATGGATCTGGTTGACTGACCTTGCTGGTCCTCAACGGATGAGTCCATGGCTCTTTTATATGGATCTGTTGGTTGATCTTGCTGATCTTCAACGAGAGTCCATCTTAATAAGTGATTATATTGCCGAGTATTATGGGCTAGGAACTATAGAAACGGCCCCTGAGTGGTCAGGTGGTGAGCGTTCTAGTTGCCAATGATGCCATAGATACTCTGATGAAGGAATGATGGGAAACTTGAGAATCAATCGGATAATTTGGAAGACTGTGATCAGTGGTACTATGGTTTCATTAAAGGGTTGTTTTAAAGTTAGCTGATGCTAAGAAAAAGGCAATTTCATATTGGGTGTGTAAGTGGTGTGCCTAATTTTATGTTTGCATGAACTTCCGGCTAGGGGGCCTTGGAACTCTTTTCCTTGGTACCCGGGACAAAACCTAACCAAATTCCAAATTGGATCCCATCACTACAGTGGTTGGGCAGTTGGCTAACCCATGGGATCGGATGGGGTTAGGCTGGACTGATGGATCCGTAAATCGAGATTTAATTTCTATTATTACGATAGATGAAGTAAATCCCGGAAGGAAATTGTTCTATGGATAGGAATCAACGGCTGTGCCTCTTGATGGGGAAAAAAGCGTTGATCCCAATGATTCAAGTGCAAGTTCTTCCTTGATTTGACCAAGTACCGTTAAAGGTACAGTCAGATCAGTTGATCCGTAATGATCTTGACTACGTTAGAGTAAAGAGTTATCCTGGTGGAATCGCCCATGCTTTCCGGGTAAAGGAAGTTTTTTCGGTTTCGGTTTTGGACAAACCGACGGATTAGTCTCTTGTCCGGATATCCGTGGGCGAGGCCCTGAATGTGGGACCCCTGTCCCGCGCGAGAAGTGCTACTTCCGCTCTGCTAGTACCCGAATCCGTTGCTCGGTGGGAACAGGGGGATCTCACAGTTGGTATCAGAGCATTTGGTTAATAAAGATCAACTGAGAAGATAAATATATCAAAAATTTATGAAGAAACACAAAAAGATTATAATTGTGTGAGATAATTCATACAATTTGATATTCAAACTGAAATTCGTAATTTGGTAGTTGGGTCTTCAGATGGATGTACCGCAATTATATAGAATCCTTGACTTTCTTGAGGCCTAGACATGATAGCAGTTACCTTATAATTCCAAGGGCCGTGACTACCCGTATGTACCGAGAGTATACTGCAGCTCTTTACTGACAGTATATACGAGTAAATCTAAGACTTGAAATTATAAGCGTTAATGCTATCTAGATGATGATTTCGAATGTGATTGATATGATTTTTAATTCTATTTGAGAATGGATGAATTGATTTGGATTCTGATTGAAAATTCTGATTGAAAAATGATGATTTTTAAAAATTAGTTGAAATATAATGAAACCACAATGAGGGGGAATGGGACGAGTCCCTGTGATGATATTCATAACTAGAATGATGATAATGAATTCAGCAAATCACTATGAGATTAGTGGGTTGTGCTGTCAGACTGCTGCTGTTAATACTTGATCGGTAGATCAAGTTAAGGGATGTCAAATTGAGGACTTGCTTGACTGAATTTCCGTGGAGGAATGTTCCGAAGGAAACTTTTCGGTCTAATGGACCATTATCATGTTAAAGATATGAATGATATAATCTGAATGAATTGTTATTTAATGATGAGTTCTATATAAGGGATATTTATCCTAGTGTTCTGTTGGGTTGACCAGAATATAAGGAACCCCAGAATAAAATTGGATCTTAAGAAAAAGAGCTGTCCTCTACCTTGCGAGATGAGGACATCTCGCACTTTTTAAGTGGGGTAGAATGTAAGATTCCTCCCCAACCTTCGAGGTATACAGGAGTAAGAATCTCCCTTTCTGATCTTATAATTATTCCCTCTCTAAAATAAAAGAAAGTTTCTGTTTAAAAAAGGAAGACCCTTTTCCTAGAATACTTCTCAGGAGTCACGCCTATTTTAAGGATTCAGAACAATGAGTTCAGAAGTGAAAATCGGTGTTTTGGATACCAAGGTTTTGGTTTTCATTCGAGTACGGCCCAAAAGAAGTTCTTTATCTATTGGGGAGTTTAAGAAGTTATCCCCAGATATTGTGAGCCTTATATCTGAATTCAATGAAAGTAGGTGACTTAGCCTACAAGCTTCTTTTATCTCTTCATCTCAAAATTCTTAATGCCTTCTATAGAAAAATGTGTCAAACCCAAATCATGGAAAGACGGTAAAACTTCAGTGGCAAGTTACCGTTGGCTTCTAAGTTATGCTAGCTCCTTCCTTTATATAAGTCGTAACTTTTACTTGTCGCTCACAGTAATCTTACTTCCATCGATCTCCTTTCTTTCTTAATCTCCTTCATGGCTTGGCAACAAGAACTAGTTTTATCCATAATGATTCCTCACCTTCAAGACGCAAGTGAGTCTGTGAAGAAGGATTTTATAGAACAGTATGAGCGCTCACTTTTCCCTCACTTGGGAACTTCTGTAGCGCAGACCAAATGGCCTACCAAATTGAATTTATGCATAAGAAGATGCATAAAAGATTGATTTTTAATTCAAAAGTGTCATTCTCCTCTAAAATAAATTTATGCATAGAAAAATGCATAAAAGATTGAAATTTAATTCAAAAGTGTCATTTTCATTTAAAATGAATTTATGCATAGGAAGATGCATAAAAGATTGATTTTTACTTCGAAAGTATTAATCTCCTTAGATAGAATTTATGCATAAATAAATGTGTAAAGAAATCTTATATCAAATGTAAGAAATCTCTTGTATTCTATAAATAGATAAGAGATGTGATAGGATGTGATAAGAGGTGTGATAAGAGGTGATAAGATGAATTAAAATGTGTATGGGGGGATGAGGTAAGAAGTGTATGTGATAAGATAAGATGTATATGGGTTGTGATAGGGCGAGAATGGATGTGATGTAAAAGATTAGATGTGAAGGTATATGAGGTTATATAAATGGGAATGTGGAAATGGATGTATGTATGTGGATGTGTGAATGTAAATGTAGATGTGGATATAGGAACGTGAAAATGGATATATACATGAAGATGTATATGTATAGATGTGAATGTGGATGTAGATGTGGATTTATAGATGTGAATGGATGTATAGATGTGAATGTGGATGTAGATGTGGATGTATAGATGTGAATGGATGTGGATGTATAGATGTGAATGGGAATGTGGATGTGGATGTGGATGTAAGTGAATGGGAATGTGGATGTGGATGTATGTGAATGTGGATGTGGATGTATGTGAATGTAGATGTAGATGTGGATGTATAGATGTGAATGGATGTGGATGTATAGATGTGAATGGGAATGTGGATGTGGATGTATGTGAATGTGGATGTAGATGTGGATGTATAGATGTGAATGTGGAATGTGGATGTGGATGTATGTATGTATGTGGATGTAGATGTGGATGTATAGATGTGAATGGGAATGTGGATGTGGATGTATGTGAATGTGAATGTAGATGTGGAAGTATGTGAATGTGAATGGATGTGGATGTATAGATGTGAATGGGAATGTGGATGTGGATGTATGTGAATGTGGATGTAGATGTGGATGAATAGATGTGAATGTGGAATGTGGATGTGGATGTATGTATGTATGTGGATGTAGATGTGGATGTATAGATGTGAATGGGAATGGGGATGTGGATGTATGTGAATGTGAATGTAGATGTGGATGTATAGATGTGAATGTGGAATGTGGATGTGGATGTGTATGTATGAATGTGGATATGGGATGTGGATGTATAAATGAGGATGTGAAAATGGAGGTAAGCATGTAGATGTGGATGTATGGATGTGAATGTGGATGTGGATGTGGATGTATGGATGTGGATATGGATGTGTATGTATGAATGTGGATATGGGATGTGGACGTATAAATGAACATCTTCTGGCTGTGTTACATCCTCATAAGGCTCAACATCTGCAGCCTGTTCTCCTGCAAAAACGATGCATAAATACTATATATTTTTCAACAAGGGGGAGGCTTCTATTTATAGGAAAAATTGAGCTCCTAAAAAAACAAACTGATTCTAGAATTTTCTAAATCAGTTTGGTCAATATTTGACCATTTTTAGGTCAGTTAAGCTAACTTTTTGGAACTAGACTTAAATGAGGAGAGAGGAGAGATGAAATATCTCAATTTTTATGAGTTTAAAACTCATTCAAGCATGTGAAATATGCACCTCCTTTAAAGAACTCCCCTTCCTTACATATGTGTCAAAATGGAATCATTATATCCAAAATATCTCATATTTTTAATATTGCTCATAGTTTTTTACTAATAAACCTTGTACATTTTCAACTCTTCATCTTATGTGAAATATGCACCTCCTTTAAAGAACTCCCCTTCCTTACATATGTCATATTTTTAATATTGCTCATAGTTTTTTACTAATAAACCTTGTACATTTTCAACTCTTCATCTTATGTGAGCATTTACTCATTTTTGGGTATCTTCATTTACAAATTGGATTTATCTCCTCCCTACACATGGATTGATGCTATTGGTCCATAGGAACCTTAATTGGACCATAATCCAAAAATTTCTCAAAATCTAGACCCTTAGACTAAGGTCCTTTATACCTATTTCCAATTAATTCCAATTGTACATTGGAAAATTCTTTTTGAATTTCTGTTTCAGGGAAACTTATTTTAATAGGATGAGTTTTTTTTCTATCCAAAAATATTCATAATCTGAATATTCTCTCTCTAGAATAATTTTCTCTCTCTAGGCTAAAACACTTAGAAATAAGATCTTTTATATTTCTGAAGAGGGATTTGATTACACGGGAAGATGCTGGACATCTTGAGAGGCTGGGGAGGAATCTTACAGGCGAGATTTATTCATTTAGTATCTCAATTGCTTTATCCTTTTCAATAGGCCATGAAGAAAGAACCATTGCAATGGAATGAAGAGTGTGAGGAAGTGTTTGAGAAAGTAAAGGAGGTATTGGGAGGTATTTCTAGTGTAAAAGACCCAGATTTCTCCCAAGTCTTTTATGTGAATCCATCTGTTGGTCCGGATGTGGTTGGAGCAATTTTAATGCAGAGAGGAGATGAGTCCAGATACATGAAACCTGTATATTATGCAAGTAGAGTGAAGATGGAAGCAGAAAGGAAATATACAAAGGCTGAATTGGTTTTGTCAAGTTTGGTATATGCCTACAAGAAGTTCAGATCATATCCTAATGAGACCATTTGTGGTTTTGACGAACTATACTCTGCTCCCTCAGCTGGTGAATGGTACTTCCCTCTCAAAAGGTATGATGCGATGGTTGGTGGAGCTTCAAGAGTATGATTTCTCATTTTTTATTGAAGATACTTGCAAGGCAACTCTAGCAGACCTTCTGACATATAAGGAAGGCCCGATCCTGGTGAAGGAAGTGGATTCAAAGATAGAGAAAGAGCAACAAATTATCATTCCCGGAGCTCATGTCTTGTTCTTTGATGGTTCGTATAAGAGGAGTATACATCAGGCCACATCGGGGGTTATATAATCCAGGATTCAAAGGCGGGCTGATTCTAAAAAATGGAATACGTCTGAAAGTCGAAAGTAATAATGAGGCTGAATACGCAGCAATGTTTAAGGGGTTGCAGGCTCTGCTCTAAAACAGAAAATTCAGAAGTTAATCATAAAAGGAGATTCCCTATTATTAGTAGTAAAGCGGGTCTTGGGTAGTTGGCGGGCAAAGAATCCAAGATTAAAAGGATGTCTGGCCGATGTTAGAAGGCTGCTGCATCAATTTACAGCATGGAGTATTCAACATGTGCGGCGGGAGGACAATCATATTGCACATGAGTTAGCCGCCAACGGTATCGTGGCAGGTCTACCCTCATTGCATGCGCCAAAATCCGAAATAGCATGGACATTAGGGATTGAAAGGGACCACATAGCCTCAAAGGAGTGAACTTGCTACATTGGGAAGAAGGGATAGAGGAGAGGACGTCGATGGGCTAGCCGGCTCTGCTAAACATGGATAAGGTGATGAAGGAGAGCTTAGAGCAAAAAAGGTGGCACCTATCTTTTTAAATTGGGGGACTGTGAAGCTATGGATGTAGAGGAGAGATTATGGAGCTGCTGCGAATGCCCGAGGAGCTGATGGCGAGCAAAGGCTGTTGAATTCGCTATAGGAGGCCGAGAAAGCAACAGAGCCCACTGGAGGGCATGGCCAATGAGTTGAAGATCACGGGCATGGAGGATGAAGATCAATTAAATAAATCATGTTTTGTGGTGGAGATGATCAATCTCACCCACGAGGATCGACAAAAGTAAATGCGTTTTTTGGTAAAAAGAAACAATGTCACCTATAACCCATATTTCATGTCAAGGAATCCCTTCAGGATGGTGAAGGCCACAAAAGCTAGGAAAAAGGTGGCATGAACAACGGTGTTCTACCATAACCTGAAAGATTAGACAGGGAAAATCAACCGCCCAAACAAAAATAAATAAAAATTAGCCCATATTTGACATCCTTGTTCAAGGCAAAAGCAGGAGCCAGAAGTGGAAAAAAAAAGGGCCACAAAGAAGATGCAAGGAAAAAGCAGAATGCAGAGAAAAGGGAGGATGCAAGTCCCAAAGAAGACGGGGCTAGAAGCCCTAGGAACATGCAAGTTTCGGGCAAGGATAAGATGAGGCAACATTGGGGAAGAAAAGAGCCTTTAAATTTGGGGAGAAGATGACCAACAACAAGGGGAGGACTCCCAAGGGGAAGGGAGAAATGGGGAAACAAAATTAAAGGGAAGCAAGCAGCAGCTAAAGGAGGACTTCGCTGACATTGGCAAGTCTATCATGTCATCATAGCAGCTAGAGTAGCAGGAGGCTGCAATGACTGCAAGCTTGCAACTTAAACAAGCATTTGATCTCTCTGCAGACTAGTTCTGTGAATTTTTTAGATGTTATTGACACAGACTGGGTGCAGGGAGCTCTCAACTACCTCCAATGCTACATGATAGATGGCTTAAAGGAGATGACCAAATTGTAGGCAACAACAATGAAAGAAAAAGATACTATCATCCAGATGGTAAGGAGCCAAGAGGTACCCCTACTACAAGAAGAGTTGTCCAAGAGAAGGATGGAAGCAAGCTGCCTGGACAAAATGCAAAAAACAAATCCAGGAGGTCTAGAAGGCAAATGGTCAGATCCAAAGGGAAATGGACAATACGAAGGAGGCAATGGCTCGAAAAGAGCAAATGCATGCACAAATGCAAATTGAAATGGATAGGGCTAGGGAAAACAAAGCAGTAACAACTGGAAAAGTTGCCTTGATCAGATAGGAGTGCCTTAATGTCATAAAGAAAGTGCAAGATAGGGCCAACAGACACTACAACAGAATGAGGGTTTAGTAGCAAAAAAAGCAGCACTTTTATAACTAGAAGGGTGCAGAGATGTCAGGCTACATGCTAAACAAGCTGCTATTTTTGCTCTGCAACACTGGTTCATTGCTCAAAAGAGATCTAAGTCATCCAAGTTTGGGAGAGCTTGTCCCCATCCAAGAAAGAACCATATGCAGTGATACTAGTAGTGAGATTTTGCTGCTGAGTAGCGAATGTACTAGAGAATTAAAAAAAGGTAGGGTAGACTGGGGAGTCTTCACATAACTCCCCAATCTGTCCCAGCTCTTTTTTTTCTAATGTAGACACAGTAAAACCAACATAACTTCACATCATCATGAACAAGTTTAATGTAAAACTTACAAATACCAAAAATAAAAGACATCTACAAACCATGGTTTTAGGAATGTCAAAATTCAATTACAATACTTAGCAGATTACATAAGTGTATGTTTCCAAAAAAACTCATATACAAGATAAAGTGTAATAAAAACCTATAGAGCTAGGGGCTATCTAGATCTCATGCTATGCGATTGGTATTGTTCCTTGCGGCTCCAGCCCCTTGGCTTCTCACATTTCCATTGCTATCGATATCTACATTGGCACCACCGTTTCGAGTTATATGATCCTAAAACACAATAAATCACGCCTCAAGTTATTTGCCATCTATCCAAGAAAAAAATATAAATACTTAAAACTCTTATGCATAGGAAGCTACCGGCATGTGTTGGTTGCTACGGCATGCATAGGAAGCTACTGACATGCGTTGGTTGCTACTGGCATGCATAGGAAGCTATCGGCATGTGTTGGTTGCTACCCGCATGTGTTGGTTGCTACCCGCATGTGTTGGTTGCTACCCGCATGCATTGGTTGCTACCCGCATGCGTAGGAAGCTACCGGCATGCATAGGTTGCTACTACCGATGCATGCCGATAGCAACCTTCACATGCCGGTAGCAACCTACGCATGCCGGTAGCTTCCTACGCATGCCGGTTAGCAACCAACGTATGCCGATAGCTTCCTATGCATGTCGGTAGCAACCAACGCATGACGGTAGCTTCCTATGCATGCCCGTAGCAACCAACACATAGGAAGCTACCGGCATGCGTTGTTTGCTACCGGCATGCATTGGAAGCTATCGGCATGCATAGGTTGCTACTACTGACATGAATCGAAACCTATTGGCATACATAGGAGGCTACCAGCATGCGTAGGTTGCTACCGACATGCATTGGAAGCTACCGGCATGCGTAGGTTACTACCAACATGCATCAGAAGCTAATGGCATGCATAGGAAGCTACCGGCATGCGTAGGTTGCTACCGGCATGCATAGGAAGCTAGTGGCATGCATAGGAAGCTATCCACATGAGTAGGTTGCTACCGGTATGCGTTGGAAGCTACGAGCATGCGTTGGAAGCTATCGGGATGCATAAGAAGCTACCAGCATGCATAGGAAGCTATCGGCATGCGTAGGTTGCTCTACTGGCATGTGTAGGTAGCTACCGGCATGCATGGATTTCTATCGACATGCATAGGAAGCTACCGGCATGCATAGGTAGCTACTACTGGCATGCATAGGAAGCTACCGGCATGCGTAGGTTGCATAGGAAGCTACCCGACATACGTTGGTTGCTACTAGCATGTGTAGGTTGCTACTCGCATGCAAAGTAAGCTACTGGCATGCATAGGAAGCTACCATCATGCGTTGGTTGCTACTGACATTGATACCGACATGCATAGGTTACTACCGGCATGCATAGGAAGCTACCCAGCATGCTTAGGTAGCTACCAGCATGCATAGGAAGCTACAGGCATGTAATGGGAGGTTTTGGTGCATTCCGGCAGCTACGTGCATGCCAGTAGCACTCGCCTAATGCATAAGGCTCATGCATAGCATTCATAGCTTGCATGAGGCTATGCATTCATAGCTTATACAAAAGCCTCGTGTATGCGGGTTATGCGTGAGGCTTATGCATAAAACTTGATGCATAAAGCTTATGTATCTGGCTTATGCATTAGCCATATGCATAAGCTTTATACATAAGACTTGTGCATGTGGCTTTTTGCATGGCTTATGCATATGGCTTTATACATGATGCTGATGCATATAGCTAATACATAAGACTCATGCATAACCTTATGTATAAGGCTATACATAGACTCATGCATAAACCTTAGCATAAGCTTTATACATGAGGCTTTATGCAAACGTCTCATGCATAAACCTTATGTATAAACCTCATGCATGAGGCTTATACATTTGGTAATGCATAAGTCTTATGCATGAGGTTTATGCACTACCCTTATGTATGAGGCGTATACATAAGGCTAATGCATAAGCTTTATGCACTAGCCTCATACATGAGGCTAAGGCATCTGGCCACCTCTAGAGAAGAGCTATGCTATCCATGTAGGGGGAGAAACAATAACAAAACCTAAAACTTACAAACCCTATAATAACATGTAAAAGCATAAGAGAGAAAACATAAAAGGGAGAGATCTCTTACCTTATGGGGCTTGTATGTGTGGGTAACCCACAAAATCAAACCAAATAAAGCAAAAAAGTGTTAGTAACCCTAATCTTAACCCTAATAGAAAGCATATACAAAACCCTAATCTTAATAGAAATCTTAATGAAAGATTTTTCCCTAACTTATTAAATCTTTCTTTTTCCCTTCTCATTATAGCTTGACCCTAATCCCAGCTTCTACATAGAAACCCTAATAAAGAGATTTGATGGAGAGCTCTCCATCAAATCTCTTTATTAGGGTTTCTATGTAGAAGCTAGGATTAGGGTCAAGCTTCAATGAGAAGGAAAAAAAAAGAAAAGAAAAACTTAAAAGAGAAGAAAGAGAAGGGAAATACTCACAAGAAAGTCTTAATGGAAAGCTTGTTTGCATAGGAAATGAAGGAAAACAGTAGACATACCTTGCTTGAGCTTGAGGAGGATAGGGTAGGAGAGGTAGAAGTGATAGACAAGGCAAAAACCTATAAAAAAAAAACTTAGAGTATATGTTTATTGTATTCAAAAAATAAAACTATGCGGCGGCAAAAAAAGTGGCACAAAGGCAGGATATTTTTATAGTATAGCAGCGGTTTTTCACTGTAGATGGTGTTGAGCAGCGCTTTTTCGCTGCTCAACAGTGAAAAATTGTTGTTTCGCAGTGATATTGCGCTGCTCAGCCGTGAAGAAGCGCTGCCCAGCAACAAAAAAAGGTTGTGGAGCAGTAATATATGGCTGCTGAGCATCGTGAAAACCCCCAATACTTTCCTTCCAAAAAAAGATTATGGAGCACTGATATATCATTGCTGAGCATCGTGCTCTATAGTGAGAGACAAGATAGAGTTGGTCATGGCAAAAGCCAAGCTGGTGGTTGTGGTGGATGCATAGGAATTGACAGAGGTCTACGAGCTAGAGGCAGAGAAGATGGAGCAATGGGAAGGGCACTCAAACATCACCATGCTTCCATTAGGTGAGAAGAGAGTGTTCAATCCATTGTATGTCGTTGAGGTATTCAAATTGCCGGACTAAGGGGGAGGCTGAGATCAAAGCAACCCCAATGATGAGGATCTAATTAAGGAGCTAGGCCCACTAGCAGAGGGCAAGGCCAACGAGAGATCACGGTGGGTATCGCAGATAAAGATCGACAAAAGCAATCATGTTTTGTGGTGGAGATGATCAATCTCACCCCCAAGAAGATCAACAAAAGCAAATGCATTTTTTCGTGAATATCACCCATAACCATATTGCATGTTGAGGAACCCCTTTAGGATGGTGAAGGTCGCAAAAGCTAGGAAAAAGGTGGCATGAACAGTGGTGTTGCAAGATTCCTCCCCCAACCCCTTTTTGATGTCTAGTATATTCCCCTGTAATCAATTCCTTTTCTGAAATATAAGAGA
This sequence comes from Cibotium barometz, assembly GCF_041138505.1. Lineage (NCBI taxonomy): Eukaryota > Viridiplantae > Streptophyta > Polypodiopsida > Cyatheales > Cibotiaceae > Cibotium > Cibotium barometz. Next base: position 3,612,635 of record NC_141109.1, read on the forward strand.
TCTTGTTTGTGGCTGTTTTAACCTAGAGAGAGAAAATATTCTAGAGAGAGAATATTCAGATTTTGAATATTTTTGGATAGAAAAATATCTCTTATAATTCAGATGAGTTCCCCTGAAACAGAAATTTAAAAAGAATTTTCCAATGTGCAATTGGAATTAATTGGAAATAGGTATAAAGAACCTTAGCCTAAGGGTCTAGATTTTCAGAAATCTTTAGACTATGGTCCAATTAAGGTTCCTATGGGCCAATAGCATCAATCCATGTGTAGGGAGGAGATAAATCCAAATTGTAAAAAGAAAATACCCAAAAATGAGTAAATGCTCACTTGAGGTGCAGAGTAGAAAATGTACAAGGTTTATTAGAAAAAAACTATGAGCAATATAATGATTTTATTATGACACATATGTAAGGAAGGGGAGTCCCTTAAATGCTCACATAAGATGAAGAGTTGAAAATGTACAAGGTTTATTAGTAAAAAACTATGAGCAATATTAAAATGATTCCATTATGACACCTATGTAAGGAAGGGGGAGTTCTTTAAAGGAGGTGCATATTTCACATAAGATGAAGAGTTGAAAATGTACAAGGTTTATTAGTAAAAAACTATGAGCAATATTAAAATGATTCCATTATGACACATATGTAAGGAAGGGGAGTTCTTTAAAGGAGGTGCATATTTCCCTTAAATGATTTTATTATGACACATATGTAAGGAAGGGGAGTTCCTTAAATGCTCACATAAGATGAAGAGTTGAAAATGTACAAGGTTTATTAGTAAAAAACTATGAACAATATTAAAATGATTCCATTATGACACATATGTAAGGAAGGGGAATTCTTTAAAGGAGGTGCATATTTCACATGCTTGACTGAGTTTTAAACTCATAAAAATTGAGATATTTTATCTCTCCTCTCTCCTAATTCAAGTCTAGTTCCAAAACGTTAGCTTAACTGACCTAAAAATGGTCAAAAAGTGACCAAACTGACTTGGAAAATTCTAGAATCAGTTTGTTTGGTTAGGAGCTCAAATTTTCCTATAAATAGAAGCCTCCCCTTGTTGAAAAAGACATAGTGTCTTATGCTTTGTTACTCTACTCCACCTAAGCCAAAATATATAGTGTCTTATGCCTTGTTACTCTACTCCACCTAAGCCAAAATATATAGTGTCTTATGCCTTGTTACTCTACTCCACCTAAGTCAAAATATAGAGTGTCTTATGCATTGCTACTCTACTCTACCTAAGCCAAGAGCTGTGAATTCTTTAATAATTCACTAGTTTTTGATACTTCTCTCTTTCTTCAATCCCCATTGGTGGCTCCATCAACATACTAAACCAATTGATTGGTTGGGGGCCTCTACCGTGAATAAAGAATCAAGCAAATCATAAGGTAAGTATATTGAATTTTGATCTTTTCTTTAATTTCTCAATGATTCTCTCTTCTCAACGCCTCTCAAGCTTGAGAAGCTTAATTGATATGGTTTTTTTTAAATGCTATTGAAGTTAAGTGGTGAATAGTATTGAAAAGTTACATAATTTAATAAATGCTATTGAAGTTAATTTCCATTTATGTTTAAATTCTAATGGTTTTTATGTAATTTCTATCTCTCACTCGAGAAATGGTCATACTCATGACCCATTCTCAATCCAAATGAAGCTTTTCATAAAGCTTTTCCTTAATCCAAGATTAAGCTATGCTTGAGGCCAAAATAATGGCTTTTTTCTATACTTTTCGTTTATGCACATTGATGATTCAATCCCTTATGGATTGATGACCCAATTAGAGACCATTCTAATTATATCCTTAATGATAAGCTTTATTCCTTAGAAAAAAAATTGAGATTTATCAGTCATAGTAGCGGAGCTATGGTAAAATTTTTATAGAAATTACGCATAAAATAAATTCATTCAAAGCATAAAAAGAGGACTTCCTACCATATTCTATGAACTATCATCCTAGATTAATTAAAAGAATTTTATTATGCATGGAGATGTGGATGTTGCATGTAGATGTAGATGTATGGATGTGAGTGTGAATGTGGAGGTGGATGTATGCATGGAGATGTGGATGTATAGATGGAGATGTGGATGTATGCATGTAGAAGTAGATGTATAGATGAGGATGTAAATAGAGATGTGGATGGATGCATGTAGATGTAGATGTATAGATGTGGATGTGAATGGAGATGTAGATGTATGCATGTAGATGTAGATGTATAGATGTGGATGTGGATGTATGCATGTAGATGTAGATGTATAGATGTGGATGTGAATGTGGAGGTGGATGTATGCATGTAGATGTAGATGTATGAGGAGAATGTGAATGTGGATGTGGATGTGGATGTATGCATAGAGATGTGGATGTATGCATGTAGATGAGAATGTACGCATATAGATGTGGATGTATGGATGTGAATGTGCATGTAGATGTGGATGTATGGATGTGGATGCATGAATGTGCATGTAGATGTGGATGTGAAATTGGATGTATGGATGTAGATGTGGATGTGTGGATGTGAATGTGGATGTGGATGTGGATATAAGTATGGATGTGAATATACGATATGTGATGTGAAGGAATATGAAGTGTTGAGATGGAAAATGATGTGATGGGATGAGTATACATATAAATGGAATATGGAATAAGTAATGTGGATTGATGAGGGATAATGTGGAAAAATGAAAGTAAAAATAGAAACTGTATTGTAAACTGTTTGTAAATGCTGTTTGTAAATGATTGTTTTATGTCAAGATTGCTGGGGGAGCATTGTGACTATCTTGTGATAAAGGTCGTGAGACCTAACTGATAATGTTGCAACTGCTGAGACGGAGAGTCAACGAAGGACGTCTCGCGTAGCAAGGTCGGCCGAGGTCTTGACCAGCCTCGGTGCGATTAAAATGGTGAGCTCCGGTACGGTGGATGAGGGGCCAAGGAAGCGGCCTATGAGTGAAGCGCTAGGTCACCTGTGAAGGATCCTAGAGGGTGCTGACCATACGGTGCTCGGGCTCTGGGTCGCCTAGGATACCCACGCGTGCGTCGAGGAAGATATTGGAACAGAGTTGGAGTTGTTTTCTGAAATCGGGCATGGATCTGGTTGATTGACCTTGCTGGTCTTCAATGGATGAGTCCATGGCCCTTTATATAGATCTGTTGGTTGATCTTGCTGATCTTCAACGAGAGTCCATCTTGATAAGTGATTATATTGCCGAGTATTATGGGCTAGGGATTAGGAAACGGCCCCTGTGTGGACAGGTGGTGAGCGTCCTAGTTGCCAATGATGCCATAGATACTCTGATGAAGGAATGATGGAAAAATTGAGAATCAACTGGATATTGGAAGATGGTGATCAGTGATACTATGGTTTTATTAAAGGATTGTTTTAAACTGGTTGAATCTGTGAAAAGGCAATTTCATATTGGGTGTGTGAGTGGTGTGACTAGTTTTATTTTGCATGAACATCCGGCTAGGGGGCCTTGGAACTCTTTTCCTTGGTACCCGGGACAAAACCTAACCAAATATTTAATTGGATCCCATCACTACAGTGGTTGGACAGTTGGCTAACCCATGGGATCGGATGGGGTAGGCTGGACTGATGGATCCGTAAATCGAGACTCAAACTTTTGTTTTTACGATAGAAAAAAATAAATCCCGGACAGTAACTGTTCTATGGATAGGAATCAACGGCTGTGCCTCTTGAATGGGGAAAAAAGCGTTGATCCCAATGATCCAAGTGCAAGTTTCTTCCTTGAACTAACTAAGTATCTTATAGATGTAATTGGATCATCTCGATCAGAAATGATCTTGACTACGTTAGAGTAAAAAGTTATCCTGGTGGAATCGCCCGTGCTTTCCGGTAAAGGAAGTTTTTCCGGGTTCGGTTTTGGAACAACCGACGGATTAGTCGCTTATCCGGATATCCGTGGTGGGCGAGGCCCCGAGTGTGGGACCCCTGTCCCGCGCGAGAAGCGCTACTTCCGCTGCCAGTACCCCGAATCCGTTGCTCGGTGGGAACAGGGATCTTACAGTTGGTATCAGAGCCTTTGGTTAATAAAGATCAACTGAGAAGACAAATATATCAAAAATTTATCAAGAAACACAAAAAGGTTATAATTGTGTGATATAATTCATACAATTTGATATTCAAACTGAAACTCATAATTTGGTAATTGGGTCTTCAGATGGAAGTGCCGCAATTATATAGAATCCCTAACTTGCTTGAGGCCTAGACATGATAGTATTTACCTTATAATTCCAAGGGCCGTGACTACCCGTATATACCGAGAGTATACTGCAGCTCTTTACTGACAGTATATACGAGTAAATCTAAGACTTGAAATTATAAGTGTTAATGCTATCCAGATGATGATTTCGAATGTGATTGATATGATTTTTAATTCTGTTTGAGAATTGATGAGTTGATTTGGACTCTGATTGAAAATGCTGATTGAAAAATGTTGATTTTAAAAATTAGTTGAAATATAATGAAACCACAATGAGGGGGAATGGGACGAGTCCCTGTGATGATATTCATAACTAGAATGATGATAACGAATTCAGCAAATCACTATGAGATTAGTGGATTGTGCTGTCAGATTGCTACTGTTAATACTTGACCGGTAGATCAAGTTAAAAGGGATGTCAAATTGAGAACTTGCTTGACTGAAATTTCCGTAGGGAGGAATGTTCCGAAGGAAACTTTTCGGTCTAATGGACCTTTATCATGTTAAAGATATGAATGATATGATCTGAATGAATTGTTATTTAATGATGAGTTCTATATAAGGGATATTTATCCCAGTGTTCGGTTGGGTTGACTAGAATATAAAGAACCCAGAATAAAATTGGATCTTAAGAAAAAGAGCTGTCCTCTACCTTGCGAGATGAGGACATCTCGCACTTTTTAAGTGGGGTAGAATGTAAGATTCCTCCCCAGCCTTCGAGGTATACAGGAGTAAGAATCTCCCTTTCTGATCTTATAATTATTCCCTCTCTAAAATAAAAGAAAGTTTCTGTTTAAAAAAGGAAGACCCTTTTCCTAGAATACTTCTCAGGAGTCATGCCTATTTTAAGGATTCAGAACAATAAGTTTAGAAGTGAAAAATCGGTGTTTTGGATACCAAGGTTTTTGGTTTTCATTCGAGTACAGCCAAAAGAAGTTCTTTATCTCTTGGAGAGTATAAGAAGTTATCCCCCAGATATTGTGACCCTTATATCTGAATTTAATGAAAATAGGTGACTTAGCCTACAAGCTTCTTTTATCTCCTCATCTCAAAATTCTTAATGCCTTCTATAGAAAAATGTGTCAAAACAAATCATGGAAATAGGTGACTTAGCCTACAAGCTTCTTTTATCTCCTCATCTCAAAATTCTTAATGCCTTCTATAGAAAAATGTGTCAAACCAAATCATGGAAAGACGGTAAAACTTCAGTGACAAGTTACCGTTGGCTTCTAGGCTACGCTAGCTCCTTCCTTTATATAAGTCGTAACTTTTACTTGTCGCTCACAGTAATCTTACTCCCATCAATCTCCTTTCTTTCTTAATCTCCTCATGGCTTGGCAACAGGAACTAGTTTTATCCATAATGATTCCTCACCTTCAAGACGCAAGTGAGTCTGTGAAGAAGGATTTTATAGAACAGTATGAGCGCTCACTTTTCCCTCACTTGGGAACTTCTGTAGCGCAGACCAAATGGCGGACCTATCAAAACATAACTAGGGTAACACCCTGGGGTCAGCAACACTTTCGTAACAATGTCCGCTTGGCCATGGTTATTGAAGCTTTGGGTTTGGGTCCCCGATACTACTATGTCATGAGATCAAGGCATTTTGGGTTTTCTTAGCGGGTCTTCTTACTGGCATGTTTTCTTCCTCATGAGAAGATATGCCTTTACCCCGTTTTTGGCTTGCCTCTCAGAGGTCCTTTTGTTAGATCACCTCATACCACTGAGATAGGTGCGGTAATAACCAGCAGAATCATTCCCATAGATGAGTTACCCTATACTTGTGCAGCTTGTGGGACTGCTTTTGTGACCATATGATGGACGGGCTTATGGAAGTGTAAAGAGTTCTTCTATCTTTACTGTATAAGTTCCGTGAATGAATAAAGTTTAAATCTTGTTCTTATTTTGAAACTTGCTCTCTTTAAGACTCTTCTTGGTGGTTAATCGTGATTAAAATTTTTCTCTAAGTCTCATATTCGTGCATCTTGCGAAATTATTCCAAGTTGCGAGATGAGGACATCTCGCGTTTTTTAAGTGGGGTAGAATGTAAGATTCCTCCCCCAACCCCTTTTTGATGTCTAGTATATTCCCCTGTAATCAATTCCTTTTCTGAAATATAAGAGATCTTGTTTGTGGCTGTTTTAACCTAGAGAGAGAAAATATTCTAGAGAGAGAATATTTAGATTTTGAATATTTTTGGATAGAAAAATATCTCTTATAATTCAGATGAGTTCTCCTGAAACAGAAATTTAAAAAGAATTTTCCAATGTGCAATTGGAAAAGAATTTTCCAATGTGCAATTGGAATTAATTGAAAATAGGTATAAAGAACCTTAGCCTAAGGGTCTAGATTTTCAGAAATCTTTAGACTATGGTCCAATTAAGGTTCCTATGGGCCAATAGCATCAATCCATGTGTAGGGAGGAGATAAATCCAAATTGTAAAAAGAAAATACCCAAAAATGAGTAAATGCTCACTTGAGGTGGAGAGTAGAAAATGTACAAGGTTTATTAGAAAAAAACTATGAGCAATATTAAAAATATGAGATATTTTGGGTATAATGATTTTATTATGACACATATGTAAGGAAGGGGAGTCCCTTAAATGCTCACATAAGATGAAGAGTTGAAAATGTACAAGGTTTATTAGTAAAAAACTATGAGCAATATTAAAATGATTCCATTATGACACCTATGTAAGGAAGGGGGAGTTCTTTAAAGGAGGTGCATATTTCACATAAGATGAAGAGTTGAAAATGTACAAGGTTTATTAGTAAAAAACTATGAGCAATATTAAAATGATTCCATTATGACACATATGTAAGGAAGGGGAGTTCTTTAAAGGAGGTGCATATTTCCCTTAAATGATTTTATTATGACACATATGTAAGGAAGGGGAGTCCCTTAAATGCTCACATAAGATGAAGAGTTGAAAATGTACAAGGTTTATTAGTAAAAAACTATGAACAATATTAAAATGATTCCATTATGACACATATGTAAGGAAGGGGAATTCTTTAAAGGAGGTGCATATTTCACATGCTTGAATGAGTTTTAAACTCATAAAAATTGAGATATTTTATCTCTCCTCTCTCCTAATTCAAGTCTAGTTCCAAAACGTTAGCTTAACTGACCTAAAAATGGTCAAAAAGTGACCAAACTGACTTGGAAAATTCTAGAATCAGTTTGTTTGGTTAGGAGCTCAAATTTTCCTATCCCCTTGTTGAAAAAAACATAGTGTCTTATGCTTTGTTACTCTACTCCACCTAAGCCAAAATATATAGTGTCTTATGCCTTGTTACTCTACTCCACCTAAGCCAAAATATATAGTGTCTTATGCCTTGTTACTCTACTCCACCTAAGCCAAAATATATAGTGTCTTATGCTTTGTTACTCTACTCCACCTAAGTCAAAATATAGAGTGTCTTATGCATTGTTACTCTACTCTACCTAAGCCAAGAGCTGTGAATTCTTTAATAATTCACTAGTTTTTGATACTTCTCTCTTTCTTCAATCCCCATTGGTGGCTCCATCTCAACATACTAAACCAATTGATTGGTTGGGGGCCTCTACCGTGAATAAAGAATCAAGCAAATCATAAGGTAAGTATATTGAATTTTGATATTTTCTTTAATTTCTCAATGATTCTCTCTTCTCAACCCCTCTCAAGCTTGAGAAGCTTAATTGATATGGTTTTTTTTAAATGCTATTGAAGTTAAGTGGTGAATAGTATTGAAAAGTTACATAATTTAATAAATGCTATTGAAGTTAATTTCCATTTATGTTTAAATTCTAATGGTTTTTATGTAATTTCTATCTCTCACTCAAGAAATGGTCATACTCATGACCCATTCTCAATCCAAATGAAGCTTTTCATAAAGCTTTTCCTTAATCCAAGATTAAGCTATGCTTGAGGCCAAATTAATGGCTTTTTTCTATACTTTTAGTTTATGCACATTGATGATTCAATCCCTTATGGATTGATGACCCAATTAGAGACCATTCTAATTATATCCTTAATGATAAGCTTTATTCCTTAGAAAAAAAAATTGAGATTTATCAGTCATAGTAGCGAAGCTATGTGTAAGGTTCCCCCCTTCCACAAATGGGAGAAACACTTAAGATAGTCCGCTAAGTCTTATCTTGAGAAAAATTTCCTATTCATCGACACCTTGACCCTGTAGAGATTCAAGGATACGATTCATAGGTATGACCTAGCTCTATCCCGCAGGGGGAGCGTGATTTCCTAAGCATCAAATCACCCATAGGGCAATTGATCAAAAATTGGGCAACTACTAGACTTGATGTCTAGAGACAACGCTTTTTTCCTCATCTTATGCAAGGCACAGCCGCTGACCTAGTTTTCTAGAATAGAGTTGCCCAAGAACCTAACTATCTAACGTAGGGCTTTCACTTAATTTGTTGGAAAGCTACCCGACTAATCGGGTCCACCCATCCGTAGGATGGTGCCGTCAGGGCATTCCATCCTCCCACTTTCCATCCTACTCACGCATCAATTTGTTTTCTAATTAAAACTACCACACTGTTTGACATAAATAAGCATATTCCTTAATTAGGGCCCTTCTTCACAAGGTTTGTTATAACAACCTTCTTACACAATATAATCATACCAAAGACAAGATGCAATTATATAAAAAGTTTATACATGAATCCATTTTCATACAAGCCAATCCGGCTCTCTTATTCTTATTCTGCCGATGATCTAGAATTCGGCCTTCCAGCCTCTACATGCTGGGCAAAACCCTACGGGACCATACACCTCATCGTCGGCCGCTGGCGAGGACTCAAGCCGGCCTGTCGCCCTCTCAGGCTCCATCGCTCGATCCTCCCGCCCCTCAGAGGGATGTCTGCGCACTAGGGTGGGCTTATTTACCGCACTAGCCTGGGCCCTCAGAACTAGGCAGCCTCATAATCTCTCGCCTCAATCGGCGATCCTTATTCCTCCAAAGGTATGAGGGATACCTTGGACCATTACCAGGCTTTGCTAACGACGCCGCCCGGCTACACAAGCACGGAACGGAGTTAGCGTTGAAGCCAAAAAAAAACCTTGAGTTCCAAAGATAACAACTTCAATGCAACTTTTCTAAGTATAGCATTCACAATTCATGAAGATAGCAATTTCAACGCAATTTATCGAAAACAACATCACATAATTCGTAATTTCATATAACTTTTATGTCCTTGTTTTAAAAGAAAAAGACACCATTTATTAATACTAATTTAAGGAAAATTCTCTTCTTTTGAAAATTAACCAAGCTAACCTGGTCACCGTTTCCTTGAGGGACTTGAAAAGGGCGGACTGGAGCCGCAATGGGCGCATCTCCCTCCATCTCGTTGTTACGTGCGCCTCTTGAGGCAATATTTTGCCGTCTCCGGGATGAGGCCATCTTAGGTGTCACCTTGTAGAGCTCGCTGCTGCGATCGAAACGCTTCAGTCGGATCTGAATTCCGAGCTCGTTTGCTCACCGTGCGAGCAAAACAATATGGCGCACGAATCCTCGCTTGAGCCAAAAATCCCTTACTAAAGTCTACGCAAATGGGGGGGGGGGGGAATTGTGAGGGTGTCCTTAAGGCCAAAGACAAAAACGTGGAGAGGGATGGGAGGGGTGGCTGCAAGCCTCTCTGTAAGTCTATTCACACGGGGGGGGGGGGGGGGGGGGAGAAGAGTTAAGGACACTGGTCCATGGCAAGAGGAGGATGGAGGAAAATTGGCTTATCTGAAAAGAGCCAAATGAGGGGGGGTGTGAGAGGGGTGGCTGCAAGGGCGGCTGTACTTGCAGCAAGTACGCTACGGCGGTACGGACGGCGGCACAACAGGGCATACGCTACATAGAAGTGCGTGCCGACTGAAGAGCACCCCGGGGGTTTATATAGCTGAGGGGTGAGGGTGCGGGCGCTGCGCAAAGGAAGGACGAAAGGACGGTGTACCTTCAAAGGCTATGGATCAGTGGCCTGCATGGGTCTACGGGAAAGGTACGGTGCTGGTTGCCTGGGAAAGGAGTGGTACGCATGTACCTTATCCGGTCTGGGTGTCCGGGTGTCCGCCCAAGGGTATGCGCGGACCAAACAGTGGGCGGCCGTCCTTTGGTTCTTGGGCGGCCATTGTACGGGCGCCCTAGTAAGTGTGTACGGACCAAATTTTTGGGGCGGGGTACCCAAATTTGGGGCGCCCGCCTCGATTTGCGTGCTGGACCGCCCCGGGGGGCGAAAATTTTTTTTGTCCGGGAGGTTCTCCTGGTCGCAGGGGTTCAGACCGTTCGTCAAACGGACGTGCGGTCGTGCATTTATTAAGGTTTAAAGGTCGCCATTTTCTAACTAAAATGATTGAAATTAGCGTATAAGCTTGATTCGGTGTCCGTTTTGGATGCTGTAAAATCCTATATTAGGGTAAAATCGCGCGCAGATTCCAAATTTGGGCTCAAAATTTGAAGATTCTAAGTGGAAATGACTCAAATAATTAAATTATTGATATTTATACCATAAAAACTCATAATTGCATGGACATTTCTTTATTAGTGAAGATGGGTACGTTACATCCTTCCCCCCTTAAAGAAATCGAGATGTCCTCATCTCGTCATGAATTGGGGATAATCCTTTAAGAGTGTAGCTTCATCTTCCCAAGTTGCATCCTCTTCAGGGTAATCTTTCCACTGAACTAGATGTTCTACAAGAGTTCTATTTCGGAGTTGCCTTTCCCTAGAATCTATGATGCTATTGGGCTGTAATTCAAGGACTCCTTGAGTAGGGATTACAATTTGTTCATCATCAAGAATATGATCGAGACTGGGAATATATGGCTTTAACAAACTTACATGAAATACATTATGGACTTTGATATGGGCTGGAAGTTGGAGTTTATAGGCACTTTTACCTAGACACTTGATAACTGTATAAGGACCACAATACCTAGGGCTGAGCTTCTTATATTTCCCAAGTGATAGAGAACTTCGTTTGGGGCGCACTCGTAGAAGAACTTTGTCTCCTTCCTTGAAGATCCTTTCAGACCTCTTGTTGTCAGCATAATGCTTTTGTCGATCTTGGGCAGCTTTAATATCCCTTTGGATAGCTTTGGTTTGTTCCTCCATCTCTTCGAGCATTTTCCTGGATGCCTCAACTCTTATGGTCGGATCAGAGAAATTTAGAGGAGATAAGCATTCTTGCCCATAGAGTGCTTTGAATGGTGACATTCATATGCTTTGATGATAAGACGCATTGTAGGCGAATTCCACCAGAGGAAGGTATTGAATCCACCTTCTGGGTTCCCGTCCACAGTATGCTCTGAGAATGTCTTCAATTACTTGATTGACTCTTTCAGTCTGGCCACCATCGGTCTCTGGATGATAAGCTGTGCTAAAGCAAAGCTGAGTCCCCAGAGCTTGAAATAAAGACTGCCAGAATTTTGAGGTGAAGTCAGAATCCCGATCACTTACTATCCTTTACGTAATCTAATCTATGATAGCAATCTCATAATCTTAGTATCGTCTTGTAGAATACCTCTATTCATCATGCACATTACTTCACATGAATTTTGCACCAATCCTCTTCTATTTACTCACAGAAATACTTGTTGAATTCGGTTAACTTTTACCCTACTATCCCTATTTCTTGACCTAATTTTTGCTCTAGCTCATGATTCCTTGTAGCCAAGGGTGGGCTTGACGTTCCTCTTGAATTAGGGGACCTCTTCTTTATTAACATGGAAGGACTCATGTTCTTCTCGACACTTTCTATATATATATATATAAAACTTTATCACAGTCTCTGGCTATAATTATGGCTTCTGAAATAGAGGATGGTTTTACATTCTTGATGAGGTTATTCGAAGGTAGATTAAGCTTCCAAATGAATCAATGGAGAAGAGTTATCTCATCCATCTCTGGGGAAAATCGGAGAAGTTTAGGTGGTATTTTTTTAGGGTCTTCCTTTCTTGGGTTAGCTCTAAAAATTCGTTCATTTTATCCTCTCGAAATCCTAGAGGACAAAACCTTTCACGAAGGTATACTTTCATGGCATCTCATAACTGATTCTAGCTCTAGTGGTTAGATTGACAACAATGCTTCTAACTTTTTAGCTCCAATGGTTAGATTGACAACAATGCTTCCAACTAATTTGGCATTTCTTATGATTTTTAGACGCGAGCAAGGGTGAGCTTGCTTCTTTCATTGTATCCATTAAAAGTTCAAAACTATCAAATACTTATCATAGCACCACATTTGAAGGCAGTCAGGATTAATACATCTGAGATCTTCATTTTTTTGAGAATTACACATCTGGTATCTTGGGATTAACACATCTAAGAGCATGATCCTTTGGGAATTACACATCCAAGACCCATGTTTGTCTGAGATGGTTTAAAGATCTTGGATGATCATCCTAGTGTACAGTATCGAATGGATGGCATTCACACGTCAACTATTCAAATCTTAATGGAGTTACAATCTTAATAATTTATAATATGCAAGTTAATGAGATATATCCTGAAAATTTCTCTAAAAAAGTTTCGGTCTATCCTTCCAGTCTCTCACTAGTTTCTTAATTTGATCACCCTATGTTTTTCCTCACAAAAGGTTTTCTCCCCAGTCTAATTTCTCAAATTTATTGTACAAATATCTTGCGTGTGCACCCCCAAGATACAAGCACAATTTCATAAGATGATTGTCTCAACATGTGAGGATATTCAAATCACTTCTATGGCCAGTAGAGATGATTGATTCGTCCTCATATGATAACCAATCACTTGTTTTAATCCCTTGATAGTTAACCTTTGAAAAACAAATCCTAGGAACTAAGATCGGCTCTGATACCACTTGTAAGGTTCCCCCCTTCCACAAATGGGAGAAACACTTAAGATAGTCCGCTAAGTCTTATCTTGAGAAAAATTTCCTATTCATCGACACCTTGACCCTGTAGAGATTCAAGGATACGATTCATAGGTATGACCTAGCTCTATCCCGCAGGGGGAGCGTGATTTCCTAAGCATCAAATCACCCATAGGGCAATTGATCAAAAATTGGGCAACTACTAGACTTGATGTCTAGAGACAACGCTTTTTTCCTCATCTTATGCAAGGCACAGCCGCTGACCTAGTTTTCTAGAATAGAGTTGCCCAAGAACCTAACTATCTAACGTAGGGCTTTCACTTAATTTGTTGGAAAGCTACCCGACTAATCGGGTCCACCCATCCGTAGGATGGTGCCGTCAGGGCATTCCATCCTCCCACTTTCCATCCTACTCACGCATCAATTTGTTTTCTAATTAAAACTACCACACTGTTTGACATAAATAAGCATATTCCTTAATTAGGGCCCTTCTTCACAAGGTTCGTTATAACAACCTTCTTACACAATATAATCATACCAAAGACAAGATGCAATTATATAAAAAGTTTATACATGAATCCATTTCCATACAAGCCAATCCGGCTCTCTTATTCTTATTCTGCCGATGATCTAGAATTCGGCCTTCCAGCCTCTACATGCTGGGCAAAACCCTACGGGACCATACACCTCATCGTCGGCCGCTGGCGAGGACTCAAGCCGGCCTGTCGCCCTCTCAGGCTCCATCGCTCGATCCTCCCGCCCCTCAGAGGGATGTCTGCGCACTAGGGTGGGCTTATTTACCGCACTAGCCTGGGCCCTCAGAACTAGGCAGCCTCATAATCTCTCGCCTCAATCGGCGATCCTTATTCCTCCAAAGGTATGAGGGATACCTTGGACCATTACCGGGCTTTGCTAACGACGCCGCCCGGCTACACAAGCACGGAACGGAGTTAGCGTTGAAGCCAAAAAAAAACCTTGAGTTCCAAAGATAAAAACTTCAATGCAACTTTCTAAGTATAGCATTCACAATTCATGAAGATAGCAATTTCAACGCAATTTATCGAAAACAACATCACATAATTCGTAATTTCATATAACTTTTATGTCCTTGTTTTAAAAGAAAAAGACACCATTTATTAATACTAATTTAAGGAAAATTCTCTTCTTTTGAAAATTAACCAAGCTAACCTGGTCACCGTTTCCTTGAGGGACTTGAAAAGGGCGGACTGGAGCCGCAATGGGCGCATCTCCCTCCATCTCGTTGTTACGTGCGCCTCTTGAGGTAATATTTTGCCGTCTCCGGGATGAGGCTATCTTAGGTGTCGCCTTGTAGAGCTCGCTGCTGCGATCGAAACGCTTCAGTCGGATCTGAATTCCGAGCTCGTTTGCTCACCGTGCGAGCAAAACAATATGGCGCACGAATCCTCGCTTGAGCCAAAAATCCCTTACTAAAGTCTACGCAAATGGGGGGGGGGGAGGGGGGGGGATTGTGAGGGTGTCGTTAAGGCCAAAGACAAAAACGTGGAGAGGGATGGGAGGGGTGGCTGCAAGCCTCTCTGTAAGTCTATTCACACGGGGGGGGGAGAAGAGTTAAGGACACTGGTCCATGGCAAGAGGAGGATGGAGGAAAATTGGCTTATCCGAAAAGAGCCAAATGAGGGGGGGTGTGAGAGGGGTGGCTGCAAGGGCGGCTGTACTTGCAGCAAGTACGCTACGGCGGTACGGACGGCGGCACAACAGGGCATACGCTACATAGAAGTGCGTGCCGACTGAAGAGCACCCCGGGGGTTTATATAGCTGAGGGGTGAGGGTGCGGGCGCTGCGCAAAGGAAGGACGAAAGGACGGTGTACCTTCAAAGGCTATGGATCAGTGGCCTGCATGGGTCTACGGGAAAGGTACGGTGCTGGTTGCCTGGGAAAGGAGTGGTACGCATGTACCTTATCCGGTCTGGGTGTCCGGGTGTCCGCCCAAGGGTATGCGCGGACCAAACAGTGGGCGGCCGTCCTTTGGTTCTTGGGCGGCCATTGTACGGGCGCCCTAGTAAGTGTGTACGGACCAAATTTTTGGGGCGGGGTACCCAAATTTGGGGCGCCCGCCTCGATTTGCGTGCTGGACCGCCCCGGGGGGCGAAAATTTTTTTTGTCCGGGAGGTTCTCCTGGTCGCAGGGGTTCAGACCGTTCGTCAAACGGACGTGCGGTCGTGCATTTATTAAGGTTTAAAGGTCGCCATTTTCTAACTAAAATGATTGAAATTAGCGTATAAGCTTGATCCGGTGTCCGTTTTGGATGCTGTAAAATCCTATATTAGGGTAAAATCGCGCGCAGATTCCAAATTTGGGCTCAAAATTTGAAGATTCTAAGTGGAAATGACTCAAATAATTAAATTATTGATATTTATACCATAAAAACTCATAATTGCATGGACATTTCTTTATTAGTGAAGATGGGTACGTTACACTATGGCAAAATTTTTATAGAAATTACGCATAAAATAAATTCATTCAAAGCATAAAAAGAGGACTTCCTACCATATTCTAGGAACTATCATCCTAGATTAATTAAAAGAATTTTATTATGCATGGAGATGTGGATGTTGCATGTAGATGTAGATGTATGGATGTGAGTGTGAATGTGGAGGTGGATGTATGCATGGAGATGTGGATGTATGCATGTAGAAGTAGATGTATAGATGAGGATGTAAATAGAGATGTGGATGGATGCATGTAGATGTAGATGTATAGATGTATAGATGTGGATGTGAATGGAGATGTAGATGTATGCATGTAGATGTAGATGTATAGATGTGGATGTGGATGTATGCATGTAGATGTAGATGTATAGATGTGGATGTGAATGTGGAGGTGGATGTATGCATGTAGATGTAGATGTATGAGGAGAATGTGAATGTGGATGTGGATGTGGATGTATGCATAGAGATGTGGATGTATGCATGTAAATGAGAATGTACGCATATAGATGTGGATGTATGGATGTGAATGTGCATGTAGATGTGGATGTATGGATGTGGATGCATGAATGTACATGTAGATGTGGATGTGAAATTAGATGTATGGATGTAGATGTGGATGTGTGGATGTGAATGTGTGGATGTGAATGTGGATGTGTGGATGTGTGGATGTGGATGTGTGGATGTGAATGTGGATGTTGATGTGGATGTGGATATATGTATGGATGTGAATATACGATATGTGATGTGAAGGAATATGAAGTGTTGAGATGGAAAATGATGTGATGGGATGAGTATACATATAAATGGAATATGGAATAAGTAATGTGGATTGATGAGGGATAATGTGGAAAAATGAAAGTAAAAATAGAAACTGTATTGTAAACTGTTTGTAAATGCTGTTTGTAAATGACTGTTTTATGTCAAGATTGCTGGGGGAGCATTGTGACTATCTTGTGATAAAGGTCGTGAGACCTAACTGATAATGTTGCAACTGCTGAACGGAGAGTCAATGAAGGACGTCTCGCGTAGCAAGGTCGGCCGCGGTCTTGACCAGCCTCGGTGCGATTAAAATGGTGAGCTCCGGTACGGTGGATGAGGGGCCAAGGAAGCGGCCTATGAGTGAAGCGCTAGGTCACCTGCGAAGGATCCTAGAGGGTGCTGACCATACGGTGCTCGGGCTCTGGGTCGCCTAGGATACCCACGCGTGCATCGAGGAAGATATTGGAACAGAGTTGGAGTTGTTTTCTGAAATCGGGCATGGATCTGGTTGATTGACCTTGCTGGTCTTCAATGGATGAGTCCATGGCCCTTTATATAGATCTGTTGGTTGATCTTGCTGATCTTCAACGAGAGTCCATCGTGATAAGTGATTATATTACCGAGTATTATGGGCTAGGGATTAGGAAATGGCCCCTGTGTGGACAGGTGGTGAGCGTCCTAGTTGCCAATGATGCCATAGATACTCTGATGAAGGAATGATGGAAAAATTGAGAATCAACTGGATATTGGAAGATGGTGATCAGTGATACTATGGTTTTATTAAAGGATTGTTTTAAACTGGTTGAATCTGTGAAAAGGCAATTTCATATTGGGTGTGTGAGTGGTGTGACTAGTTTTATTTTGCATGAACATCTGGCTAGGGGGCCTTGGAACTCTTTTCCTTAGTACCCGGGACAAAACCTAACCAAATATTTAATTGGATCCCATCACTACAGTGGTTGGGCGGTTGGCTAACCCATGGGATCGGATGGGGTAGGCTGGACTGATGGATCCGTAAATCGAGACTCAAACTTTTGTTTTTACAATAAAAAAAAATAAATCCCGGACAGTAACTGTTCTATGGATAGGAATCAACGGCTGTGCCTCTTGAATGGGGAAAAAAGCGTTGATCCCAATGATCCAAGTGCAAGTTTCTTCCTTGAACTGACTAAGTATCTTATAGATGTAATTGGATCATCTCGATCAGAAATGATCTTGACTACGTTAGAGTAAAAAGTTATCCTGGTGGAATCGCCCGTGCTTTCCGGTAAAGGAAGTTTTTTCGGGTTCGGTTTTGGAACAACCGACGGATTAGTCGCTTATCCGGATATCCGTGGGGGCGAGGCCCCGAGTGTGGGACCCCTGTCCCGAGCGAGAAGCGCTACTTCCGCCTGCCAGTACCCCGAATCCGTTGCTCGGTGGGAACAGGGATCTTACAGGTGTTCTACCATAACCTAAAAGATCAAATAGGGAAAATTAACCGTCCAAACAAAAAAATAAAAATTGGCCCATATTTGACAGCCTTATTCAAGGCATAAGCAGGATGTGGAAAGGAAAAAGAAGAGGACCACAAAGAAGATGCACAGAAAAAGGAGGATGCAAGGAAAAGGGAGGATCCAAGTCCCAAAGAAGACGTGGCTGAAAGCCCTAAGAACATGCAAGTTTCAGACAGGGACAAGACCAGGCGACATTGGGCAAGAAAAGAGCCTTTAAATTTGGGGAGAAGAAGCCCAACAATAAGGGGAGGACTGCCAAGGAAGGGAGCAATGGGGCAACATAAGTAAAGTGAAGCAAGCAGCTAATGGAGGACTTGGCTAACATTGGCAAGTCTATCATGTCATCATAGCAGCTAATGGAGGACTTGGCTAACATTGGCAAGTCTATCATGTCATCATAGCAACTAGAATAGCAAGAGGCTACAATGACTCAAGCTTGCAACTTAAACAAGCATCTGATCTCTTTGCAAAAAATTCTATGATTTTTTCAGATGTTATTGACACAAACTGGGTGTGCAGGGAGCTATCAACTACCTCTAGTGCAACATGATAGATGGCTTGAAGGATATCACCAAATTGTAGGTAGCAATCAAAGAAAAGGATACTGGCATCTAGATGGTAAGGAGCCAAGAGGTACCCCTACAAGAAGGGCTGTGCAGGAGAAGGATGAAAGCAGGCTACCTCGATAAAATGCAAAAGCAAATTTAGGAGCTCAAGAAGGCAAATGATCAGATCCAAGGGAAATGGATAATATAAAGGAGGCAATGGCTTGGAAAGAATATATGAATGCACAAATGAAAAATGAATTGGATTGGGGCTAGGGAAAACCAAGCGATAATATAAAAAAAAGTTGCCTTGATAGGAGTGCCTCAAGGTCATAAAGAAAGTGTAGGCTAGGGCCGACAAAGACAAGATAGATATGTAAAAGGCAAAAGCCAAGCTGGTGGTTGTGGATGCATAGGAATTTCTAGAGGTCTATGATCTAGAGGTAGAGAAGATGGAGCAATGGGAAGGGCACTCAAACATCATCATGCTCCCATAAGGTGAGAAGAGAGTGTTCAATCCACTGTATGGTCGTTGAGGTATTCAAATTGCCGAACTGAGGGGGAGGCTGAGATCAAACCAACCTCGATGATGAGGATCCAATTAACGAGTTAGGCCCACTAGAGGAGGGCAAGGCTAACGAGTTGAAGATCACGGGCATGGCATATGAAGATCAATTAAAGAAATCATGTTTTGTGGTGGATATGATCAATCTCACCCACAAAGATCGACAAAAGCAAATGCGTTTTTTGGTAGAAATAAACAATGTCACCCATAATCCATATTTCATGTCAAGGAATCCCTTCAGGGTGGTGAAGGCTACAAAAACTAGGAAAAAGGTGGCATTAACAACGGTGTTCTACCATAACTTGAAAGATTAGACAGGGAAAATCAACCGCCCAAACAAAAAACAAAAATGGCCCATATCTGACATCCCTATTCAAGGCATAAGGAGCTGGAAATGAAAAAGAAAAGGGCCACAAAGAAGATGAGGAAAAAGGAGAATGCAGAGAAAAGTGGCTCCTCACTCTTTGGAGCCTCACATCTTCTCTTGTCTTCAATCTTCTTGTCGTGGCAGCTTCTCTTCACGTGTCCATGTCTTCCTCTTCTTTCAGTCTTCTTGTTGTGGCAGCTTCTCTTCTCGTGTCCATGTCTTCCTTCAGCTTTTCTTCTTGGTGTGGATCCTCTAAAGTTATAGGGATCTGTATTATCAAATACCTAATGGTTAATTTGAACCCTCAATTGCACCAAAATACAGTGATTAGCATTGATTAATCACTGATTAGCAAATTAATCCTCTATTTTGTGTGCAAAAAATAGAGTATACGGGGAGCCCAGATCTGAGGCCTTAGAGTTCAAATGAGCTCAAATCCTTTCAAGGCCATCAATAGCGATTAGTCTAGTAGAGGATTAAGCCAAGAAACATAAGATTTGACCAAATATTGAATGCTTAATCTCTGTTTTACCAAAGTCAACTGTGCAGATTTGATGAAGAGCTTGGATCTCACTGTAGACTTGATCAAATTGAATTTTGACTTCACCAACTTGTAGAGCATGCTTGAAAACACCTGGGGCTAAGAGAAATTAGACCCATTTGATTAGATGAAATGGAGATCTCTGATTTGTTGCAGTAAAATGGTGCCTCTTAATCAGCAAAAATCGAGCGCTTGCGTGGGTGGTTTGCTACGTTGATTCGACTGGCTGGAGCACAAGGGTGTTGGCTATCTATGGCTAGAAGCAATGGAGCTAATGTTGTGTAAGGAGATAGAGCTTCTCCACTAGCTGGGGGTACAGAGAGTTAGTTGAAAAATAGCTAAAAATTTGATTATTTTCTAACTATCTACTAATCCTAATTAACTAGATAATAGGCTCATAAACTTGATGGATTCTAGGCTTGGCTCTGATACCATGTTAAAATCACAGCAATGTGATGAGCTATGGTGGATCAAATACTAGAATCAACATCATTAACAAAGTGATTAGATAATAATTAAGATGTGATTAGTGAGTAATTAATAGCTTAATGTAGGCATGGATAATCAAAAACCAGCAAATTCTCATTAGGCCAATGCCTTAATTTATAGAGTTTACATCCAAGCATCTAATCCCACTGATTTCTCCTTGATTCACTCCACCTCTTTTGCTTGATTCTCTTCACCTCTCCCAAAATATCTCCACACTTCCTAAATCTTCTCATGCTACCCTTTATTCTCTCCCAGTAGATTCTTCTCACCTTTTCATAGGTTCTCTCACATTTACAGATTCTCTTTTACAGCCTCTAACCAAGGGCTTGTTCCCACACACACCCTATTCACTTGTATATTTCAACAGAAATGGGGCAACAAAATTAAAGGGAAGCAAGCAACTAAAGGAGGACTTCGCTGACATTGGCAAGTCTATCATGTCATCATAGCAGCTAGAACAGTAGGAGGCTGCAGTGAGTGGAAGCCTGTAGCTTAAACTAGCATATGATCTCTTTGCAGACTAGTTCTATGAATTTTTCAGATGTTATTGACACACATTGTGTGCAGGGAGCTTTCAACTAGCTCCAATGCTACATGATAGATGGCTTAAAGGATATGACCAAATTGTAGGCAGTAATGAAATAAAAAGATACTATCATCTAGATGGTAAAGGAGCCAAGAGGTACCCCTACAAGAAGAAATGCATAGGAGAAGGATGGAAGCAAGCCGCCTAAACAAAATGCAAAAACAAATCCAGGAGGTCTAGAAGGAAAATGGTCAGATCCAAAGGGAAATGGAGAATATGAAGGAGGAAATGGCCTAAAAAGAAAAATGTAAATTGAAATGGATAGGGCTAGGGAAAACCAAGCGATAATAGCTAGAAAAGTTTCCTTGATCAGATAGGAGTGCCTCAAGGTCATAAAGAAAGTGCAGGCTAGGGCTGATAGAGATAAGATAGAGTTGGTCAAGGAAAAACCCAAGCTGGTGGGTCGTTGATGCATAGGAATTTCTAGAGGTCTTCGAGTTGGAGGCGGAGAAGATGGAGCAATGGGAAGGGAACTCAAACATCATTACGCTCCCATTAGTAGGTGAGAAGAGAGTGTTCAATCCATTGTATGTCGTTGAAGTATTCGAATTGCTGAAGTGAGGGGGAGGCTGAGATTAAACCAACCCCGATGATGAGGATCTAATTAAGGAGTTAAGCCCACTGGAGGACAAGGCCAACAAGTTGAAGATCACAGGCATGGAAGATGAATATTGACAAAAGAAATTATGTTTTGTGGTGGAGATGATCAATCTCAACCACGTAGGAAGCTACCGACATGCGTTGGTTGCTACTGGCATGCATAGGAAGCTATCGGCATGTGTTGGTTGCTACCCGCATGCGTTGGTTGCTACCCGCATGCGTAGGAAGCTACCGGCATGCATAGGTTGCTACCGATGCATGCCGATAGCAACCTTCACATGCCGGTAGCAACCTACGCATGCCGGTAGCTTCCTACGCATGCCAGTTAGCAACCAACGTATGCCGATAGCTTCCTATGCATGCCGGTAGCAACCAACGCATGACGGTAGCTTCCTACGCATGCCCGTAGCAACCAACACATAGAAAGCTACCGGCATGCGTTGTTTGCATTGGAAGCTATCGGCATGCATAGGTTGCTACTACTGACATGAATCGAAACCTACTGGCATACATAGGAGGCTACCAGCATGCCTAGGTTGCTACCGACATGCATAGGAAGCTACCGGCATGCGTAGGTTACTACCACCCAACATGCATCAGAAGCTAATGGCATGCATAGGAAGCTATCCGCATGCGTAGGTTGCTACCGGCATGCATAGGAAGCTAGTGGCATGCATAGGAAGCTATCGACATGAGTAGGTTGCTACCGGTATGCGTTGGAAGCTACCAGCATGCGTTGGAAGCTATCGGGATGCATAAGAAGCTACCAGCATGCATAGGAAGCTATCGGCATGCGTAGGTTGCTCTACTGGCATGTGTAGGTAGCTACCGGCATGCATGGATTTCTATCGACATGCATAGGAAGCTACCGGCATGCATAGGTAGCTACTACTGGCATGCATAGGAAGCTACCGGCATGCGTAGGTTGCATAGGAAGCTACCCGACATACGTTGGTTGCTACTAGCATGTGTAGGTTGCTACTCGCATGCATAGTAAGCTACTGGCATGCATAGGAAGCTACCAGCATGCGTTGGTTGCCTACTGACATTGATACCGGCATGCATAGGTTACTACCGGCATGCATAGGAAGCTACCCAGCATGCTTAGGTAGCTACCAGCATGCATAGGAAGCTACAGGCATGTAATGGGAGGTTTTGGTGCATTCCGACAGCTACGTGCATGCCAGTAGCACTCGCCTAATGCATAAGGCTCATGCATAGCATTCATAGCTTGCATGAGGCTATGCATTCATAGCTTATACAAAAGCCTCGTGTATGCGGGTTAGGCGTGAGGCTTATGCATAAAACTTGATGCATAAAGCTTATGTATCTGGCTTATGCATTAGCCATATGCATAAGCTTTATACATAAGACTTGTGCATGTGGCTTTTTGCATGGCTTATGCATATGGCTTTATACATGATGCTGATGCATATAGCTAATACATAAGACTCATGCATAACCTTATGTATAAGGCTATACATAGACTCATGCATAAACCTTAGCATAAGCTTTATACATGAGGCTTTATGCAAACGTCTCATACATAAACCTTATGTATAAACCTCATGCATGAGGCTTATACATTTGGTAATGCATAAATCTTATGCATGAGGTTTATGCACTACCCTTATGTATGAGGCGTATACATAAGGCTAATGCATAAGCTTTATGCACTAGCCTCATACATGAGGCTAAGGCATCTGGCCACCTCTAGAGAAGAGCTATGCTATCCATGTAGGGGGAGAAACAATAACAAAACCTAAAACTTACAAACCCTATCATAACATGTAAAAGCATAAGAGAGAAAACATAAAAGGGAGAGATCTCTTACCTTATGGGGCTTGTACGTGTGGATAACCCAAAAAATCAAACCAAATAAAGCAAAAAAGTGTTAGTAACCCTAATCTTAACCCTAATAGAAAGCATATACAAAACCCTAATCTTAATAGAAATCTTAATGAAAGATTTTTCCCTAACTTATTAAATCTTTCTTTTTCCCTTCTCATTATAGCTTGACCCTAATCCTAGCTTCTACATAGAAACCCTAATAAAGAGATTTGATGGAGAGCTCTCCATCAAATCTCTTTATTAGGGTTTCTATGTAGAAGCTAGGATTAGGGTCAAGCTTCAATGAGAAGGAAAAAAAAAGAAAAGAAAAACTTAAAAGAGAAGAAAGAGAAGGGAAATACTCACAAGAAAGTTTTAATGGAAAGCTTGTTTGCATAGGAAATGAAGGAAAACAGTAGACATACCTTGCTTGAGCTTGAGGAGGATAGGGTAGGAGAGGTAGAAGTGATAGACAAGGCAAAAACCTATAAAAAAAAAACTTAGAGTATATGTTTATTGTATTCAAAAAATAAAACTATGCGGCGGCAAAAAAAGTGGCACAAAGGCAGGATATTTTTATAGTATAGCAACGGTTTTTCACTGTAGACGGTGTTGAGCAGCGCTTTTTCGCTGCTCAACAGTGAAAAATTGCTGTTTCGCAGTGATATTGCACTGCTCAGCCGTGAAGAAGCGCTGCCCAGCAACAAAAAAAGGTTGTGGAGCAGTAATATATGGCTGCTGAGCATCGTGAAAACCCCCAATACTTTCCTTTCAAAAAAAGATCATGGAGCACTGATATATCATTGCTGAGTATCGTGCTGTATAGTGAGAGACAAGATAGAGTTGGTCATGGCAAAAGCCAAGCTGGTGGTTGTGGTGGATACATAGGAATTGATAGAGGTCTACGAGCTAGAGAGGCAGAGAAGATGGAGCAATGGGAAGGGCACTCAAACATCACCATGCTTCCATTAGGTGAGAAGAGAGTGTTCAATCCATTGTATGTCGTTGAGGTATTCAAATTGCCGGACTAAGGGGGAGGCTGAGATCAAAGCAACCCCAATGATGAGGATCTAATTAAGGAGCTAGGCCCACTAGAGGGCAAGGCCAACGAGAGATCACGGTGGATCGCAGATAAAGATCGACAAAAGCAATCATGTTTTGTGGTGGAGATGATCAATCTCACCCCCAAGAAGATCAACAAAAGCAAATGCATTTTTTCGTGAATATCACCCATAACCCATATTGCATGTTGAGGAACCCCTTTAGGATGGTGAAGGTCGCAAAAGCTAGGAAAAAGGTGGCATGAACAGTGGTGTTCTACCATAACCTAAAAGATCAAATAGGGAAAATTAACCGTCCAAACAAAAAAATAAAAAGTGGCCCATATTTGACAGCCTTATTCAAGGCATAAGCAGGATGTGGAAAGGAAAAAGAAGAGGACCACAAAGAAGATGCACAGAAAAAGGAGAATGCAAGAAAAAGGAGAATGCACAGAAAAAGGAGAATGCAAGAAAAAGGGAGGATCCAAGTCCCAAAGAAGACGTGGCTGAAAGCCCTAAGAACATGCAAGTTTCAGACAGGGACAAGACCAGGCGGCATTGGGCAAGAAAAGAGCCTTTAAATTTGGGGAGAAGAAGCCCAACAATAAGGGGAGGACTGCCAAGGAAGGGAGCAATGGGGCAACATAAGTAAAGTGAAGCAAGCAGCTAATGGAGGACTTGGCTAACATTGGCAAGTCTATCATGTCATCATAGCAGCTAATGGAGGACTTGGCTAACATTGGCAAGTCTATCATGTCATCATAGCAGCTAGAATAGCGAGAGGCTACAATGACTCAAGATTGCAACTCAAACAAGCATCTGATCTCTCTGCAAAAAATTCTATGATTTTTTCAGATGTCATTGACATAAACTGGGTGTGCAGGGAGCTATCAACTACCTCTAGTGCAACATGATAGATGGCTTGAAGGATATCACCAAATTGTAGGTAGCAATCAAAGAAAAGGATACTGGCATCTAGATGGTAAGGAGCCAAGAGGTACCCCTACAAGAAGAGCTGTGCAGGAGAAGGATGAAAGCAGGCTACCTGGATAAAATGCAAAAGCAAATTTAGGAGCTCAAGAAGGCAAATGATCAGATCCAAGGGAAATGGATAATATAAAGGAGGCAATGGCTTGGAAAGAATATATGAATGCACAAATGAAAAATGAATTGGATTGGGGCTAGGGAAAACCAAGCGATAATATAAAAAAAAGTTGCCTTGATCAGATAGGAGTGCCTCAAGGTCATAAAGAAAGTGTAGGCTAGGGCCGACAAAGACAAGATAGATATATAAAAGGCAAAAGCCAAGCTGGTGGTTGTGGATGCATAGGAATTTCTAGAGGTCTATGATCTAGAGGTAGAGAAGATGGAGCAATGGGAAGGGCACTCAAACATCATCATGCTCCCATAAGGTGAGAAGAGAGTGTTCAATCCACTGTATGGTCGTTGAGGTATTCAAATTGCCGAACTGAGGGGGAGGCTGAGATCAAACCAACCTCGATGATGAGGATCCAATTAACGAGTTAGGCCCACTAGAGGAGGGAAAGGCTAACGAGTTGAAGATCACGGGCATGGCATATGAAGATCAATTAAAGAAATCATGTTTTGTGGTGGATATGATCAATCTCACCCACAAAGATCGACAAAAGCAAATGCGTTTTTTGGTAGAAATAAACAATGTCACCCATAATCCATATTTCATGTCAAGGAATCCCTTCAGGGTGGTGAAGGCTACAAAAACTAGGAAAAAGGTGGCATTAACAACGGTGTTCTACCATAACTTGAAAGATTAGACAGGGAAAATCAACCGCCCAAACAAAAAACAAAAATGGCCCATATCTGACATCCCTATTCAAGGCATAAGGAGCTGGAAATGAAAAAGAAAAGGGCCACAAAGAAGATGAGGAAAAAGGAGAATGCAGAGAAAAGTGGCTCCTCACTCTTTGGAGCCTCACATCTTCTCTTGTCTTCAATCTTCTTGTCGTGGCAGCTTCTCTTCACGTGTCCATGTCTTCCTCTTCTTTCAGTCTTCTTGTTGTGGCAGCTTCTCTTCTCGTGTCCATGTCTTCCTTCAGCTTTTCTTCTTGGTGTGGATCCTCTAAAGTTATAGGGATCTGTATTATCAAATACCTAATGGTTAATTTGAACCCTCAATTGCACCAAAATACAGTGATTAGCATTGATTAATCACTGATTAGCAAATTAATCCTCTATTTTGTGTGCAAAAAATAGAGTATACGGGGAGCCCAGATCTGAGGCCTTAGAGTTCAAATGAGCTCAAATCCTTTCAAGGCCATCAATAGCAATTAGTCTAGTAGAGGATTAAGCCAAGAAACATAAGATTTGACCAAATATTGAATGCTTAATCTCTGTTTTACCAAAGTCAACTGTGCAGATTTGATGAAGAGCTTGGATCTCACTGTAGACTTGATCAAATTGAATTTTGACTTCACCAACTTGTAGAGCATGCTTGAAAACACCTGGGGCTAAGAGAAATTAGACCCATTTGATTAGATGAAATGGAGATCTCTGATTTGCTGTGCAGAAAAACGGCGCCTCTTAATCAGCAAAAATCGAGCGCTTGCGTGGGTGGTTTGCTACGTTGATTCGACTGGCTGGAGCACAAGGGTGTTGGCTATCTATGGCTAGAAGCAATGGAGCTAATGTTGTGTAAGGAGATAGAGCTTCTCCACTAGCTGGGGGTACAGAGAGTTAGTTGAAAAATAGTTAAAAATTTGATTATTTTCTAACTATCTACTAATCCTAATTAACTAGATAATGGGCTCATAAACTTGATGGATTCTAGGCTTGGCTCTGATACAATGTTAAAATTACAGCAATGTGATGAGATATGGTGGATCAAATACTAGAATCAACATCATTAACAAAGTGATTAGATAATAATTAAGATGTGATTAGTGAGTAATTAACTAATAGCTTAATGTAGGCATGGATAATCAAAAACCAGCAAATTCTCATTAGGCCAATGCCTTAATTTATAGAGTTTACATCCAAGCATCTAATCCCACTGATTTCTCCTTGATTCACTCCACCGCTTTTGCTTGATTCTCTCCACCTCTCCCAAAATATCTCCACACTTCCTAAATCTTCACATGCTACCCTTTATTCTCTCCCAGTAGATTCTTCTCACCTTTTCATAGGTTCTCTCACATTTACAGATTCTCTTTTACAGCCTCTAACCAAGGGCTTGTTCCCACACACACCCTATTCACTTGTATATTTCAACAGAAATGGGGCAACAAAATTAAAGGGAAGCAAGCAACTAAAGGAGGACTTCACTGACATTGGCAAGTCTATCATGTCATCATAGCAGCTAGAGCAGTAGGAGGCTGCAGTGAGTGCAAGCCTGTAGCTTAAACTAGCATATGATCTCTTTGCAGACTAGCTCTATGAATTTTTCAGATGTTATTGACACACATTGTGTGCAGGGAGCTTTCAACTACCTCCAATGCTACATGATAGATGGCTTAAAGGATATGACCAAATTGTAGGCAGTAATGAAATAAAAAGATACTATCATCCAGATGGTAAAGGAGCCAAGAGGTACCCCTACAAGAAGAAATGCGTAGGAGAAGGATGGAAGCAAGCCGCCTAGACAAAATGCAAAAACAAATCCATGAGGTCTAGAAGGAAAATGGTCAGATCCAAAGGGAAATGGAGAATATGAAGGAGGAAATGGCCCAAAAAGAAAAATGTAAATTGAAGTGGATAGGGCTAGGGAAAACCAAGCGATAATAGCTAGAAAAATTTCCTTGATCAGATAGGAGTGCCTCAAGGTCATAAAGAAAGTGCAGGCTAGGGCTGATAGAGATAAGATAGAGTTGGTCAAGGAAAAAGCCAAGCTGGTGGTCGTTGATGCATAGGAATTTCTAGAGGTCTTCGAGTTGGAGGCGGAGAAGATGAAGCAATGGGAAGGGAACTCAAACATCATTACGCTCCCATTAGGTGAGAAGAGAGTGTTCAATCCATTGTATGTCGTTGAAGTATTCAAATTGCTGAAGTGAGGGGGAGGCTGAGATTAAACCAACCCCGATGATGAGGATCTAATTAAGGAGTTAAGCCCACTGGAGGACAAGGCCAACAAGTTGAAGATCACAGGCATGGAAGATGAATATCGACAAAAGAAATTATGTTTTGTGGTGGAGATGATCAATCTCAACCACGAAGATCGACAAAAGCAAATGTGTTTTTTGGTGGAGATAAACAATGTCACTAATAAACCATATTGCATGTTGATCAATCCCTTCGAGATGGTGAAGGCCAGAGAAGTTGGGAAAAAGGTGGCATGAACAGCGGTGTTCTACCATAACCTGAAAGATCAGATAGGGAAAATCAACCGCCCAAACAAAAAAATAAAAATTTCACAGCCCTGTTCAAGGCATAAGCAGGAGCTCGATAGGAAAAATAAGAGGGCCACAAAGAAGATGCAAGGAAAAAGGAGAATGCAGGGAAAAGGGAGGATGTAGGTCCCAAAGAAGACGTGGCTAAGAGCCCTAGGAACATGTAAGTTTCGGGTAGGGACAAGACCAAGAGGCATTGGGGAAGAAAAGAGCCTTTAAATTTGGGGAGAAGAAGACCAACAATAAGGGGAGGACTGCCAAGAAAGGGAGAAATGGGGCAACAAAAGTAAAGGGAAGCAAGCAGCTAGAGGAGGTCTTGGCTGACATTGGCAAGTCTATCATGTCATCATAGAAGTTAGAACAGCAGGAGGCTGCACAATGACTACAAGCTTGTAGCTTAAACAAGCATCTGATCTCTTTGCATACTAGTTCTGTGAGTTTTTTAGATGTTAAACTGGGTTCAGGGAGATCTCAACTACCTCCAACGCTACATGATAGATGGCTTGAAGGAGATGACCAAATTGTAGGTAGCAATCAAAGAAAAGGATACTATCATCCAGATGGTAAGGAGCCAAGAGGTACCCCTACAAGAAGAGCTGCACACAGGAGAAGGATGGGAGCAGGCCTCCTGGGACAAAATGCAAGAGCAAATCAAGGAGGTCTAGAAGGCAAATGGTCATATCCAAAGGGAAATGGAGAATATAGCTAGAGCAGCAGGAGGTTGCAATGACTGCAAGCTTGAACCACTTAATATCAAACAGAAACATATGAAACTTTCTAAAGCCAACCTTGATGATATCTTGGATGGTTTCAAAGTAATCGAGCATGTTCACATCCATATTTGAATCATTTGCACTAGTCCTTCTTTCTTGCATGAAATTTGCTTTAACACCACAATCGAATATTGTTCTCTTCTTATTGATCCGCTCCACTAAAAAACGGCATCCATGTGACCACAGTGCTGCAAATATTTGGTACTAAAAAGAAATAACATATTGTTAGTTTAAGAAAAGGTTGTAAACAATATTTGGAGAACATGTGAATATATCGAGGCTTAGAATGAATGAAATCACCTACACGATAGTCACAACCATATGCAAGCTCCTCTTCCTCATCTATAATAACTTCATCATCACAAAGTTTTTCTTCTTGTAAGGTTGGAGCCATCTACTCGATGGAAATTCTGGAAGTATAGCAAGCAATGAAGGGTATGGTTGACGAGCCATTCTCCGACTCGTTCAAAAAGCTCGACAAGCTCGATTCCTTTTGTTCTGGGCCTCTCCATACCGCTCGATTCACTTTTGCATACTCTTTGAGTTTAAGATGCAAATTGTATTGATCTTGTCTTGTAAGGCCACATCCATCCTTCTCTCAATACCTTGTCCTTGTGGATCTTCTCCAACTACCCTATCATCCTCTTCCATTGACCATAGTTTAGGCATTTCAAGGTCTACGATACTAAGAAACTATGTGATGTACACCAGGGATTCTTGCACAAGCCATCCCATCGCCATACTTCCCTTTGGAAGAGCTCTTTAGCGTCTTCATGAAACTCTCCAAAAAGAACATCCAATGTGAATGGATGACCCCTGCCCACAACTACCTGATCGACAACATGAAGTAGGAGATGCATCTGTATGGTTAACATGTTGGTTGGGAAAAATGTCTCCACTAGTGTAATTCCTTCTATGGCATTTAAGTGGGTTACTTCCAAAGTGTCAATGGACCATGGTGCTAATCTTATATATTGTATCCCTTATGTTGTCGGTGAGGCAACCCTTTATGGCCAGAAGTAAGACAAATTGCAAAAACTTGTGCCAATCGTGCGATTTTAAGCCGAAGAGCTCGTTATCCTTTGTAAATTCCCCCTTTAGGCATTGCATGAATCCAGTTGGAGTATGAAACTCCGAAATACACTTCTTAACTTGAGCTTTCTCTTCTTTCGTCAATACCCAAGGAGCTTTAAGTAGTAGAAACTTACCATTAGCTTTGGTTCGTGGCCAGAAGTGTTGCATACGATCACTTATTTGTAAATCCATCCTTTGGCCTTTGCTCTCTATGACCCCATTAATAGTCTTCCAAAGTACTATGGCTATAGTTTTAAAAATATGCATAGGGTCAAGCAAATGGTGAATTATAAGACCTTCCCAATATGGTTAATTAGAGTACCTTCCCATTTTTTCTTCTTCAACATGAGGCTGAATAAGTACTTATTTGTGTTGTTATCCGTCTAATACTTCACTCGGGTTGAAGTTCCAAGCAATCCATCGGTTCATCATTTTGAGGACACACATTCACAATACCAAGTAAGGCATTTAGATTCTTAACTAGAAATATACCATTTTTCTTTACGTGGTCGTCGGAAATTCTTCATCGTTGTTGAGAGATTTGGTACTTGCACCAACTACAAGGGAATAAGCATTTCTCCTCTACGTTCGAGCGTTCCAAAATGTTTGTAGTGTGCACACCATACATGACCATAAATTTGTGTTTTTTGGGAGGGGCAGAATGGGCCTTTATATATTAGGCCATAGTCTAGTCGGTCAAAGTTTAAATTCTAATGGGAAAGGTGTCAAGGCTGGAAATTTCAAAGGTTGCATACATTTTTGGTATATAATATTTCTCATCATCAAAATAGTCATTGGAATTGGTGTCAAAAAGGGCGTCGGGAATTTTGTTGACACTATTTCTTATGCATATCCCGACGTCTTCTTCGATATGCTTTTCGACGCTCTTATCAATACGGGTAAAAAACTACAACACCAAACAATAGACTCTGTTTTCTTCATTTTGAAATATTTCGTTTGTGGAGGAGGTAAGTTCATCTCCACCCCCCCACATGACCTATTTCATGTCCTCTCTCTCTCTCTCTCTCTCTCCTACATCCCTACACTCTCCTACACCACCATCTTTCTTATTTCGTGATTCTTACAATTTGTAAGATTCCTCCCCAGCCTCTCAAGATGTCCGGCGTCTTCCCGTGTAATCAAATCCCTCTTTAGAAATATAAAAGATCTTGTTTCTAACTGTTTTAGCCTAGAGAGAGAAAATATTCTAGAGAGAGAATATTTAGATTTTTAATATTTTTGGATAGAAAAATATCTCATCTTATTAAAATGAATTCCTTTGAAACAGAAATTCCAAAAGAACTTTCCAATGTGCAACTGGAATTAATTGGAATTGGGTATATAGGATCTTAGCCTAAGGGTCTAGATTTTCAGAAATTTTTAGATTATGGTCCAATTAAGGTTCCTGTGGACCAATAGGATCAATCCATGTGTCGGGAGGAGATAAATCCAATTTCTAAAAGAAATTACCCAAAAATGAGTAAATGCTCACATAAGATGAAGAGTTGAATAAGGACAAGGCTAATAGTTAAAAAAGGGAGAGATATTTAGAAGTAAATACTCACATAAGATGAAGAGTTGAATAAGGACAAGGCTAATAGTTAAAAAAGGGGAGATATTTAGAAGTAAATACTCACATAAGATGAAGAGTTAAATAAGGACAAGACTAATAGTTAAAAAGGGAGATATTTAGAAGTAATGATGCATTTTTGACACCTCTGCATGAGGAATTCCCCTCATGAAGAGGGCGCCTATTTCACATGCTTGAATGAGTTTTAAACTCCCAAATAATGAGATATTTTTATCTCTCCTCTCTCCTGTTTCAACTAGATCCAAAAAGTGACCAAAACTGACCCAAAAATGGTCAAAAATTGACCAAACTGATCTGGAAAATTCTAGAATCAGTTAGCTTGGTTAGAGGCTCACTTTTTCCTATAAATAGAATCCCTCCCCTTTGTTGAAACTTAATAGTGTTTATGCACTGTTACTCTACTCCACCCAAGCCAAGAACTGTGAATTCATTAATAATTCACTAGTTTTTGACATTTTCCTCTTCCAAAGATTGGTGGCCACTCTTGTTCAAACAAGAGTTGAACCCTCAAACCATCAAGCCAAAGGAAAGCTATCAAAGTCATTAGTAAGTTAGTGATTCTTCTTTTCTTTCATTTATTTTATGGATTTTTATGGTTTTAAATGGTTTTTATGCTTTATGTCTTCTCTATAATGTTAGGCCTCATTACAAAAAGGCATTTCTCTCTCTTCTCTAGTAAAACCAACCTTTCTCTATCTTAGGTGAATGGTTAATTGATTAATGTCAAGTTTTTATAAATGTTGTTTCAATTAAATGGACAAATGTTTACTTTAGGATAATTTCAATACTTTTGGTGCATTTTTAATTAGTAAGAAATTTGAAAAATGGTCAGCCATACAAAGGAGGTTATGGTAAATTTTTTTAGAAATTAGTGAGATAAAATTCATCTTTTATTTTCCTAAAAGAGTAATCCTTATGGTTTCTATATTCTAAAAATCATTTTTCATGCATAGAAGTATGCATAAAGGATAAATTTTTATATCAAAAGTGTTACTTTTATCAAATTTTTTTTTCATGGATAGAAGTATGCATAAAGGATAAATTTTTATATCAAAAGTGTTACTTTTATCAATTTTTATTTCCATGCATAGAAGTATGCATAAAGGATAAATTTTTATATCAAAAGTGTTACTTTTATCAATTTTTATTTCCATGCATAGAAGTATGCATAAAGGATAAATTTTTATATCAAAAGTGTTACTTTTATTAATTTTTATTTTCATGCATAGAAGTATGCATAAAGGATAAATTTTTATATCAAAAGTGTTACTTTTATCAATTTTTATTTTCATGCATAGAAGTATGCATAAAGGATAAATTTTTATAATATTAAAAGTGTTACTTTTATCATTTTTTATTTTCATGCATAGAAGTATGTATAAAGGAAAAATTTTTATATCAAAAGTGTTACTTTTATCATATTTGATTTTAATGCATAGAAGTATGCATAAAAGATAAATTTTTATTATAAAAGTGTTACTTTTATCATATTGATTTAATGCATAGAAGTATGCATAAAAGATAAATTTTTATTATAAAAGTGTTAGTTTTATCATAATTGATTTAATGCATAGAAGTAAGCATAAAAGATAATTTTTGAGGTAAATGAATATTTCTCAAGAAATCCATGTTTTTGAAATCTGTAAACAAATATCCGTCGTAAGAAATTTAGAAAAAGAGAAATTGAGATAGTACCTTTCGAGAAAGATAATTTAGGAAGACCTTTTCCAGATCTAAACTCTGATTCAGACTATTGACCAAGACCAAATTCCTTCATCAGTTTCAATCAATGACACGAAGTGCCCAGTTCAGGGAAAATGTATTCTAAATCACCCCGAATCTGAAACTAAGTTAAGATTTGTGATTTTGATTTGAGAATCAAGTTAACAGAATTTGAGGAATTCTATTTGGAATTGAAAACTGGATCTAGAAGTATTGAGATACGGATTTACGATATACTCATGGTATTCAAACGAAAATCAATACTGTAAACGTGCATAGAAACCCTGCCTTCTTAAAAGACTGTCTTACGCCAGAATGCTGGAGGGAGTATTTGGCATATATGTTTATCTAAGGGAAGTTCTTTTGCAACAATAGCTGGCGGGGAGTGTTCGAGGGATAGCTCACGCGGCAAAACTTGCCGAGGTCTTGACCAGCCTTGGTATGGTTAAAATGGTGCACTTCCGATACGATGGACGAGGGCCGACGAAGCGGTTCCTGAGTGAAGTGCCAGGACACCTAAGGAGGATCCTAGAGGGTTCTGACCAGGCGATGCATGGGCTCGCGGTGCCGAGGACATCCATGCGTATGCCGAGGAAGATATTATATGATGGACCTATATTTTTTGTAATCTATCACTGGATCTCGTTGTTGACTCACTGGTCTCAACGGAGAGTCCAGAGTGATACTATTTTTGTTGAGAAACAAAGACTCAATGGAAATTTTGAAGTATGACATGTATAACCATTAAATTGTTTATCAAGGATTGTTTTTATTAAAGTTTTAATAAAGAGGAGTGTGTGCGTATCTGTTTTCTAAAGCTAAAGTTAAGAAAGGCAATTCAATTATGGGTGGGTGAGTACTTGTTTGGTTCCACCGATTCCAGTGGGGCAGGGTGGTGGCTAACCCATGGGCCGGATGGGGTAGGCTGGAATCAGTGGAGTTTCAATAATCAAACTGAAAAATCTTAGGATTACGCTAAGATTCGAGTAGTTAGACAATTCCCTGATAAATTTTTCAAATAAGTGGATCAACGACTGTGCCTGATCTTAATCAGGAAAAAAGCGTTGATTTTACTAAAATGATCAAAATTATCAGCGATAGTTTCCTTCTATCTGATTTTATCAGATGAAGGATAGCTTAGATTTAGATCTCGTTAGAAAACTCGTTAAGAAAAAAAAAATCAAAAAGGTGGAATCGTCCCCGCTTTCCAAGTATGGGAATTTTTCCCGGTTTCGGTTTTCGGAGTGACCACCACAAGCCTAGTCTCGTGCCCGGATATTCGAGGGAGAGGCCCCGAGTGAGAAACCCTGCCTCGCACATAAGGGGGCTGCTTCCGCTGTCAGCTACCGGGAGACCGGTGCGCTCGAGGGGGCAGAGGGATCTCACACAATTGCATAGTGTTTTAATATATTTTTTTGGGTCTTTTTTACAGGTTGCATATCTTCACCCTCCCATCACATGACCTATTAGTTGTCTCTCTCTCTCTCTCTCCTACATCCCTTCACTCTCCTATAGCACCATCTTTCTTTCTTTCATGTTTCCTTACACCTGCATAGTGTTCTAATCCTTTCTGTAAGGGTTTTTTTTGTAGGTTGCATATCTCTACCATCTATCCCTAATCTTTTAGAGGTAAGCACCTTTTTCCTCTCCCTAATTTCTCCATATTTATTTGATTTTATGCTTTTAAAATGTAATTGGTTAGTGTGGGTTTTATGCTTTTGTGATGCAGAAACTCTACTAACAGCTTTACCTCCTAATCTCAGAGAGGTAAGCCCTCTAGTCTTATGCATTTTTTAAAATATATTTGTCACATGTTCATATGCTCTTGCATAACCTACATATCCACCTATCCATGCATATATGCAGATGGAGAACCACATATATATCCCAGAAATTGCCCCCGAGACATTACCCCCAACCAACTGTCCCACCTACTCCATGTGTCATGACCCCTGACCAATTGTTTTCCTTCATTGCACAAGCCACCCTCGAGAAAGTAGCCATGGATAGAGCCTATTTTACCCATGGTGAACCAAGTGCAGGCCCATCAACAACCACAACCATGTTCACACCAACACCCATGCCATCCCCTACTATACCCCCCCACACTCGGGCCATTCCTCCAACCGCAGTCGAGGTTTGCGTCATAGGGGTAGTGGTGGTTGTTGTGGCGGTAGTGCCATGAATGCATCTACCCCTCTACGAGAGTGTCCACCCATATGGCCAATACCTCCATTTCATTGTGTTGATCTAGTCGGCATTTTGGTAGTAGCCCTCCCCCCAATGTAGATCAACATCTTTACACAGTGCAGGAAGGGAAGATCATTCTTGATGATGTAGGTTATGTGATTCGGAATCGTGTGAGGGAGCTATGTGGCATAGTGTTTGCCCATGACACTCTAACTAAATTCCTCCACCTCCCATTAGGAGAAGAAAACAAGAATCTGTAATCAAATCAAGAACGAGTTCAAGCTTGCCCCAGGTAGTAGCGAGTAAGTACTGAACAAGTGGATCTATAATTTCATGAGATTGTATGAAACACAAGAGGTCCGATGTTGCCCAAGCAGTGAAAATATGGGGAGAAAAACCTTGGTTTTGTGACCAAGACAAATGGGATGAGGAGATGAGTAAGCTCAAAGAAAATCCTCGACGCTACCTGTGAGACAAGAGAACACCATGTTAGTGAATTTGGGAATTTCCCAATTCCCATTTTTGAATACTTAAAAAAGGGGACATGGATAACATGTTTGTAAGTTTCTCAAAACCCTATCATATGACCTATCGTTGGAAAGCGCTTGAAAAATGGAATCTAAAGAGCTATAAAGCGCTCATTTTGGATTAGTGGTGTTCAAGTTATGGTTAATCCAAACTTTTGACCACGTGTCCCAAACTTGTGGGAAATTCCCATATTCCCCAATATGGTGTTAGAGGAAGCAGCGACAAGGCGACTTGAGAGCATGGGGAGCTCACATCTCGAGAGCGGTGGATGGGACTCATTTTATGAGTATTTTGTAAGTATCCATGCTTTCTTCAGCCTCTCATTTGTATGTCAACTAGTGTATAGTTGTATGCTTTTATTTATGTTTTGTTTTCATGTATGCAGGAGAGGGTGGTTGGACAAGAGGCTACCAAACTAGAGGAGAGTTATGCTTTCAAGTATAGCACTTATGCCTTGCTTGAGCGCATTGAGAAAGATGGCAAAAATGTAAATTGGACAGGTGTGGTTTCAGTAAGTGCTTTGTACCATATGCTAATTTGAGGTTTTGGTAAGTTTGTATCTATTAATTTGTGGGTATTGCATTGTTTTTGCAAGAGCAATACCTAAGCCTCCCCGTTGAGGCTAGCTCGCATATTGGACACCACTTTACCTCACATGATGTTATGCACATTTTTGGAATTGTATAGATCTTTTTTGCACCCCTTTTGGGCATGTATAGTTCACTCGCATATGCGGCAATGTTTTTGTATACAACATTTATCGTATAAGGATTGGTATTCAATAATTATTAACAATGTATCTTTATGGTTTGATATCCAGTAATGAAACTTGATTTTGTATCAATGTTTTTTTTTTCCTCAATTCTTAAAGTTTGTGTAAAACTTTAGTTGAATACAAATGTAATAAAGTCATTACATATTTGGCATAATGGTGCATCCAAGTACATAACTCTACCTGCATAAACCATTATGCCAAAAAAAACATGCATCCGTCAGAAAAAGCATCAAAATCCCAATTGGAATTTGTCTATGTCCATCAAAAATTTCATGTGTCTGCATTGGTATATGCGTCACAATAAGCATTGGTATATATGTCAAAATGAGTGTTGAAAATGATTTATTTTTGACATTTTCTTTGAGGTTTATTTCGATGCTTATTGTGACATCTATTTCAAAGCTTTTTGAACATTGTTTTTGATGATTTTATAGCAACGCTTTTTCAAACGCGCATATAGACGATCGTAATTTTTCAAGCAATTTTATGAATTGTACCTCCATGCACCATTATGCCAAAAAAACCTGCATTCGTCAAAAAAAGCATCATACCAATTGGAATTTGTTTGAGTCCATTGGAGTTTGTGTCAGGAAGTGCCTGTGTCTGCGTCGATATATGTGTTGCACAATAAGCATTGGTATATACATCGAACAACATCTTGAATTGTGACTTGGGTGTCACCTTTACCAACTTTTTTCACCCTCCTTCTCTTGCCAGTTCTAGAAGTCGTTCCATCTACTGGGTCCTTTCCTTTGTCCCCTAATTGGGCTTGTGTCAGGACATTTAGTGGCGAGATGTTTCTAGGTTGCACACTTATGGTCTAGATAGTGGCCTAGTTAGAAGTGGAAGTCAAACCACTTGCGCAATAGGACAAGTAAGTACAAGTAAGTACTAGCATGTCATTGGGTGGTGTAGTCAATTGTTGAGGTTGATGCGTATGAACCATATTCTTGTTATAGGACATTCAGCAATTTGATATGGTCCACCACATTCAGCAATTTGATATGGTCCACCACACCATATCCATATCCTCTTATGGCTCTTCAATCAATACTTGGTTGATTTTAGCCCCTGTGGTGGTTGTGGTGGTAGAATAGGTGGCTGGCAGAGGTGAAGTGTTCTGTACTCAAAACAACCTTGGAGAGACGGAAAACTCTCTCACTTGTA
The DNA here is from genome assembly GCF_041138505.1 of Cibotium barometz. NCBI lineage: Eukaryota > Viridiplantae > Streptophyta > Polypodiopsida > Cyatheales > Cibotiaceae > Cibotium > Cibotium barometz. The sequence goes on from NC_141109.1 coordinate 3,651,163, forward strand.
GCAAGAGTAGCATGATCCACATGTAGCTCAATCCAATGGGATTTGCATCCCTTTTAGAGCTAGGGATTCAACCCGTACCCCGGTGCACAAAAGCTTATCCACAAATGGAGAGAATGCTAAGAATACTACTACCATTGACATAGACTTAACACACACACAAGCTCAATCTTGCTATTGCTCACTCTCTCATCATCCCACTCTTTCATGCATCCAATACAAGAAGAAAGCTAAGCTAATGCATACACAAGCTCAAAGCATACCTCATTCTCAAGCACTTACTTCCCTAGCATGCACACAAACCTTGAAGCTATCAACAAAGAAACATGCATACTAGAGAATAGACATGAGAAGAGAGACAAACATCAACTCATTGTATTGAATTAAAAAAAGAACATTGCTCATAAAATAATGTAGATGGGGAGAGAGAAGAGCTTGCACCTCTATGGAAAAAGAGGGAGAGCGAGTCTCAAGAGAGCTCAATTTAGCCCAATGTGTCCCTAAGCTCTCAAATGAGCCACTTTTTATACAAAAACTCTAAAACTCCCAAAAGTTCCCATGTGGGATTATTGTCAAGCCCACTCCCACACTCATCTACAACTTGGAACTCTTTACAAGAGCCCTAAATAAGCCCGTCACGCAACACTCCCCCCTCCTATTTTGCGCACGTTCTCGAGCGCGGTAGAAGCAAAAGCTACAAAAAACAATGGATACAAGTTAAGCCTTTTATTGCAAATTGATTCTGATTGCGTATTTGAATCTACTACTCCACGAGCTTTATCATGTCAAAACGGTGGTAGTTCTACCTTCCACAACCCACTTTTAAAATCTGCTCTTGAAGCTCCAACACAAATGATGTGGATAATCGATGAGTCCTCCAGTGAGGGCCATGGCTGGCATGTTCCAACTACTCTAGACACTGCTCAAAGAAGGCCAGGCAAGAAGGAATTATCAATTTGGCTACCCAAAGATGCGTACAAACTGGTACCATCTAGCCTAAAGCACATCTTTTCCAAGCCTAAACCTTAGATTGTTACTCGTTGGGTCCCAAAGCATGTTCTTAAAGCACAAGGCTATTATGAGGGTGCAACAGCAATTAGGCTTCCCAAATGCCATGGTTTGCTAGGGGTAAAAGAGTGTATCAATAAGATTCCAAAAGCCACCCTTGGTTTTCCATATCAGTGTTGGGTGCAAAGGAAATCAACACAACCTCTTCACGCGATAGGATAGGTGGTTGTAATAGCACCTACAAATCTACTTGTGTTGACCTTCCCAAAACATGTATTGAATCACCTGATGTCCCAATTTCTCCTTGTTACACAATTCCACCATCAACTTGTGTACCTAAGACAAATCAAACTTTACATGAGTCTCCTTTGAGCATAGATTCTAGCACTTCAATGCCTAAATCATCTTATCTTGCTCAAATTCCTCGACAATTGCTAACCTTCCCACCTCTTAAGAAGGACATACCCAAAACTAAAGGTAAGGCATTAACACTACAATTGAAGCTCTTTGGTAGATCAGTGTTTGAATAATCTCACATTTACTAATGTGGTTCCTTATGCCTTTAGAGGATTGTGTTCTTTTTTCTACAATGTTTTTGATTGGGATTGTAATGATGGATATGAGTGTTTCTAAATTTCATTGTTCTATGCCCAGATACCTCCTGATGGGTACTTGGCGAGATACATGTCCACCATACATTGACCTTGATAGTACTCAACCTGAACATCGCAGAGGTTATAGTGCTCCTCCTTTTCAAACTCATTCTAAGTACTTTTATGCTCCCTTAGGTGAAAATTGCTATGGGCATCACTTTGTCACTTTATTCTATCAACAGCATCATCCATTTCTACATTGTCATGAGTGTGCACGACTCGTATTAGGAGAAGCTTCAGACATTTGTTGGATATGCCACTCTAACTTTCGACGATATGGCACGGGCTTAATGAAACAAATTGTGGGAATTACACCCCAACGCCATAACCTTCTTAATGTGAGAATACCAGAGAGAGGACCAAATCAACGTAGATTACTTGAGGAGGTTTAAGCACAACAATGGAGGGATACATGCATAAATGACTTGCAACCACCTATCTTGCAAGCCCTCCTTCCCCAAGCCTCAACATGTCAATTTTGGATCACTATGAGTACCTACATTGAGCAGTTCCAAAATCAAAATTGTCTGCTTAACCTTCCCATAGAACCAATGCCATATTTTAGCGAGGAAGCACTCCTTCCTTTACCACCTTCTCCAGAGGCCGGTTTTTGTACAGGGTTGTCCTTGCATCCTGAAGTGAGTGATACCATCTTTCCAGCAGAAGTGGACACAGATCCACCACCCAGTGCAAGGGTAAGCTCATCGACTCCACAATAAGATCAACAAGCCAGGGCACTTTTCTCCCACTGGGTTTTTCCCCTCGGCTATATTCGGTGATTGGCACCAATAACAAATTTTATTCCTTTCTTTTCTTTTCTTGTTTGTTAATAAACATTTTGCAGAGATCTCAGCTAAAGTGCATTACAACCATGCCCCAATAGTCCACCTACCATGCACACAAATTAGGAAGGGGGAAGACATGCAATGTCTACAAAGAGCAAAGAGAAGCAATCTGCACAACATGAACGAGCACTACAACAGGTGTATTCAAATCATAATCTTTTGTTCTTTATGTGCTTTTAACTTTTGGATACATTGTTTGTATGTTCACACACAGTTGGTGGCTGGTTTGAGTTTTAGATTAGTTGTTAAAATGTGGTGAGTGATTTCTAGATTCTTAGAGGACTTAGTAGAAGGTATTTCTATTTGAAGACAGTGTAGGATATATACCAACGGAGTATGCCAAGTTCTTATGCTCTCGAAGCATATTAGTTATCCCTAGTGGTAGCTACCTCTTAGGTATGGGCTAGGTGCTAGGATTAATTAAAAAATTTACGAAAAATACCTCTTAGGTATGGGCTAGGTGCTAGGATTAATTAAAAAATTTACGAAAAATACCCTTAAAAATATATACAAGTGAATCGAGACATGACATGTCTACAGCCATGTGGAATGCTTGGTAGGACCTGGGGTTGTCTTAGCACCTTGGGGCCGATGCCTTGGTTTCCATGGGGTGAACATTGATGTCTAAAAGATTAAGAAAAACCCTTTAAGGACTCTATCGCCTTGATAGAGTCCTTGAAGGGCTAAAAGATTAAGAAAAACCCTTCAAGGACTCTATCGCCCTGACGTCTAAAAGATTAAGAAAAACCCTTCAAGGACTCTACCGCCTTGATAGATGCTGGTAGGACTCTGGGGTACATTATGGGCCTTCGAGACCAATGCCCTTATCTTCATAGGGTACTCCTTATGTCAAACAGAAAGAAAAGGGTCTGTCGCCCTTGAGATACTTAGCGGCCTTTAGATTCTCTTGGCGGAGGTCTCTTGGCCATTGCTTGGGTCTCATTGGGATGGAACCTTGTCTATTCTTCCAATCTAATGAACAATTGGTAGCACCATGATCGACCGAGAATAGCCTCTACCACTGCCTTGGACCTACTTGCCACATAAAAGGGAACTGACATCTGGTGATCCTGAATGGACATCATAATGGCACATTTTTTCTCTATAGGGTTATCTTCACCTGAGAAGCTTCGTAAGTCAATAGGAATGTGCACAAGTGTTGGTTGTCCCAGGGCTATCCATGTGTTAAACGAGAGAACATTATAATCTGCACCAGAGTCAATTAAGGCAGAGACAAAGTAGGTCGTCTCATGAAGAAGAAGACACACTTGGATATTGAAAGGATCGACATATTGTTCATCAGTAGCCAACTGTAAGGCCAACATAGAAGCCTTGCGACGCTCCTTGGCTTTTACAACTCTAGCTTTAGCCTCTTCTTGAGCGTGACGTTTAAGTAGGTCATGTGCTTCTTTCCGTGTGTATGCAGCATGCTCATTGTATTTCTTGAGACGACTTCCATTAATGAAGTTAGGCATTTGCTCACCTTCTAATGTCTCTAAACACACTGCACCACTTGGAGTAAGCTCATTAATCACAAATGGTCCTAGGCCACGTTTCTTGAGCTTTCTCTTATGCTTCTTAAGTGTGTACAAGAGCACAAGGTCCCCTTTTTTGAATCGGCTAGTGGTTACATTTCTATCATACCATTGCTTTTGTCTCCTCTTCTCGGCATACATCCCCATTACCGCCAATAATCGGGTCTCATCAAGCTTTTCCAATTCATCAATGAGTTGTGAAAGCTCATGACCAATCCAGTCCAATTGTTTAGCAACTCGTAGAGTAGGTACAAGGAATTCAATGGGAAGAATTGCATCTAGTCCAAAAGCAAGCTCAAATGGGGTTGTGCCCACCACAGATGTTTTATAGGCTGTCCTATATGCCCAAAGAACTGAGTGCAACTTTTGCTCCCAATGAGTCACTACAAGGGATCGGGCTCATACCCGCGCTCCTAGCCGCTAAAAATGACTTGTGAAAAAAAGTAGCGGGGTCGTGTACCAGCGCGTGTATCATCGCGGCCATAGACATGCGTGAAAAAGCGCGTGTATAGGACGTGCCAGACGCGCTTATACACGGGTGTATAGCCGCGTTCTGTTCAGTTCAGATGTACTCAGACGCGTTGATACATGCGTCTATAGACGCATTTTTTTAATTTAGATGCGCTTATACACGGGTGTATAGCCGCGTTTTGTTCAGTTCAGATGTACTCAAACGCGTTGATACATGCGTCTATACACGCGTTTTTTTATTTAGATGCACTTATACACGCGTAATTGTCAGTTTTGACGCGTTAATACACGCGTATTTTACAGATTACCCGCGTATATACACGTAATTTTTAGCAGTTCTGACGCGTTTATACACGCGAATAGAGAGCAAAAAAAAATTCCAGAGAGTGCTATTTGGTGCCTGAATACTGTTCCAGCATTCCAGCACCCAATAACACTCTCTGGATTTTTTTTTTTTGTGCATTAGACCATCCATGAAGAACATATGCACGAGGGAGATTAAGACAAGAACGACATGAATGCATACATTGTCAATACACGATTCAAGACAGACATGAATGTAATACTATCGATTCACGATTCAATATTACTATCAAAATTTCATACATGTATACAAGGGAGTCCATATCTCGAAGTAGCCCATGGCTTCAGTTTACAAAAAAATATATACAACCACATCCTCAATATGGAATGTGATACTATAAGTTTGAGTACTACTCAGACCCAGATGATGAATCGGTGCTCCCTCCATGCTCAGATGAGCTCACATCGGTCGGAATGTCCGATGAGAGTAGTGCTCACGTCCACCCTCTGCAGTGGCGGCGGGTGGATCATCAGCAGCTTGTGCGTGTTCAAGTAATATATAGTATATAAGTATATATATATGTAATTCAATAAACCAAAATCATTCGTTTAGAATTTTCAAGTACCTGTCGACTGTATGGTCTCATGGCCATCTCATGGCCATCTCAAACTGCGCGTCCGTCCCTCGGCTCTAAAGATGGCCCACGTGTCACGTCTGCTATGCCGGCGCGAGCATACGCAGTATCGTGGGTTGTGGGCTTCCTCCCCGTAACCCGTCGCTGTATCATAATCAACACAATTTGTAAGATTAAAACAATCATAGAATCAATGAATTAAGTAAACAATCAAATAAAGTGGCAAGATACTTACGAACTCTGCCTCCCATGACTCGACGTCGCCAGATCCGAAATGCAAAGATCCAATGGTCTCCATCTGGATCCGTCGTGCCTCCACATGCTGCCTGCTCTTCACGCCACCCCCTCTGCTCGTTTCTTTGCCTCCTTCCACTCGCGTTTGTGCGCAGTGGGGCAGGTTTCTCGGCAGGATAGCCACCCGCAGCTACATTTAGCCGATCATCATCATACGCGAGTTTTTTAAGGTGAGATCTTTTATTACTTAAGATCTCCCTTATTCGCGTCCTTCCCCATACATCCAAGAATGTAGCATGTGGGGGATTGGGGTACCGACTATGTACAGCCTCTATCACCTTCCCAACTAATCGGCTATTTTGATCTTTAAATTTAATAAAACAATTTCTATATGAGTTTGATAATACCCCACGCATGTACTCCATTACCTCCCTCCCCCTCGCATCCATCACTATCCCGCCCCTATCCGTCACATCATAGCAGACCACTCTCTCCACCTCTCTCATCTCCTCCTCTTCCGAACTGTCTCCTCTAACTCTTCTCTCTCTATCTCCTCTCTCACCGCGTGCCCTACTACCTCCCCCACCTCCCCCACCTCCCCCACCAAAGCACCCGCCGCATCCTCCACTCCCACTCTTCCTACTGCTGCGGGGTGGAGTCACGATTGTGGAGGATTGTCTACATGACGGTGGATGTGAGTCCTGATGTGACGGTGGCTCTGAGGGAGCACATGATGGTGGCTGTGAGGGTGTGCATGAGTGTATCTGGGATGAGGTATGTCTCCTTGCTAGATGTGGAAGAGGAGAAGCTGCATGCCGTCTCGTCGGACTCGGAGGAATAGACGGTGTGTGGCTAAAAATAGAGGCGGATAATGTGTACATACGTGTACATGGCGTGTGTAAGGTTTTGCTTTGAAATGCGTCTTCAGGTGTTCAGGGTGAACAGTTTGGTGTTGAGCTTGTTGCAGACTTGTCTGATGAAAGGTCAGATGGAGGTGATATCAACCATTTGGCAGCTCTCTGTGTGTACGCGTCCCCAAGGATCGTGAGTGGCATTTGAAAGTGTGGAAGGCATGGACAATAATGATAAAGAGGGGCCAAGGTTACCTTTGAATTTGGTGTGAAAAAGAGAACATGGTAGCCATTTTTATAATGAATAAAAAAATAATAAACGTGGCCTTATTCTGAAAAGGTGGCGTGGTGATTGGAGCTGTTGCCAGCGCACAGCTCTGGAAGCTGGCGAAATGAAGAGTCGGCGCAGCTGAACGACAAAGGAGCCGCCGAGTTGTTTGAAGAGAGAGGACTGCAGGGAGGCGACGGGGAGGAGAGCCCCGTGTGTTCTGGGGGTGAGGCGCTGCAGAAAGAGCAGCGAGGAGAGAAGTGGACACAGAGACGGGGGGCAGGAGGCCACCGCTGTGTGTGTGCTTGTTGACAGGAAGCCGTGTTGCAGAGTGGAGGACGGCCGCCCACTGGTGTGCGAAGGTCACTGGGGTGCTGCAGACAGACGGGCCTTGGAGAGGGGCTCCCTTTGGCGCAGCTGGGTGTAAGAGGAGGGACTAGCGCGGACTGGGGAGTCGCCTAAGCGAAGCAAAAGACAGAGGGCTGGCAACTGTGTATGAGTGAAAAAGCCGCCTCGTCGACTGGGCTTTCAGGTGTGTACAAGGGCTGAGTTAGGAGCTGCAAGGGTACGAGAGATGAGTTGGCTGGCAAAGTGTGAAGGCACCAAAGAGATGTTAGCGCTGCTGTTGTTAAGCAACAAGGGCTGAGTTAGGGGCTATGCAGAGTGTGGCCGGTGGGCGACTGGAGACTGTAGAGATGGCCGCCCTGGGGTACGAGAACTGGTGAGTGTGGAGTGAAACACAGAGAGACAGGTGGGCAGTGACTTCGAAGGCAGAGGGAGCCTGTGAAGGGGAGAGGACCTCAGCTGAGGTGCAGTACAGAGAAGGGAAGAGGTCGGCTGTAGAGAAGCGAGGAGCGAAGGGATTGGGATCGACCAGGAGCTGGAGCAGGCTGATTGTTGCGAGCGGGTGCTTGGTGTAGCTGGTGTCCGGGATATCTTGGGATATCCGACTCTGTAAAGGTCAAGGTCTGTTTTGAAATATGAGTCTTGTTCATGCTCTCTGGTCTGGTGTTCTGGTGTGTTTGCATGCGTGTGTGGAAGTGTGGCATGCTATAAGGGCGTAGACAGCTTTACCGCTTCCGTGCCATCACTTTTTGGTGCCTCCACAGAGGAGCAGATTTCCTCTGGTTTGTGAAGAGAACAGGGGCTGTGTGAAGAAAGATTTGGAAATGGCTCGGGATTTTCCAGAGTATTGGGGATTGCCACAGGAGAATGCAACCAGGTTTCTAGAGAAAATGGAATTTACAGCCTTGATAAAAGACAGGGCAACCCCGGAGATCCTTTCTCGGATTTTGGCTTATTGCTTGCAGGGTGGTGCAAAAGTATGGCTCTGCAGATGTTTGTGACTACACACAGGAATGTTCATCGACAGGATCCTGAGTACCGTGTAGTCAGAGCTGCCTTTTTGGCACAGTTTGTCCGTGTGAAGAGTCCGAATGAAGTGTGGAAGGAGTTGTGTAACATTCAGCAGAAGGACGGTCAGGATGGATCAGTATCTGATTGAGTTTGGTAGACTGTGGAGTCTATGGTGTGAGGCTCTGATTCCTGAAGTACCCCCGCAGATGATAAAGAGGGAGCGATTTGTGGCTGGTCTGGAGCCAACAATCCGTCTGAAGGTGGAGCTGAAGAACCTGGATAGCTTTGAGGAGGCTCTCAGAGTTGCTCGTGAGAAGGAGTGGAAGGTGAAGCGTTTGAGGCAGATGGGAATGCAGGAAGAGCCAAAGAGGTTTGTGAAGGTGCCACAAATTGAGAGTATGCATCCTGGAAGGAGAGCTGCTGTTGTTCCTAGACAGGAGGACTCATCAAAGAGGGAAGTTCATGAAGCAGTGAAGCTCATGAAGTCTTTGAGTGTGAATTGGATAGAGTCCACAGGAAGAGGACAAAGCATAAGTGCTATGGGGAGGAAGACTGATGCATCATCTGGTTCTAGAGGAAATTCAGCAGATATTGGAAGAGAGAGAGGGTATCCATGTGATGTGCAATGCCGGAATTGTGGTGAGTGGGGTCATATGAGTCCGCAATGTGGGAGACCAGCCAAAGCTAGTGGTGGCATATATCAATTGCCTTTGGGAATGAGTGATAAGGTGAGTGGCCCTAATATGTAGGTGAAGGATGCAATTCAGCCCAATGTTTGTGAGGTCCATAAGGTCACATTTGCAGAGCAAGATATGGGACAGGTTAGCCTGTTGGAATGGAGAAGGATGAGGTTTCTGGAATTAGCTCTGAAGAGCTTTCAGGAGGTGAGGAGGAGGAGGATGGGAGTATTGATGATGTTGTGGATTGTGAACAGGTGCCAGTACTTCAGCCAGTCAAGGTGGAGAGTGATGATCAAGGTGTCACTAATGAAGGTACTATGGATGGAGTATCTTTGGATGATCTGGGTGATGAGTTGGATATTGCAGCCTGTTGTGAGAGTGTGGATGATGAGCTGGACAGTGTACTTGATAGTGCACTAGATGATTTGTTGGAGTTAGTTTCCTCGGAGAGGGTAACAAATGACTGCATGCCAGTTGTGCAGCAAGAAGAGAGTGATGGTGTGACTGATGGTGAGCTGGATGCTCCTTTGGATGATGGTGCGATAGATTTTGCAGGTGTGGATGCTGAACAAAAGGTGTGTGTTCCTTGTCATGCCCAAGAGAATGAGTTGGTGGTTGTGAGTGGTGAGGATGCATGTGAGACTATTGTTGTTGGTCAGGGGGACCAGGGTGCTTTGCCTGGGAGTTTGGGGAGCTTGGACTTGGTAGAGATGCCTGTGCAAGATGTGGAGAATCTTGCAGGATCGCCAATGGTCTTGAAGCTGGAGAAACTGCAGGAAAGCGACAATAATGAGTCTACAGTGCACGAGGTTGCTGTGTGTGATGTTGATGGGCTGAAGGGAAGTGAGTGTATGATGGACACACCACATGTGGATGCTCAGCATATGGATGAGCGGTTTGGTTGTCTGGCAGATTGCCCAGAGGAAGGGTTGGAAGCCAGTGATGTGGGCTACAGATTGGATGACTGTGAGGTGGAAGTTGATCATCAGGAGTGTGTTATTTTGGTATATGACTATGAGTGGGAGTCGGATGTTTCAGAGGGGAGTAGAGGTGAGGGATGGATGTTCCCGTCACAAAATTATCAGAGCTGGTATGGAGGAGAAAGTGTGACAGTGGATGGTGAGGATGCCATGTACAAAAAGCCAAGGGGGTTGCTGGAAGTAGAAGGTTATGGCAGGGTGCATCAATGGTTGTTTGATGGAGGAAAATGCTGGAAGAATTGGAAGGTAGATGCACCGAGGTTTCTGTTTGATCCAGGAGGATAAGTGGTTTCTGATTGTGCAGCTGTCTGCTGGACATAAATGTCTCAGCAGAAGAAAGGGGGTTGCTAAATATGTGTGGCTAAAAATAGAGGCGGATAATGTGTACATACGTGTACATGGCGTGTGTAAGGTTTTGCTTTGAAATGCGTCTTCAGGTGTTCAGGGTGAACAGTTTGGTGTTGAGCTTGTTGCAGACTTGTCTGGTGAAAGGTCAGATGGAGGTGATATCAACCATTTGGTAGCTCTCTGTGTGTACGCGTCCCCAAGGATCGTGAGTGGCATTTGAAAGTGTGGAAGGCATGGACAATAATGATAAAGAGGGGCCAAGGTTACCTTTGAATTTGGTGTGAAAAAGAGAACATGGTAGCCATTTTTATAATGAATAAAAAAATAATAAACGTGGCCTTATTCTGAAAAGGTGGCGTGGTGATTGGAGCTGTTGCCAGCGCACAGCTCTGGAAGCTGGCGAAATGAAGAGTCGGCGCAGCTGAACAAAGAAGGAGCCGCCGAGTTGTTTGAAGAGAGAGGACTGCAGGGAGGCGACGGGGAGGAGAGCCCCGTGTGTTCTGGGGGTGAGGCGCTGCAGAAAGAGCAGCGAGGAGAGAAGTGGACACAGAGACGGGGGGCAGGAGGCCACCGCTGTGTGTGTGCTTGTTGACAGGAAGCCGTGTTGCAGAGTGGAGGACGGCCGCCCGCTGGTGTGCGAAGGTCACTGGGGTGCTGCAGACAGACGGGCCTTGGAGAGGGGCTCCCTTTGGCGCAGCTGGGTGTAAGAGGAGGGACTAGCGCGGACTGGGGAGTCGCCTAAGCGAAGCAAAAGACAGAGGGCTGGCAACTGTGTATGAGTGAAAAAGCCGCCTCGTCTGGGCTTTCAAGGGCTGAGTTAGGAGCTGTAAGGGTACGAGAGATGAGTTGGCTGGCAAAGTGTGAAGGCGCCAAAGAGATGTTAGCGCTGCTGTTGTTAAGCAACAAGGGCTGAGTTAGGGGCTATGCAAAGTGTGGCCGAGAGATGGCCGCCCTAGGGTACGAGAACTGGTGAGTGTGGAGTGAAACACAGAGAGACAGGTGGGCAGTGACTTCGAAGGCAGAGGGAGCCTGTGAAGGAGAGAGGACCTCAGCTGAGGTGCAGTACAGAGAAGGGAAGAGGTCGGCTGTAGAGAAGCGAGGAGCGAAGGGATTGGGATCGACCAGGAGCTGGAGCAGGCTGATTGCGAGCGGGTGCTTGGTGTAGCTGGTGTCCGGGATATCTTGGGATATCCGACTCTGTAAAGGTCAAGGTCTGTTTTGAAATATGAGTCTTGTTCATGCTCTCTGGTCTGGTGTTCTGGTGTGTTTGCATGCGTGTGTGGAAGTGTGGCATGCTATAAGGGCGTAGACAGCTTTACCGCTTCCGTGCCATCAACGGCACTAGAGTGCCCTGGATACTCACGGTAGGGGTATAGACACCAGGCAGGGAAGGAGGGGGATGGGCATACATATACTCTGTAAGCTCAACTGGACCAGGATGGCGCCCAAAATGATTCAGCATCTCCATCAGCCAATTGCTGTACGCAATTATGGATCGGATGAAGAACCTGGAATATCCATAAAGAACGTGCAACAAAAATCTTCATGTACATCATGGGCTGTCTCTTGACTCACACAAATATCATCATTCAAGTCAGTTGTGTTGCCTGCAGATCATGAATTCTGAAATGCAGTCTCGTGCACCCGTGCAGAAACTCGTGTATACACCCATCCAGAAACGCGTGTATCCGCGTGAACAGACTCTGCAGACAAGTACACGCACTTTTACACGCGTTTCTACACGCGACCTATGAAAAAAAAAATTCAAAAGGACCGACCTCCGACAAAGACAAAGTGTCCTTATAAAAGGACCATTGTCGCCCCTGTCAGAATCATTCACCCAATCGTGTGCACAGAAGCAAAAGGACGGAGACAAACCCAAAAAGCAAAGGAGCAAATAGCATAAACAGATCTGAGGAAAGAGACAAGGCACATGACAAACTGACTCACCTTTGAAAAAGTGAGTCTTCTTTCTTGCTCGGTTTCCTCCCGTGTGTGCTCCTTCTCTGCTCCCTCCTTGCACTTAGGTTTCGTTTCTGTTGGAAGAGGCGAAAACGAAAGCAGTGTTGATATGTTAGCTCAAAATCTATATTTGGGAAAGGCGGGTTATTTTTAGTTTAAACAGACCGTCGCGTTTATAAACGCGTGTATATTCGCGTGTATGATATTTTAGCTACGTTTATACACACGTTTTGCAGGAATTACCCGCGTTAATACACGTGATTTTTAGGAAATAGCCACGTTAATACACGCAATTTTTAGGAAATAGCCGCGTCAATACACGTGATTTTTATACTTTCATTAAAAACATATTATGATTTTGTGTTTTCTGGTTTGTACATAGGATGTCATCAACCTCTTCAAGCAGTTCTGGGGAAGGTGAGACAATGCGTCATCGTAATCGCGATGTGTGGTTGGGAAAACGGATCAAATGTATGTGTAATCGATGTCAAGGATGCATTGTACGAGCACGTCGAATTACCTTGAATCACATCTCCATGTATGGAGAATGGAATCAAACAGGTTTAGAGGTGACTAGATGTAAATTGATGGTATTCAAATGACTCATGGTATCCAAATTAAATTAATAGAGTTGTAATATATAAACTCTAATTGAAGCAGGATGCAGTACCACACCCTAACATGGTACCCTACGCGCGACGAGAGCACGCAAAGCATCGACGAGATGATGCTGGAGCTTCGGGATCTATTGTCAGAGATGAGTGGGAAAGGGATGACAATAGCCCTGCACCCCACGAAGTTGTGGAAGAGGAGGTGCTTGATGATATGGTGCGGAATCTTTTTAAGGATGATCCCAAAGGTATGGACGACGATGATATGGAACAAGAGCATCTTTACAAGGCTTCATCGACACCGGTGTTTGAAGGGTGCACATTCTCTGTTTTACGTGCTTCACTTGAACTACTCAATATACAAACAGTTTATGGATGGAGCAATGCAAGTCTTGACGCATTATTGAAGTAAGCATTCTAACTTACAAATTTGAATTAGTGGTTTAAGGTTTAGGATTTAAGACTAATTATAATTGATGATATTGGATGCAGGCTATTATCAAACATGCTTCCAAAGGAAAATAGACTACCCACCTCAAGAGACATAGCAAGGCGCTATGTGACATCTCTTAGAGGATTTGGATTATGATCACATACATTCATGCGTCAATGATTGCATTCTCTTTTGTGGGACGCATAAGGAGGCTCTACATTGTCCCACTTGTGGTGAAGCAAGGTATAGAACAGATATGAAGAGTTTTGATGTACCTTGTAAAGTCTTGCGACACTTTCCTATAATTCCTCCCATCAAACACATGTTCAAGTGCAAATCCATAGCAGAGCTCATGTCATGGCATTCCTCACATCGATCGGATGGCATGTGGAGAATTCCCGCAGACACTCCTGCTTGGAAGCATATTGAAGATGAGTGGCCCAGCTTTAAAACAGAGCCCAGAAACTTGAGACTTGGCCTAGGTATGGATGGAGTGAATCCATTTGGTTTCAAAAGCACCGCATACAGCGTGTGGCCAGTTGTGTTGGTGAATTACAACCTTCCACCATCAATGGCGATCAAGAAGGGACATCTTATGTTATCCCTTCTAATTCCAGGGAAACATAAAGTCAAGCATATGGATGTTTATCTTGAACCATTGATTGATGAGTTGGAGGAACTATGGAGAGGTGTTGCGGTGGTGGACATTAGTAGGCCTCCCTCCTCTCGACACTTCGACTTAAAAGCAGTGTTGATGTGGACAATGCATAACTTTCCAGGATACAGGATTGTTCTGGTAAGAATTCTAATTACCTCTCTACTCTATTACTATTGGCTATATATATTAATTATACATATTGACTTTATTATTCTAACTTTTATTTATATTTTAATAGGTTTGAAAACATCGGGTAAACATGCATGTCCTGTTTGTGGCCCTTCGTTAGTACATGAGTATGCTGACGGTTTGTGTAAGACTATATTCGATAATCATCATCGATTTCTCCCCTCAGATCATCCTAAATATGTTGCTAGTAAGAGTAACATTCCTCCACAAACACTTCGTGCAAAAGATTGGAAGCGTATTTGGGAGTCTACAACTATTCTTCCTCCAAATGGCATGAACAGGTATAGTAATGTTTTTTCAATCTTGTTTTGTGTAGTCTCTAATTGGATTAAAGGTCACATAGAGCAATCCCTTGTGTAGGTACTCTATTTTTTTCGGCTGCCATATTGGACCCATCTTAAGATCAACCATTTTCTTGATCCCATGCACATCTTCAAGAATGTGGGATCTGGTATTTGGGAACATATTATTGGTAAATGAGACAATGTTAGCGTACGTGAGGACTTGCGAGTCGCAGGACGTATGCATCAAGCTTGGCCAAGAGAGGTGGGTGGGCATGTTCGTCTTCCGCCTGCACCATGGATTATATCAAAGAAAGAGGAGAAGCAGGTAAAGCAGGCCATCACCACTTTGCGTACTCCCACTGGATTCATGAGATCATTGAAGGGAGCCTTTACAACCACTAAGAAAAGAGGCGTTGAGCAACTATATGGGTTGAAGTCCCACGATTGGCACAAGATGCTTCAAGTAAGTGTTTTCCAAGTCTTGTATGTACGTTGAAATTAAATTTTGTAATGCCATAAACCATACATACATGTGCTCTTATGTGCGCAGTTCATACTACCTACTAGCATCGACCATTGTGCAAATAAAAGTTTGAAAAAATGTATTTATAAGATGGGCAAGCTTGTGAGGTATGTAAAACCCATGTCAGATCACCCTTCATTATACCTTGCAAAATGAACGTGCATGAGGTATAACGTACTATTTATTTATTTTTCAGATATGTTAGTTCCAAAGAAATTGATCCAGCCACGTTGGATGATGCATGTGTTATGGCAGTGGAGGTGGTTTGTTTGGTAGAGGAGACTTTTCCGCGAACCATTCTCACAAGTCAACTACATCTCATTGTGCATTTAGTGGACGAAATCGCTTTATGTGGTACTGTGCATGCACGTTGGATGTTCTTCCTAGAGCGCTTCATGAAGACCTTAAAAGACTTTGTGAGGCAAAGTGCAAGGCCTGAAGGAAGCATGGCCGAGGGTTGGTTGATACAAGAGTCTCTTGTATATATTTCAGAATTTCTTGGTCAGGTGGACAGCTCTTTGCCACGACTATGGAGCAATGAAGAGGACTTGAGGATGACCTCTATTGTGCCTCAAGGAAAAGGACAGAGTAAAGTAATTGACAAAACATTGATTGATGATCTCAATTTCACTTGTATCCTTAATAGTGATGTGATGAGCAGATGGGTTACAAGATATGAGGATGCAAAGACAAAAAGGCAAGCAGAAAAAGCTCTCTTTCGGAGGCAACATGGCTCTCGAAAGGCGTACCCTAAGCATCTAGCAACACTTCCGAATGATATCCATGTTGATTGGTTGCATGAGGAAATGGAGAGAGCAGAGGAATGATATCCATGTTGATTGGTTGCATGAGGAAATGGAGAGAGCGACGAGGGGCTGCATATCATGGCGGAAGAATGGGAGTATGCACGAGGATGCATGTCAAAGGTACATAGAACTAATATTTTGCATTAGTTGTAAGTGATTTGCTTTTAATATTTATTCACATTGCTTACACAAATATTGCTTCTATTTTGGTCCAGTGCACTATGTTCAATGCTATATGGTATGAAGGCAAGCATTTTCGAACACAAAGAATTGATGAAAAGAGAAATACACAAGATTGCGGTGTCATTAGTAGCTTTGAGGGAGCTAATGAAAAAATGGATGATTATTGTGGCATAATCCAAGACATATTTAGGCTTGACTTTCGTCGCTTCTTTGTGTATGTTTTGGATGTCAAATGGCAAATGAACGTGGTGGAAAAAGGGCCTGATGCAACGATAAAACGCCATGCAAGTGGATATGTAACTATTGACTCTACAAAGTTCTGGCAAACAAAGAAAGATAGGCTCGTATTGCCACAACAATGTGAGCAGGTATGCATTTTTTTACTAATGTGTTTCATGTACATATATATCTAAGCTCGCGTACCCCTTGACTTTTGATATGCTAATTAATTACTGTACTATGTGTATTTCAGTAGGTTATCTATCTACCAATGGTGCATGACATTAAATGGTGGTACGTCATCCCTATTGCACCACGTTCCAAAGTGATGTATAATACATTCACTGATATGGAGCATATGGAGGATATAACAAGCCGCAATGAAGATGATGTCGAACATGCCATTGAAGATGTTGTGATCGATGATCAAGAAATAAGAGATGATCATGATAATGAGGATGAGCATGCCATTTCTCATGATCATGAGAATGACCCTACCATTGAGGATGATGGTGATGTTGATGAGGATGATCAGGACATCGATACCATTATCAATGGAGTACAGAATATCGATAGTGGAATAAATTTAATCGTAGCCTTACAAATTGATCAAATGGATATTGATGTTGATCGTTTGGCAAGGATGGATCTTATTGAAGATGAGATCGAACCCTAACCAATCCTTCACTGTACGTTCTAAATTGATGACATTTCTATTATCTCATATGCATGATTTATTTTTGAATATATTTCATTGTTGTAAATGCATGTAGTGGGATTGTGTAATGATGTATACTGTAATGTACTATGACATGGTTTAAAGAAAATAGTTTTTAATTTTGTAAAGGAATTCAATTTTTCTTCAGTTTTTCTCTACCATGCGTGTATTAATCCGTGTATAGTAGCGTGTATTAATCCGTGTATAATAGCGTGTATTAATCCGTGAATATTACCATGTATAGATGCGTGTATTATTGCGTGTATATAAACGCGTTTATACACGCGTTGATAAATGCAAATATACACATGAATTTAAATGCTAAAATACACGTGCCCGATTCTATTCAAATACAAGCGCGACCATACACGCGCTCGTAATTTATCGCGTGTATGAAACACGTGTATGGCAGCATTGTCTTGTAGTGAGTCCTATGTCCCTCAACAATCTTTGTGAGTGCTGTGCAGAGAATCTTGTTAGTACTCTCAGCTTGTCCATTAGTCTGGGGATGATAGGGTGCAGAATACTTGTGAATTACCATAAATTCTTGAAGCAAAACCTCTATGAACTCATTCACAAAGTGCACACCTTGATCACTTTTCAATAGGTAAGCCATAGCATGTAAACACGTACTCATACAGAAACTTGGCTGTGGTTCTGGCATCATTTTTGACTGTAGCCTTTGCCTCTACCCATTTGGTCAAATAGTGAGTTTTGCGACTATAACATATTCGGCATGTGTGTGATGAGCTGGAGGTTTAATGGGACCGACAAAATCAATACCCCATTTTGCAAAAGCACATGTGCTTAACATAGGCCGCAATGGCATATTGTCCTTTGTGATGGGAGGTTTGGTCCTTTGACAATCGTCACAACGTTTTACATATTCTTCGGCATCCATTTGTAAGGTTGGCCACCAAAGCCCAAACCACCTAATCAACTTAGCTGTGGTATTGCCCAAAAAGTGTCCACCCCCAACACCTGCATGTGCATGAGTCAAGATTTTCAAGTAGTCAGCTTCACATACACACATGCGTAAGTTGCCATCCTTGCCTCTCTTGTTAGAGTTGGCCCTCTATCAGCATATAGTTTGCCGTTTCAACTTCAATAGCACGCTTTCGATGTTTAGGAATTTTTTGATCAGTCTGACCATGCTGAAGATAGTCCACAATATACTTACTCCAACTTGGTGTAGTTGAAATTTGGAATAATGTGACATTATGAATTGGCTGTTGAATTTGATATGAAGCACAGTTACGAACAAATTTTTCAGCATCCACATGCATGGTAGGCCACCATTGCCCATCCTGAGATATACATCGCACACAAGTAGTAGCTCTAATGCATGGATTCCCCCGATACCCGCATGTGCCCATTCCAAGATCTCCTCATATTGGTCAGGGTTAGGTATAAGCCGTAACACTCCATCATTACCTTCACGATATAATCTCCTTGAGATTAACTTGAATGGTCGCTATAGGTCCACATTAGGACCCGCTAGTTGTATCTGCCCACTTGTCAAAATTTCTAAGATGGATTTAGACCATTTAGGAGCTGTCTCTACAAGAAAAAGTGTTGAATCTAACATATCATCATCCACACCCATAGGAGCTTCTCCAGAGGTGATTCGAGACAAATGATCTGCCCTAAGATGAGTTGTTCCTTTTCGGACTGCCACTTCAAAATCAAACTCAAGAAGGATAATAAACCACCTCACAATTTTTCCAGTTGCACAAGGCTTATTCACCAAGTATAGCAATGCTTGATGGTCCACAAAAAATATGAATTTGTTTGCTAAAAGGTAATGGCAAAACTTTTTCACTGCATATATCATGGACAAACCTTCTCTTTCTGTTGTGGTGTAATTCTTCTCAGCATTGTTCAACTGTCGACTAGCATATGAGATTGGGAAATCTTTATTATGTTCTCCCGATTGAGCCAAAATACATCCAATTGCAAAGTTTGAAGCATCAATATGGACATGAAAGATTTGGTTCCAATCTGGTGCCCGTAAGATGGGTGCAGTCACTAATGCTTGCTTTAACTTTTCAAAGGATTCCTCACACTCATCAGTCCAGCAAGCTTATTCATAGGCTTATGAGCTCTATGCATAAAGCCTACGAATAGGCTCATAGGGTTTATACACAGGCTCTATTGAGAAAGCCTATGAATAGGCTCATAGGGTTTATCCATAGGCTTGCAAGCTTTATGCATAAGCTCTATGCATAGGCTGTTTATGTAAGAAGTTTTATGCACGCCTATGCATAGGCTTGCATAAAGCTTCTTGGATAGAGCTTATACATAGTATTTACGCATAGAGCCTATGCAGGCCTATGCATAAAGAGCTTTATGCATAGAGCCTATGCAGGCCTATGCAGGCCTATGCATAAGAGCTTTATGCATAGAGCATATGCAAGATTATTCATAAAGCCTACGCATAGCACTTTATGTGTAGTCTCTATGCATAGAGCCTATTTGTAGAGCTTTATGCATAAGAGCCTATGCTTAGGCTCTATGTGTAGGCTCTATGCATAGCGCATATGATGCAAGCTTATGCATAAGAGCTTTATTCGTAGAGCCTATGCATATCGTTTTATGCGTAGGCTCTATACCCTGACGAAAGCGAGCCCACCATTTTTAGCCATCCCTGACAAAAGCCAGCCCACAAGGTTTGAGAGATGGAGAGGCCAAGGTTGAGGCTTTGTAGGGGCTGACTTTGGCATCCAACTGTGGGCGCTAGCCTCAAACAATGCACACATACCCACATGTTTTCCCTAACTTCAAACCAAAGATTATGCATATAGCTCTCGTATATATTGAAATGGTGTTCTTTTTGTATACAATCAGTTGTAATTATGAAAACTCTTAACAACTGAGGTCAATATCACTTTTGCAAGGGCTACCTTCTTACAAGATGTGAACCATTTGTAAGATAAATTGATGGTGTTATCTCCATATAAACCATCACAACGTACATGCATTGTCTATTTTTTGAGATAGGTATCAAAATACCACACTAATTCTGGTGATGCAAAATATCGGCTTGTTTTCTAGAGGTAGATATGATGATGCCTAATAACAACACTTTTGATATAATAAAATGTATTAGGTAGTACTGATACATAACAAATCACAAGGGTATATATTAGAACCCTATATATTACTGCTAGAAGGGTATTCTATGTGCATTGTGGAGACACATCACTCGAGGTCAATGGTGATGCTTTCGATGGTGAGAGGTGCGTTTTTGAAGCGGCCGGTGGGAACAAAGGTGACCAAGAGATGGCGTTGGAGGGAGAGCCCCAAGTCCCTGACGATGTCCCCAATTCCGACGGAGAAGAGGGTCTCGTGGTCTAATTGGTCGCGGGAGGGGGCGAGGGGGATGTGGGTGAAGGCGCTTGCAAACTGGGGGCAGGAGGCGATGGGGGTGGTCTCGGAGGCCGTGGGGAGGTTGATGAAAAGGTTGAAGTGGTAGAACTGGCGCAGCAGCTTCAGCTTCACCTTCAACACCTCCTCCAGCCCCCCCACATCAATATCGTGTTGCCTCTTCACCCTGGCAGTGAAAGGGGACCCTTCCAACACCACAGGCTCAGGCTCAGGCTCGGCATCGACCTTGCCGGATGATCCATACTCCTCGTAGCTCTGCATGCTATCCATCCTGCAAAACACACGATCGATTTGATCAACTCCAATTGTGCGCTTGAATTGATGCAGTACCACTTTTCCTTTATATCTTTATATAACATGCAGTACCACTTTTCCTAGTGCTGGCAGGGGTTGGAAATGTGGAAATATACGATTGAGATGCCGGGCCTTGCCTGCTTTTATTATATGGTAGCTGTGCCTTGCCTGCTTTGCCAAGCTTGCAGTGTAATGTCAACAAAAGTTGGCTGGTCAGCCCGTTGCTTTAAGCTGGCGTTTGCGAACGAAAGGAAGCTTAGCTTAGCTTAGCGACTTAACCCCCCTTGAAGCTAGAGTGTTTTTGAACAGACACTAGTATTGGACGCGTGCGTTCCTGTTCCTGCGGGCGACCAAGGTTCCAGAAAAGAACCAGTTCTCTCTTTATAGCCATCTCTTTCTCTCTCTCTTCCTCCCTCTAGGCATGTCCCCATCTCTCTTTCACTCTCCCACACATAGAAGCTCTCTCTCTTCCTCTCTCTCTCTCTCTCTCTCTCTCACACACACACACGTACTCACACACATACTCTCTCTCTCTCCATCTCTCTCACACACACAGTACAAATGTAAATATTAGTATATACAATATTATGTTTTAGATACATATACCTATACACAGACACATATACTTATACATACATATATACGTGAATTTAAAAATATAAATACACACATACATAATCTTAATTAATTTTGATTAAATTTTAATGTATAGAGATGGGTGGTAAGTTGTGCTCACTTTTAAATATATAGATAGATATATTATACACAAACATACACACACACATATATATATCTATATATATGTGTGTGTATACATATATATATATATTTATACATACAATACACTCATACACACACACACACTCACATATATATGTATATACACACACATATATGTATATACACTCACATATATATGTATATACATACACATATATACATATATATGTATATACACTCACATATATATGTATATACATACACATATATACATATATGTATACACACACACACACATATATATATATTGTTTTATATATATTTTATTAAAAGCTACTTTTTGTTCTCTATCTCTCGTTCTCTTTCTCTCTCTCCAGGCCTACCCCATCTCACTCTCTCTCAAGCACACACACATAGATGCAGATATATGCACAAGCATACACTCTCTCTCTCACTTACACACACACATGTACACACTCGCACATGCACTAATGCAAACACACTCTCTCTCCTCCCTCACAAACTATATCACACATAAAAACTATCTCTCTCTCTCTCTCTCTCCCTCTCTCTCTCACGTACAAACACACTCCCTCTCTCTTCACACACACGCTCTCTCACACGTAGAAACTCTCTCTCTCTTACATAAATGCATACACACACTCTCTCTCTCTCTTCTCTCTCTCTCTCTCTCTCACACACACACACATAAGTTTAATTAATTAAATTTTAATGCTGGGGATGCGTGGTGAGGTTTGTGCACACACACATGCACATGCACACCCTCTCTCTCTCACATATACACGCACACACTCTCAACTGTGGAAACTCACTCTCTCTCTCTCTCTCTCTCTCACACACACACACACACACACATGTACACACGTGCACATGCACTAATGGTGGCAAAATCACTCTTTCCCCCCTACACATACTCTCACACATAGACTTCCATGTCCGTCTCTCTCTCTCTCTCTCTCTTTATTACGGTCTCTCTCTCTCTCTCATCTAGTGCAAAGAACTACCTATCGCCACTCAAAGCATGGAGTGGAGACATGGGTGTAGGAGCACCATCCATGAGTAAGGAGAAGGGCAAGATTGCCATGAAAACTGATTAGCTTGTAAATTTCATTAGTATGAGCATAGGCATCCTTTTCTTCTTTGATGTAGAGGCTTCACCTGTTTCACGTGTTGGACGTGGTGAGTCAAGATCTTTCGGTGTAATTGCATTATTAAGTATAATATTAATCACCTTCGCCAGCACGCTCCACAACCAAAAATCAAGCGTACCAAGAGACTGCATTAAAAATAAAAATGGCTCAAAATTGAATATTGTAAAAGAGGTGAAAGCAACAAGAATGGGAGAATGAGTAACGTAACTTACACTACTATTAAGTTCAGTGTACTTGAAAAGATTGAATTTTCATACATTGGCAATAACATGCCACCCACAAGAGTGTGAATCCTTTTGAAGAGGAACGGGTTGATTTAAAAACTGATACTATGTCTTCTAACAAAGGATATAGATCTTCAATGGTAGCAACCGCTCTCTTAGATGCCCTATAACAAAATTTCAATGTTCAAAATTAAATGAACTTAAGTAGTATGGTACAAATCATACAACGCAGTACTTACAATTCACATTCTTCGTGCATTCCAACCATGCTATTCATGAATAGAACTCGGCACTTCACCAAGTTAATAATGCAGCCACTCCAATGCCCTCTGCCATTTAGAAAAAAAATCTAAATAATGATAAAAACTATAAAATAAATACATGAGATTATATTAACATCAATGATAAAACATAAAATAAATAAAGTGGGTGCTTACTTCTCTACATATGGTAGAACCACACAGCAGCACGCCCTTGGATCTAGTCCTTTGAAATATGGAATAATATCTGAGGTGGTCCTCCTAGGGTCCGAAAAGGACTAATGACACAAGGGGATCACAAATGAATATCTCCTTTGCCTGGTTTGGCAAAAGTGATTTCAAAAGTGCCCTAAAATTAAAGAAGAGCTTTAGAAAAAAGGATAATACATACAAAGTTTTAGAAAAATATAGAGCCTTACATGGATGAAAGAAATACAGACCTTAGTAATCATCTTCCATTGTGAAGGATGCATTACAAATGAGTTGCCCAGGTACTTTTGCAAGCCTCTCATCATTCTCTTTCTCGAACTACAGAAGGTTTGATAAACTCTCATCCACTTCAGATTCTCTTACACATCAAAGTTTGTTCTCTTTCCTCACCCTTCAAGTCTTTCTGTCTTACCAACCTCCGAGTTCTCCGTAATGGACTTGGGGATGTGACTTCTTCAACCTTAACTTTATCTTTCTTTTTCCATTTCAAAGAAAGAGGAACAACTAGGATCTCAGTAGCCTTTCTATCTTTAAATGGCAAGGGAGTAATAATTTTATCAAACCTATACCTGACCCTGCTGACAAAACTGTCATGATCTTTCCTGTGGGTTCTCGACCGGGGGAACTATAGGAACTTTTCTGATTGTCTGTTTTGTACGAGCCATCATCAACGATACTGAAATCATTAAAAAAGAGGATTGTCATAAGTGGACATTGATCAAAAGGTTGCATTGCAGTAAAGATAGAAATCACAAAAAAAATTCCCATCCACGGTGCGATAAGCATGTTCGGACATAGACCAAACTTCCTTATCGCACCTGGGAGGTGACTTTCAGAAGCGTGCAATAGAGATAAAAATCACACAAAATTTCCCTGTTCGCTTCCACGGTGCGATAAGCGAGTTTGGAGGACAGAGATCAAAATTTCTTATCGTACCACCGTGGTGGAAGGTGACTTTCAGTAGAGATACAAATCACATAAACTTTCCCTTTTCCCTTCCACGGTGCGATAAGCGAGTTCGGATAGAGAACAAACTTCCTTATCGCAACGTGGAAGGTGACTTTCAAAAGGGTGGAGTAGAGATAAAATTTTCCTTCACGGTGTTTCCCTTCCACGGTGCGATAAGCTTGTTTGGACAAAGAACAAACTACAGAGTGAGAATGCTCCACAAGAGCCTTTTGTTTTAAAAAGTGAGTCTGTAGACAAAGAGGTCATGGACCTTTTATCTGATGATGATTGCATTCCAAGCACAATTTCTATGCAGCTCTGATGAAGGCATCTACAGTCATTGATGAGGGTTGTTCTATATAGGGAGAGGACTCTATGCACGGAGAGCACATAAAGTCAAATTTTGTCATCCCTGGGCTTCCCTCTCTCCTTATAAATGGGAAGAGTTATTTGCTTCTTTCCCATATTCAAAAGCTCTATAATTTTAGGAAAGATTACTGCATGGTGGCAGTTATAGTAGATGGTTGTGAAGCTGCGAGGATTACTTGATGTAGAGAATGAATATAAAGAGGATTTGTTGGCTTTGGACACAAAGGTTACATAGAAGCTCCTAAGGCCATGTCTTTATGCTTTGACAAAGCTAAAGAGAGAGAAGCTTCTATTCCTAGTGAAGAGGAGTTTCAGAGTCTTCAAAAGGAGATAGGGCTTACAGAGTTTGGTCGAGGGCCTTTGCCTCAGCTTGATCAAGACAATAATGAAGAAGGATCGATTAACCTTTGGGATGCGGCCAAGTTGAAAGAGGATGAGAACTAAAAGGTAATCAATCCCATATATAAATACAGATTGAGCTTAATGATGGCTTAGGAGATTTTATGTTATCTTTTTATGTTTCCAAGAGTTCATGTTGTCAAGCCTTTTATGTCAATGCAGATAGAGCTTGATGATGCACACGGCTTCCTTGGACGCGGTGGAGCTGCTTGTGTAAGAGTGGGGAAAGATTCCACTCTTGCACACTACATCTCATCTATTGACAAGGAAATTTTTATTATCTACTCATAGCAAGTATTCTAAGGATGTCAAAATTCCCTTACTAGCATTCAAGGCACTATCTAGATATATAGGTTATGCATTTGTCTCTTACAATTCACATAAGGTCATGATCATAGAGAAATGTGCTGCCATTCGTATTTTTGGATATGGTCCTCGATTTTGGCCTTCTAGAACCGGATATTTCCTTTGCTATGCTAGCTATGCCCTAGGTGCCAAAGTAGATGTCAAAACACTCAAGGGTTATAGTCGCAAGAAGTTTCTGTATTATAGAGGAGAAATGCCTAAAGGGGATGAAGAAGAAGAGAACAGATTGGAAAGCAAGTAGATATTGTATTTTGTACACAACTGGATTTTGTAATCAGCTTTTTTTAATTTTATGAAATGAAAATCATGTTTTGGCTAGATAAACAAAATTCCATGTTTTGTGTTGGTATTCAAAGTGCTCTCTGTTCACAATCCAAGTTCTTAGTACTATGAAACCTTCCAAGTTTTTCCTACTCGACTTTATGAAGATATCCATGCCGCATGACATGCTCGTCCTATGTTTTTGGCATGATTTCTTGCTGCCCTTGCTAAATTGCTTGTACGAGCCCTTTCCATCATGAATACTTTCCATCCAAAAGTGTATCTGAAAAACCAATTAAACATCTCCTTGAGGTAATTTGTACGTCTTCCCCCCTCCACCATGACGGGTGTTTTTAAAATATACGCCTCTAGCTCAATAGTGAGATTTCTCCATTCCTTGGGTACTCCACATGTCAACAGAACCATACTCATCCATGACGTATGCACCATGAGCATACAGAATGTGCTGCAAGAAAATAAAAGAAAGCTAACAGTACAATACCCAAGCAGCCCATTCTCACCTTCTCCAACAAATCGAATGAATGATGGTAGATCTGTGAAAGGTGGAGAGCAGCTCGAAGAAGAATCATTAGGATATAAAAATCCTTCAACCCAAAGATCCACATTACTCCAACCATGTTGTCTTCTTTCTTTCTTGTCTTGTGCATTAAGACGTTCTTTTTTGATAGGTGCGTATTCATTCAATATGCAAACATGCAAGTTTACCTTCCTCACTCGTGATGGATTATCTGAGGTGTTTGTTTCTTCTCTGAGTGCCATTAAAACAAGAATTGGGGGTCTATGAATATGTATGTATGAAATAGTAACTCTAAGATGGTAGCTCTAGAGAGAGAGAAAATATCTTCACATGTAAAAGGAGAGCTTGGGAGAGACTCAAACAGATGGCTCGGATACTGCAGGAATGGGAGAAAGAGAGTTGGGAGAATGAATGAAATCGATTTTTGAGGTTGATGTGGAATTTGGTGGGAATTTTAAATACGGCATTAAAGTGCTGTAAATAAGATTGAAAGGGTAGAATTGAAAGTAAATAGAATTTTCCTATTTTTGGTTCCTACTAATGGACGAGATTGATGATGTGGAAAGAGAAAGAGATACAAGTAATCCTAGAGAGAGAAACTAGAGCCTAGAGGGAGAGCCTAGAGAGATCCCCTACTTTTAGCAAGAAAGTACACTTCTTTATGAGCTATGTCTCCTTATGCCACAACAAAATTAGTCTTAATTCCTTAAAATTAGGGATTCTTACAGGGCCTTTTTATGCTCAAATTCCCCCTAATGAGTAGATGGAAGTAGCAATTGATAAGCCACTTCACCAACTCTCCTCAATACTTTGTTTAGCCCATAATAACGGTGTGCAAGCTTTGTGGTTGAGTCTTAGGTATCCTCAAGAACACAAAGTCACCTTCTTTGAATTCCAAGGGCCTTCATCAATGTGCATCTTCATAATGCTTCATCTTGTGTTGAGACTTCTTGATGTTCTCTTTGCATGTTTGTAAAAGAGTTTGCATTCTTTCCACTTCATCCCTTGCATGTGGATTTGCATTCTCTTGCTTGAATGCTATGATCGGTACATGCACCTTGTAGTCATACATAGCCTCAAAAGGTGACATCCCAATACTATTATGATAGATGCTATTGTAGGCAAACTCGGCCAAATGCAACCACTCATCCCATGCATGTTGCGTTTCATAGGAATAATGCCTCAAGTAACTCTCAAGCCACTTATTGACCCTTTCAGTTTGACCATCAGTTTTTGGATGATAGGTCGTACTAGGAGTCAACTTAGTGCCTATGCTATCAAACAATGTACACAAAAATGTACCCGGTGACAGTGATAACCTAACTTGTCTCGGCAACCAAGAGAGTATACTATGAGGATAGAGGTCAGCTGATGGTAGTTGCTTAGTTCTGAGAGGTTTTAGGACAAGGATTTGAAGCTAGCATGATGGTGGATGACACTTGAGGGCTTTGGAGAGAAGATTTTTGAAACAAAAGTTGGTCTTTGAAGACACATTTTAAGCAATTACGTGTCAAAAGTTGTTCTGGTTAGTTGTTGGAAGCTGTTCTAGTCAACTCGGAGTCACCTGTGTGGTCAGGAGAGGGTTTTTATGGATAGATCAGAAACATTGGCGGTCAGTGTGCTGACCCTAGAGGACATTTTGAATACACTGTCAAACTGAATAGGGTGGTTGGGAGGGTATTGAAGTATCCCATTGGGGAAGGTGAGGACCAGGGGATGTTATTTGGGTTTGGTGGTGCCTTCTAGTGTTGTTTTTGCTAGGTTGTGGTGCTTGTAATACTCTCCTCCCATAGTGGTTTGCTTTGGATGGAGATATAGAGGTGGTATATCCTGAAGCCATCATTGTTTTGGTGCCTCCACAGAGGAGGGCTTTCAAGGCATCCTTCAGACTATTGGTAGAAGCTGAGAAGTGTCAGCTATTGAGATAGATGCACTGATGTCTTATCCCATGTTTCACGGGCATTCTAATGAGGATCGAGAGGCCTTTTTGGCTAGGATGGAGCTAGAAGCTTTTACATTTCAAAAAGACAAAGATGAGGATAAATTGACACTAATGTCCATGTTATTGAAAGGGGATGCAAAAAGGTGGTTTCAAAATTGGAGGGGTCAACCACATCAAGGAGCATATGAGGATGTTAAAGGAGCCCTAGTTCAACATTACAAAAAAGGTAAATTTCTAGATGGTATATGATAGGATATATAAATTGGAGGGGTCAACCACATCAAGGACCATATGAGGATGTTAAAGGAGCCCTAGTTCAACATTACAAAAAAGGTAAATTTTTAGATGGTAAATTTCTAGATGGTATATGATAGGATATATAAAAATTGAAGCATGGTTTGTCGGATGTACTTGACAGATTTATAGATCATTTTGAGGATGTGTGGGGAATATGGGATGCTTCATTGGGAGTAGAACACCATATTGGGGAATATGGGAATTTCCCACAAGTTCGGGACACGTGGTCAAAAGTTTGGATTAACCATAACTTGAACACCACTAATCCAAAATGAGCGCTTTATAGCTCTTTAGATTCCATTTTTCAAGCGCTTTCCAATGATAGGTCATATGATAGGGTTTTGAGAAACTTACAAACATGTTATCCATGTCCCCCTTTTTTAAGTATTCAAAAATGGGAATTGGGAAATTCCCAAATTCACTAATATGGTGTTGTAGAGAGAACCCACCTACACTCCTAAGATTATATGTTCATTCAATCTCTTCATGCTAATCTTAAGGAGAAGGTATAGATAAAAAGCCACGTACCTTTGATAAAGCCTTGAGAATTGCAAGGGAGAAGGAATAGAAGCTTCAGAGGTGGGCTCACAAACAAAAGGAGATTCTAGTTGAGAACAGACGTGTTGTGGCCGGAGAGAGAAGGATAGATGAAGGGATGGTTTCTCTAGCTCTAGTGGGGTTATATTGACCAATTGATGCAAGGTATTAATCAATTGACTCAACAAATGGAGAATTTAAGTCTAAGTTTGTTACAAGGAGGTAGGGCTACCCCTAGGGTAGGAAACAAAGAAGGAATGAGAGGCAGATGTAGAGGAGGCCCTAACCTGAATGTTCAATGCTTCAATTATATGGAGAGGGGTCATATCTCCCCTCAATTATATGGAGAGGGGTCATATCTCCCCTCAATTATATGATGAGGGGTCATATCTCCCCTCATCTCACTGTCCTTACTCTAGGAGAATCGAAGGAGATGTATATCATATGGTCCCTACAAGAAGGGAGGAAAGGCCAAATGTTAGAAGGAAAGAGGATATTCAAACCCATAGGGACATGAGGTTCAACCACAACTAGCAAATGAGCCTAGGGAAGGTGAGGTTAATCTGATTGATATGGATGAGGAGGCTGATATGTTAGCTAACAAAAGAATTGAGATGATTGAGGTTGCCAAATATATTTTAAAATTGAGATGATTGAGAGGTAGAGTAAGATAAGTTTAAACTTTAAGCTTTAAAGTTAAAAAGTGTAAGTATGTACCTCTGAGAAACCAGGATATCATGCATTGTCCAAAGAAAGACTTCTTTCACCTCCATATCAAGCCTATTTATTGGCCTTGAGACATCATGCACTTTGATACCTTGCCCTAGTTTCTCAATCTCATCACACACACACACACAACTCCTAGCCTTATCAAGATCATGGCTAGTGCGATATTGTGCCTGAGTCTTTGAAGCTGATTGGTATTGACATTGATACATCGCCCTCTAGAGAACCACATGTGCTGACGTCGCTCTACTGGATGAGTTAAGTATAGGTCCTCAAAGCTACAAGCGAGCCTCACTCTGCTTTCTCGGGTTGTAGTAGAGTTGATGAGATTTTCGAAGGCAAAGGCGATCATATCCTGACTTTGGGAAAGTCCAGGAATGCTAGACAGATTTGGGGTATCCATCTAAAAATTCAATTCAATTTATGAGTTTACAATTTATGAATTCATTTCAAACATATTCTTAGTAACTGAAAACATTTTTTTCGTAGATTTTCTTTAAAATTTTAGGCAATTTTTGCTACTATTTCATAAGTTTACAACAGCGCTCTGATACTCGCTATGAGATCCCACTGTCTCCTCCGTGCACCGGATTCTCGACGATTGCTAGCAGCAGCCAGCGGAAGTAGCTTCTTCTTGCGCCGGGGACAAGGTTTCTTCTTGTCCGGACACGAGACTAATCTGGTGGTCATTCTGAAACCAAAATCGTAAAAATTTTCCTTGCTCGAAAAACGGGGGCGATTCCACCTTTTTTATTTCCTTAATGAATTTCTAACGGGGTCAAGAGACTAAACTAACCTTCACCTAGTTAAACTAGATAGAAGGAAAACTATTACCAACTGAAGAAATCAACACTTTTTTCCTAACTGAATCAGGCGTCACAGCCCCGTTGATCTATTCATTTGAGAAGTCTTCAGGTTTTATTTAACTACTCGAGTTCTAATTGTATTCCTATCAATCAATTTCTTTATTAAAACCCTAATTATTCTAGCCCACCCCATCCGGCCCATGGGTTAGCCACCACTGCCCAGCCACCACTGGAATTAGTAGAACCAGAGACAATTACTCACCCACCCATAATTGAATGCCTTTCTTAACTTTTGCTTTTGAATATAGATACACACACACTCCTCTTTAAACTTTAACTTATAAAACAATCCATTGACAACAATTATTGATTATAGATGTCATAACTCAAAATTTCCATGCAATCCTTGTTTCTTTAAAAAAACAGTATCATTCTAGACTCTCTGTTGAGAC
Source organism: Cibotium barometz (assembly GCF_041138505.1). NCBI lineage: Eukaryota > Viridiplantae > Streptophyta > Polypodiopsida > Cyatheales > Cibotiaceae > Cibotium > Cibotium barometz. Next base: position 3,681,821 of record NC_141109.1, read on the forward strand.
TAGCTTAGTAACAGAATACAATAATCATTGGTCCATCATACAATCTTCCATGACATACGCATGGGTGTCCTAGGCACCGCGAGCCCATGCATCGCCTGGTCAGAACCCTCAAGGATTCTCCTTAGGTGTTCTGGCACTTCATTCAGGAACCGCTTCGTCGACCCTTGTCCATCATACCACCGGAGAAGCGCACCATTTTAATCGTACCGAGGCTGGTGAAGACCTGGGTAGGCTTTGTCGCGTGAGCTATCCTTTGAACACTCCCTGCCCGCCAGCTATTACAATCAAACTTCCCTTAGAAAAACACATACCAAATGCTCCCTCCAGTATTCTTGCGTAAGACAGTCCTTTAAGAAAACAGGATTTCTATGCAAGTTTTTAGTTTGATTTTCTTTTGAATACAATGAGTATATCTTAAATCAGTATTTCCAAAACTTCTTGATCATAAATCTGAATTCCATAACAAAATTCCTCGAATTCTATAACTTGATCCACATATCAATTCAAAGGGTCTTAAACTTAGTTTTAGGTTTGGCAGGAGATTTGAGTGTATTTTCTTGAAGTAGTCACATCTTCTTTCCTCGAAACTGACGAAAGAACTTGGTCTTGGTTATAGTCTGATTCAGGATTCGAGTCTGACAAGGTTCTTCCTGAACCATCTTTCATAAAAAGGGGATATTCTAGTTACTATTTTACTGAATTTCATTCATTGAATATTGACTTAACTGATTTCTAAATTAATCACGAGTTCTGATGAGGAATATATTGATCATTTATCTGAACATTTCGACTTCGATACATTTCTTGAATTTTCTCTTTACAATCCGAGAGTGAATATAAAACAACAGAGATTTCTCTCTTAGAGTATTTACTTATTCACTTATCAAATACTCATAGAATTTAATCATAGAATTAAATAGAATTCTAATATAAAAATTCTTTATGCATAAAATCCAACTTCAATGGAAATAACACTTTTATATTTAAAAAAATCCTTTTATGCATAAAATCAATCTAATAGGAGTAACACTTTTAAATAAAAAGAAATTTTTTATGCATCTTTTTATGCATAGAAATTCAATTCAATGAAAATAACACTTTTATAATAAAAATTTCCATTATGCATCTTTCTATGCATAGAATTTCACTAATTAACATCAATGATATCCATGCATATTCATAGGTGAATATGTACATGGAGTAAATAAAAATATTTCTTTTAGAATGCACAAACGGTGGGAATTACTCTTTTAGAATAACATAAAAATAAACTTTATTTTCCATAAAATTCAAGAAAATTTTGCCATAACCTCCTTTGTATGGCTGACCATTTTTCAAATTTTAACATTCTATTTTCAATTTAAAATTAATCCCAATTTGAAGTGAAGTACTCTAATCTACTCAATTTTCACTTTCTAAAGGGTAAACAATAAGAAAAGTTTAATCAATTTATTTGTTATTCATTTTAGGATAAAGAAAGGCTCAATTCTTAAGGAAGAGAAGGGGAGAGCCTTTTCATCAAGGCATAACATGAGGATTAACTAATCAACTATTTAAAAAAAAAGGAAATCAGAAAACCATAGATTTGAAAATAAAAAGTAGAAATTTTAGCTTACATGAAGTTTTGTAAGCTTTCCTTTGGCTGCTGGACGGATCGAGGGTTCTACTCTTGTTTGGATCAAGAGTGGCCACCAATTTCTTTGGAGAGGATTTAGTAAAAAACAATTGAATTATCAAGTGAATTCAATGTAATTGGCTCTAGGTAGGAGTAGAGTAAAAGTGCATAAACACTATTGAGCTTTTACAAAGGGAGATACCTCTATTTATAGGGAAAAGTGAGCCTCAAACTAAGCAAACTGATTCTAGAATTTTCCAGATCAGTTTGGTCAATTTTTGACCATATTTGGGTCAGTTCAGCTTACTTTTTGGAACTAGACATGAAATAGGAGAAAGAAGAGACGAAATATCTCACTTAATTGATTTAAAATTGGAAAGCAATGATGAGAAAAAGGCGCCTCCTTCATGAGGGGGAATCCCCACTCTGAGGTGTCAAATTTTCATTTTTTTAATGTTTCCTTTGGTCCTTATTTCACTCTTCATCTTATGTGAGTATTTACTCATTTTTGGGGGGGTTTTCTTTATTTCTTCAATTTATCTCCTCCCTACATTTGGATTAATCTTATTGGTCCCTCAGAACCTTAATCCAAAATTTTGAGAAAATCTGGATCCTTAGGCTAAGGTCTTTTGATGAGCAAATTATAATTTATATCTAATACACCTTAGGAAATTATTTTTAAACTTCTATTTTGGGAGAAGTTATTTAATAAGAAAGGATATTTTTCCAGCCAAAGATATCTAAAAACTCAGTTACCTCTCTCTAGAATATTTTCTCTCTCTAGGCCAAAAGAGGTAGAAACAAGATCTTTTATTATTCTGAAAAGGGGATTGATTACAGTGGAAGAAATTGGACATCTTGAGGGGATGGGGAGGAATCTTACATTCTCTCCCACTTAAAAAACGTGAGATGTCCTCATCTCGCAAACTGGGGGTAGTGCCACATCAGTTCGGCTTCTTTCTCCCGGGTGGCATCTTCAAAAGGATAGAACTTCCATTAGACTAATAATTCTCTTAGAATTCTATTCCTGAGAACCTTCTTTTGAACATCAAGAATTTGTTCAGGTAGTTCCATCAACCCTTGGGTTGAAGAAGTTAAGAGTTCATCATTAAGCACATGATTCGGGCTTGGTACATACTTCTTATGTAGGCTGACATGAAATACATTATGTACTCTGAGATGAGGAGGCAAAAGAAGTTCATAGGCTAAGTCACCTTTTTTCTTTGTAATCATATATGGCCCACAATATCTGGGGGATAACTTCTTACACTTACCAGGAGATAGAGAACTTCTTTTGGGGCATACTCGAATGAAGACCATATCCGCTTCTTTGAAATTTCTGTTAGACCTCTTCTTATCTGCATACTGCTTTTGTCTATCCTGGGCAGCTCTTAAATCTTTGCGGATGGTCTGCATCTACTGCTCCATGTTATCAAGCATCTGTATAGACATCTCGACTCTAAGCAATGGGTCGGACTAAGTTAATGGTGTTAGGCAGTCTTGTCCATACAGAGCTTTGAAAGGGCTCATCTCGATGCTTCGGTGATACAAAGCATTGTAGGCAAATTCGACTAGGTGCAGATAGCTTAGCCACTTCTTGGGTTCCCTGCCCCACGGCATGACTGAAGTATATCTTCGATTACTTGGTTCACCCTTTTTGTTTGACCATTGGTCTCGGGGTGGTAAGTTGTGCTGAGATCCAAGAAAGTTCCTACTCCTTTTCAAAGAATGTAGTCCAGAATCTTGATGTGAACTTGGGATCTCAATCACTTACTATTCTCCTACATAAGCCATGCAATCTGAAGATTTTCTTGAGGAACACCCTGGCCACATCCACTGCAGGGTTTCTTTTATACTGGAATCACATGGGCAACTTTGGTTAGTCTATCAACAACTACCATGAAAATGGAGTTGTAACCTGATTGCACTAAAGGTAGTATTCATTCATTTTGGTTTCCAAGAAGCCTGGAGGATAGAACCTCTTCCTGAGGTAAGCTTTAAGATCTGATCAGGTCTAGGTATTTTGATCAAGACGGTTTGTCTCGCCATGGTTCCTCCATTCAACCCTAGCCATTTCCACAATTTTTAATTTGGCAAGAGCCATCTTGGTCGTCTCATTATAACCGGTTACATCAAAGTACTCTTCCATTGCCTCAATCCATTTTTGCACTGTTTCTCCTAATCGTTTCCCTTCACCCTTAGATGGGCCAGGTTGGGATCGGTGTAGGGCTTTACGAACGATCAGATCTAACCCTTCATCATGGGTATCCCACTGCCTAGCACGGGTTGCGCGCCTCTGACAAAACAAGATTTTTGTCAACTTAACTTTGGCATCAGATTTATGATTATTTAATTTTTGAGATTTATTTCTTAAACAATAATTATTCCATCATAATTCTTAAAAACAAGATTCACTCTGATAATTTTACTAACCCCAACCATGAAAACAATTTGGAATCTTTTGCAAAACATCATTTATTATCAAAAGTTTCTGATATATGCATAGAGCGTCTCGGCTCCAAAAGTTACTGCCTCAATCGCGTATGCATAATATGACAATATTACGATGGAGACATGCTATGATATACACGATTCATCAGTGATAAGGGTGCTGTTACTCTACTTCTAGGAATAAAGCGGCTTAGAAGTGTAAAAATTTGGCAAGAATTTCTAAAATTCCAGGGCCAATGATTACAAAGTTGGACATAATGAACAACTCCTAGCCTTATCAAGATCATGGCTAGTGAGATATTCTGCCTGAGTCTTTGAAGCTGATTGGTATTGACGTTAATACATCACCCTCTAGAGAACCACATGTGCTGACGTCGCTCTACTGGATGAGGGAAGTATATATCCTCAAAGTTACGAGCAAGCCTCACTCTCCTTTCTCGGGTTGTAGTAGAGTTGATGAGATTTTCGAAGGCAAAGGCGATCATATCCTGACTCTGGGAAAGTCCAATAATGCTAGACAGATTTTGGGGTATCCATTTAAAAATCCAATTCAATTTATGAGTTTACAATTTATGAATTCATTTCAAACATATTCTTAGCAAGTGAAAACATTTTTTTCGTAGATTTACTTTAAAATTTTAGGCAATTTCTGCTGTTGTTTTCATAAGTTTACAACAGCGCTCTAATACAAGGTGTGAGATCCCACTGCCCCCTCCGCGCACCGGGGATTCTCGGTTGCTAGGAGTGAAAGTAGCTTCTTTTTGCGCGGGGCAGGGTTTCCCACTTGGGGCCTCGCCCTTGAATGTCCGAACACGAGACTAATATGGTGGTCATTCCGAAACCGAAATCGGGAAAATTTCCCTTGCTCGAAAAACGGGGATGATTCCACCTTTTTGATTTGCTTAACAGGGTCAAGAGACTAACCTTCACCTGATTAAACCTGATAGAAGGAAAACTTTTACAGTTTTAACTTTACAGATTTAACTTGAAGAAATCAACACTTTTTTCCTAACTAAATCCGGCACAGCCGCCGCCGTTGTGATCTATTCATTTGAGAAGTCTTCACGTTTTTATTTAACTACTCGAGTTCTAATCGTATATTCCTATTAATCAATTTCTTTATTAAAACTCTAATGATTCAAACCGGCCCATGGGATTTAGCCAACCGCCCAACCACTGGAATTGGTAGAACCAGACAAATACTCACCCACCCATAATTGAATGCCTTTCTTAACTTTTGCTTTTGTATACAGATACGCACACACTCCTCTTTTAACTTTGACTTATAAAACAATCCATTGACAAACAGTTATTGATTAGAGATGTCATGACTCAAAACTTCCATCCAATCCTTGTTTCTAAAAGAAAAAACCAGTATCACTCTAGACTCTCCGTTGAGACCAGCTGGTCAGCAATAAGATCCAGTAAAATAAAACAATAATCATTGGTCCATCATATAATCTTCCATGACATACGCATCGGTGTCCTAGGCACCGTGACCCTGTGCATCGTCTGGTTAGAACCCTCCAGGATCCTCCTTAGGTGTCCTGGCACTTCACTCAGGGAGGACCGCTTCGTTGGCCCTCCTTGTCCATCATATTGGAAGCACACCATTTTAACTGTGCTAAGGCTGGTCAAGACCTGGGGAGGCTTTGCCACGTGAGCTGTCCTTTGAACACTCCCCGCCAGCTGTTCCAACCGAACTTCCCTTAGAAATACACATACCAAATGCTCCCTCCAGCATTCTGGCGTAAGACAGTCCCTTAAGAAAATAGGATTTCTATGCAAGTTTTCAGTTTGATTTTCTTTTAAATACAATGAGTATATCTTAAATCAGTATCCCCAAAACTTTTTGATTGTAAATCTGAATTCCATAACAGAATTCCTCAAATTCTGTAACTTGATGCACATATCAACTCAAAGGGTCTCAAACTTAGTTTTAGGTTTGGCGGGAGATTTAAGTGTATTTTCCTGAACTAGTCACATCTTCTTTCCTTGAAACTGACAAAAGAGTTTGGTCTCGGTCATAGTCTGATTCAGGGTTCAAGTCTGATAAGGTGATATTTCAGTTACTATTTTACTGAATTTCATTCATTGATGAATATTCATTTAACTGATTTTTGAATTAATCACGAATTCTGATGAGGAATAAATTAATCATTGATTTGAATATTTTGACTTCGATACATCTCCTGAATTTTCTCTTTACAATCTGAGTGAATATAAAACAATAGAAATTTCTCTCTCAGAGTATTTACTTATTCACTTATCAAATACTCATAGAATTTAATCATAGAATTAAAGAGAATTCTAATATAAAATTTCTTTATGCATCTATTTATGCATAAAATCCAACTTCAATGGAAATAACACTTATCTAAAAAAATCCTTTCATGTATCTATTTATGCATAAAATCAATTAAATAGGAATAACACTTTTAAAAAAGAAAGAATTTCTTTTTGCATCTTTTTATGCACATAGAAATTAAATTCAATGAAAATAACACTTTTACAATAAAAATTTCTATTATGTATCTTTCTATGCATAGATATTAATTTCTATAATGAATATCAATGATATCCATGCATATTCATAGGTGAATATGTACATGGAGTAAATAAAAATATTTCTTTTAGAATGCACAAATGGTGGGAATTACTCTTTTAGAATAACATAAAAATAAACTTTATTTTACACAAAATTCAAGAAAATTTTGCCATAACCTCCTTTGTATGGCTGACCATTTTTTAATTTTTAACATTCTATTTTAAATTTAAAATTAATCCCAATTTAAAATGAAGTACTATAATCTGAGTAAAGAATAAGAAAAGTTTAATCAATTTATTTGTTAGTCATTTTAGAATAAAGAAAGGCTAAATTCTTAAGGAAGAGAAGGGGGTAGCCTTTTCATGAAGGCATAACTTTAGGATTCACTTTAATCAACTATAAAAAAACAAGGAAATAATAAAACCATAGATTTGAAATTAAAAAGTAGAAATTTTAGCTTACATAGAGTTTTGTAAGCTTTCCTTTGGCTTGAGGGATTGAGGGTTCTACTCTTGTTTGGATCAAGAGTGGCCACCAATTTTTTGGAGAGGATTTAGTCAAAAACAATTGAATTATCAAGTGAATTCAATATAATTGGTTTTGGGTAGGAGTAGAGTAACAATGCAGAAACACTATTGAGCTTTTACAAAGGTGGAGGCTTCTATTTATAGGAAAAGTGAGCCTCAAACCAAGCAAATTGATTCTAGAATTTTCCAAATTGGTTTGGTCAATTTTTGACCATTTTTGACCATTTTTGGGTCAATTCAGCTTACTTTTTCAAACTAGACTTGAAATAGGAGAGAGGAGAAATGAAATATATCACTTAATTGATTTAAAATTGGGAAGTAATGATGATGAGAAAAAAGGTGCCTCCTTCATGAGGGGGAATCCCCACTCTGAGGTGTCAAAAATTCATTTTTTTAATCTTTCCTTTGGTCCTTAGTCTACTCTTCATCTTATGTGAGTATTTACTCATTTTTGGGGGGTTTTTCTTTATTTATTCAATTTATCTCCTCCCTACATTTGGATTAATCTTATTGGTCCCTCAGAACCTTAATCCAAATTTTCTAGAAAATTGGACCCTTAGGCTAAGGTCTTTTGAGCAGATTATAATTTATTTCTAATGCACCTTAGGAAATTTATTTCTAATTTTAATAAGAAATTTTAATAAAAAAGGATATTTTTCCATCCAAAGATATCTAACAACATAGTTACCTCTCTCTAGAACATTTTCTCTCTCTAGGCCAAAACAGGTAGAAACAAGATCTTTTATTATTCTTAAAAGGGGATTGATTATAGGGGAAGAAACTGGACATCTTGAGGGGATGGGGAGGAATCTTACATTCTCTCCCACTTGAAAAACGCAAGATGTCCTTATTTCGCAAACTAGGGGTAATCTCGCATCAATTCGGCTTCTTTCTCCTAGGGGGCGTCTTCAAAAGGATAGAACTTCCATTTGACTAATAATTCTCTTAGAAATCTATTCCTGAGAACCTTCTCTTGAACATCAAGGATTTCTTCAGGTTGGAGTTCCATCAACCCTTGGGTTGAAGAAGTTAAGAGTTCATTAAGCACATGATTAGGGCTTGGTACATACTTCTTAAGTAGGCTGAGATGAAATACATTACGTACTTTGAGATGATGAGGAGGCAGAATAAGTTCATAGGCTAAGTCACCTACTTTCTTTGTAATCAGATATGGCCCACAATATCGGGGGGATAACTTCTTGTACTTCCTAAGAGATAGAGAATTTCTTTTGGGGCACGGCGTGAATGAAGATCATATCCACTTCTTCGAATTTTTTGTCTAACCTCTTCTTATCTCTACATACTCGTTCTGTCTATCCTAGGCAGCTCCTAAATCTTTGCAGAGATTGATTGCATCTGCTACTCCATGTCATCAAGCATTTGTCTGGACATCTCGACCCTAATTAATGGGTCGGACCAAGTTAATGGTGTTAGGCAGTCTTGTCCATACAGAGCTTTGAAAGGGCTCATCCCGATGCTTCGGTGATACGAAGCATTGTAGGCAAACTCCGACTAGGTGCAGATAGCTTAGTCACTTCTTGGGTTCTGTGCCACATCATGACCGAAGTATATCTTCGATTACTTGGTTCACCCTTTCTGTTTGACCATCGGTCTCAGGGTAGTAAGCTCTGCTGAGATCAAAGAAAGTTCCTACTCCTTCGAAGAATGTAGTCCAGAATCTTGACGTGAACTTGGGATCTCGATCACTTACTATTCTCCTAGGTAGGCCATGCAATTTGAAAATTTCCTTAAGAAACACTCTGGCCACATCCACTGCAGTAGTGTAGGTTTCCTTTACTGGAATCAGATGGGCAACTTTGGTTAGTCTATCAACTACCACGAAGATGGAGTTGTAACCTGATTGCACTGAAGGTAGTCCAGTAAAAAAATCCATACTGATACATTTCCACTTCATCTGGGGGATGTCTAATGGATGTAACTTCCCAGGCATTTTTACTCTCTCTACTTTGACTTTTTGACAAATCAGGCTACTTAGCTGGAGTATGGATGACAAAGAATTGACGATTTGGCCCTTGGGGTCAATTGTGGCAAAAATCAGATATCTTTCCTCTTCCACTACTTATGCTATTGTTAGTGCTCTGGCTGCTTCTGCAGATTGGGGCGGAACTCTTTCTCTTTGGTTACCCCAGTTCTGGGAGGGAGTTTTGAGATTACTCTGAACAGAGGCAGACGGCTGAGCTGGATTCTTCGTGGGATTGCTGTGACTTTGACAAGATGGGACCCTGATTTAACTAATACGAAGGGGCTGTTCTCTGCATTCTAGGTCCTTGACTTCTCTGTCCTCTTGACATGGCAAAAGTCAGGCAGTCTTTAAGCTGGTGACTGAAACCCTGACATCTAAAACATCTTTTCTCACTTCTAAGCTCATCCCTCTGAGTCCTTGAAAAAGGTGGGGCTCCTGAGAAAGTGTTCTGAGGGAAGGGTCTTCCTTAACTTCTGAATCTACTAGCATCTTGACTCTGATTGGGGCCTTGCTACCTCTTTGGGGGTGGAAAGTTTCAAGTACTTCTCGGGGTTTGGAACCTTTTAATGTTTGAGGGTGCAGGCTTTGGTGGAACCTTGACAACAAATGCCTTGGCAAAGTCCTTTGCCATTCTAACAGCTTCCGCCATTGAGACTGGTTTGGCATTTTTTACTAAAGTGTCCAATGGCTCGTTCATTCCTCGAATGAATCTAGCCATCAGTTGCTCTTCATCCAAAAGTGGAGAATATATGAGAAGAAGGGAAAATGCCTGATGGTATTCTTCAATTGTCTGGCTATCCTACTTCAATTCTTAGAATTCATTCATTTTGGTTTCGAGGAAGCCCGAAGGACAGAACCACTTCCTGAGGTAAGCTTTAAGATCTGACCAGGTTTGGGTATTTTGGTCGGGACGGTTTGTCTTGCAATGGTTCCTCCATGTGACCCTGGTCGTTTCCACAATTTTTATTCTGGCGAGAGCCATCTTGCTCCTCTCATTATAACCGGTTACATCAATATACTCTTCCATTGCCTCAATCCATTTTTCCACTGTTTCTCCTAACTGTTCCCCTTCACCCTTAAATGGACCAAGTTGGGATCGGTGAAGGGCCTTACAAACGTGCGGATCTAACTCTTCATCATTGGTAAGAGGATGTGGTTGCCTAGCACGGGCCATGCACCTCATGATTCTGACAAAACGGGATTTTTGTCAACTTAACTTTGGCATCAGACTTATGATTATTTATTTTTGAGATTTATTTCTTAAACAATAATTATTCCATCATAATTCTTAAAAACAAGATTCACTCTGATAATTTTATTAACCAATATTCACAACCCAGAAAACAATTTGGAATCTTTTGCAAAACATCATTTATTATCAAAAGTTTCTAATATATACATACAGCGTCTCGGCTCCAAAAGTCACTGCCTCAATCGTGTATGCATAATAAGGCGATAGTGCGATGGAGACATGCTATGATATACATGATTCATCACTGATGAGGGTGCTGTAATTTTGCTTCTAGGAATAAAGTGGCTTAGAAGTGTAAAAATTCGGCAAGAATTTTTAAAATTCTGGGACGAATGATTCAAGAGTTGGACATAATGAACAACTCCTAGCTTTATCAAGATCATGGCTAGTGAGATATTCTACCTGAGTCTTTGAAGCTGATTGGTATTGACGTTAATACATCGCCCTCTAGAGAACCACATGTGCTGACGTCGCTCTACTAGATGAGGGAAGTATAGATCCTCAACGTGACGAGCGAGCCTCACTCTACTTTCTCGGGTTGTAGCAGAGTTGATGAGTTTTTCGAAGGCAAAGGCGATCATATCCTGACTCTGGGAAAGTCCAGAAATGCTAAACAGATTTGGGGTATCCATCTAAAAATCCATTTCAATTTATGAGTTTACAATTTACGAGTTCATTTCAAACATAATCTTAGCAAGTGAAAACATTTTTTTTCGTAGATTTACTTTAAAATTTTAGGCAATTTCTGCTGATGTTTCATAAGTTTACAACAACGCTTTGATACTACCAGCTGTGAGATCCCACTGCCCCCTTCGTGCATCGGATTCCTGGTTGCTAGCAGCAGGCGGAAGTAGCTTCTTCTTGCGTGGGGCACGGTTTCCCACTCGGGGCCTCACCCTCAAATGTCCGGACACGAGACTATATCTGGTGGCCATTCTGAAACCAAAACCGGGAAAATTTCCCTTGCCCAGAAAACGGGGACGATTCCACCTCTTTGATTTTCTTAATGAATTTTTTAACAGGGTCAAAATACTAAACTAACCTTCACCTGATTAAACCAGATAGAAGGAAAACTATTACAGACTTACCTTCAAGAAATCAACGCTTTTTTCCTAACTCAATCAGGCACAACCGTTGATCTATTCATTTGAGAAGTCTTGAGGTTTTTATTTAACTAAAGTTCTAATCATATTCCTATTAATCAATTTCTTTATTAAAAGTCGAATGATTCTAGCCTATGGGTTAATCAATTTCTTTATTAAAAGTCTAATGATTCTAGCCTATCCGGCCCATGGGTTAACCATCGCCCAACCACTCGAATTGGTAGAAAACCAGACAATTACTCACCCACCCATAATTGAATGCCTTTCTTAACTTTTGCTTTTGAATACAGATACGCACACACTCCTCTTTAAACTTTAACTTTTGCTTTTGAATACAGATACGCACACACTCCTCTTTAAACTTTAACTTATAAAACAATCCATTGACCAACAGTTATTGATTACAGATGTCATGACTCAAAATTTCCATCCAATCCTTGTTTCTAAAAAATACCAGTATCACTCCGGACTCTCCGTTAAGACCAGCTGGTCAGCAAATAGCTGGTCAGCAAACAAGATCCAATAAGAGAATACAATAATCATTGGTCCATCATATAATCTTCCATGACATACGCATGGGTGTCCTAGGCACCGCGACCCTGTGCATCGTCCGGTCAGAACCCTCCATGATCCTCCTTAGGTGTCCTGGCACTTCACTCACTCACAGGGAGGACCCCTTCGTCGGCCCTCGTCCATCATATTGGAAGCACACCATTTTAACTGTGCTAAGGCTGGTCAAGACCTGGGTAGGCTTTGTCGCATGAGCTGTCCTTTGAATACTCCCCCCGCTAGCTGTTCCAACTGAACTTCTCTTAGAAAAACACATACAAAATGCTCCGTCCCTAGCATTCTGGCGTAAGACAGTCCCTTAAGAAAACATGATTTCTATGCAAGTTTTTAGTTTGATTTTCTTTTAAATACAATGAGTATATCTTAAATTAGTATCCCCAAAACTTCTTGATCGTAAATCTGAATTCCATAACAGAATTTCTCGAATTCTGTAACTTGATCCACATATCAATTCAAAGGGTCTCAAACTTAGTTTTAGGTTTAGTGGGAGATTTGAGTGTATTTTCTTGAACTGGCCACATCTTCTTTCCTTGAACTAACAAAAGAGTTTGGTCTTGGTCATAGTCTGATTCAGGGTTCACATCTAATATAAGATTCTTCCTAAACCATCTTTCTCAAAAAGGGGGTGATATTTTAGCTACTATTTTACTAAATTTCATTCATTGAATATTCACTTAACTGATCTCTAAATTAATCACGAGTTTTAATGAGGAATAAATTAATCATTTATCTGAATATTTTAACTTCGATAGATTTCTTGAATTTTCTCTTTACAATCCGAGAGTGAATATAAAACAATAGAGATTTCTCTCTCAGAGTATTTACTTATTCACTTATCGAATACTCATAAAATTTAAACATATAATTAAAGAGAATTCTAATATAAAAAGTCTTTATGCATCTACTTATGTATAAAATCCAACTTCAATGGAAATAACACTTTTATATTGAAAAATCCTTTTATTCATCTATTTATGCATAAAATCAATAATAAAGGAATATCACTTTTAAAAAAAGAATTTCTATATATATCTTTATATGCATAGAATATATATTCAATGAAAATAACTTTTTTATAATAAAAATTTCCATCATGCATCTTTCTATGCATAGAAGCTAAAATTTCAATAATTAATATCAATGATATCCATGCATATTCGTAGGTGAATATGTAAATGGAGTAAATAAAAGTATTTCTTTTAGAATGCACAAATGGTGGGAATTACTCTTTTAGAATAACATAAAAATAAACTTTATTTTTCACAAAATTCAAGAAAATTTTGCCATAACCTCCTTTGTATGGCTAACCATTTTTCAATTTCTAACATTCTATTTTCAATTTAAAATTAATCCCAATTTGAAGTGAAGTACTCTAATCTACTCAATTTTCACTTTCTAGTGAGTAAACAATAAGAAAAGTTTAATCAATTTATTTGTTACTCATTTTAGGATAAAGAAAGGCTGAATTCTAAAGGAAGAAAAGGGGATAGCCTTTTCATCAAGGCAACATCAGGATTCACTTTAATCAACTATAAAAAAAACAAGGAAATCTGAAAACCATAGATTTGAAATTAGAAAATAGAAATTGGCTTGAGGGATTGAGGGTTCTTCTCTTGTTTGAATCAAGAGTGGCCACCAATTTCTTTGGAGAGGATTTAGTCAAAAACAATTAAATTATCAATTGAATTCAATGTAATTGGCTCTAGGTAGGAGTAGAGAAATAGTGCAAAAACACTATTGAGTTTTTACAAAGGGGGAGGCTTCTATTTATAGGAAAAAGTGGGCCTCAAACCAAGCAAACTTATTCTGGAATTTTCCAAATCAGTTTGGTCAATTTTTGACCATTTTTGGATCAGTTCAGCTTACTTTTTGGAACTAGACTTGAAATAGGAGAGATGAGAGATGAAATATCTCACTTAATTAATTTAAAATTTAAAAGCAATGATGAGAAAAAAGGTGCCTCCTTCATTAGGGGGAATCCCCACTCAGAGGTGTCAAAAATTCATTTTTTAAATGTTTCCTTTGGTCCTTAGTCCACTCTTCATCTTATGTGAGTATTGGGAGGGGTTTTCTTTATTTGTTCAATTTATCTCCTGCCTACATTTGGAATAATCTTATTGGTCCCTCAAAACCTTAATCCAAAATTTTTAGAAAATCTAGACCCTTAGGCTAAGGTCTTTTGAGCAGATTATAATTTATTTCTAATGCACCTTAGGAAATTCTTTTTAAACTTCTATTTTGGGAAAATTGATTTTAATAAGAAAAGATATTTTTCCATCCAAAGATATCCAAAAACTGAGTTATCTCTCTCTAGGCCAAAACAGGTAGAAACAACATCTTTTATTATTCTGAGAAGGGGATTGATTACAGGGGAAGAAACTGGACATCTTGAGGGGCTCAAGAAATTTCCCACTCCTTAGAGGAATGCAGTCCAGAATCTTGACGTGAACTTGGGATCTCGATCACTTACTATTCTCGTGGGTAGGCCATGCAATCTGAAGATTTCCTTGAGGAACACTCTTGCCACATCCACTGGAGTGTAGGTTTATTTTACTGGAATCAGATGGGCAACTTTGGTAATTAGGCTATCAACTACCACGAAGATGGAGTTGTAACGTGATTGCACTGAAGGTAGTCTAGTAATAAAATCCATACTGATACATTCCCACTTCATTTGAGGGATTTTTAATGGATGTAACTTCCTAGGCATTTTGACTCTCTCTGCTTTGACTTTCTGACAAATCAGGCATTAACGTACATGATTAAGTACATCCTTTTTTAGTCCAGGCCAAAAAAGCTTTTCTTTACAGACATGTAGGTCTTGATGAAACTTGGATGTCGTGCAATAAGGCTGTCATGGGCTTCATTCAGAATTCGACCCTTAGTTCTCTCATCATTGGGAATGCATAGCTTGCTATTGTAATACATAATTCCATCATCTAGGTTGTACCCTTGAACTCGGTTCAACTCTTGAAGAATTTTGCTTTCTTGCATAAGTAGGGTAGCAATAGGGCCAAAGAATCTATCTTGCATGATCTTCTCTCTTACTTCATTAATCAATGGATTTGACACCACTGTGATTGCAAGCAAGGAGGCTTTTCTGCTGAGGGCATCTTCTACCACATTTTCTTTGCATGGGTGATACTTGATTTCAAAATCAAATTCTTGCAGGGTCTGCATCCAGGCGCATGTTGAGATCCTTTTGAGTGAAGATCCACTTTAAGCTCTGATGATCTGTCACATCAAAGTGAATCCTTGACCCAGTAGGTAATGTCTCCACAACTTTAGGGCATATACTACTGAAAGTAGTATATGCCTCCACAACTTAAGGGCATATACTACTTAAAGTAGCTCTTGGTCGTCAAGTGTACAGCATCATTCCTCTTATGCATTCTCAGTTTTCAGGATTCACAGGCCACTCCATGACCTTCCTGCATAAGTGCACCTCCTAGGGCAAAACCACTAGCATCAATTATTACTACCTCAAAGGGTAGAGAGAAATCTAGTAATTTCACAATGGGATTGGTTACTAAGGTGGTCTTCAGCTTTTCAAAAGCACTCTGACACCTGGCAGACCATTGGAACAGGATATTCTTCTTGAGAAGATTAGTCCGGGGGGGGAAGCTATGAGAGCATACTTAGGTATAAAAATTCTATATTAATCCCAAGAATCCTCTGACTTCTTTCACTGTTTTTGGTTTAGCCCAATCTATGACTGCTTGGACTTTTGCAGAATCTAGAGAAATTCCGTCTTTGGATACCAAGAAGCCCAAGTATTCAACATGTTGACACAAAGAAAGTGCATTTGCTCTTTTTTGCAAAGAGTTGGTGCTTCCTTAGAATCTCAACAGACGTGAGCTTCATGGTCAGCTGCATTCTTTGAGTAAATCAAAATATCATCAAAGAAAACAAGAACAGAATCATCCAAGTATTCTCTGAGAATGTCCTGCATTAGGCAATTTAATGTAGCTAGGGCATTTGTGAATCCAAACGGCATGACTGTAAATTCATAGAGCCGATATCGAGTATTGATGGGATGTCTTCGGGATATCTTGCTCATTAATCTTGATTTGGTAATACCCTGATTTGAGATCTATCTTTGTGAAGATCTGGGCTCCACTTAGCCTGTCCCCAGAAGCTCATCAATTTTGGGGATATGATACTTATTCTTAACTATTAGCTGATTGAGACCTCTGTAATCCACACAGAGTGTTAGCGTTCCATCTTTCTTTTTCTAAAAGAGAAGTGGTGCTCCCCAAGGTGAAACACTGGGTCTTATAAACCCTTGTTCTAACAGCTACCTAAGTTGTTCCTTGAGTTCAATGGCTTCAGGGACTGGCATTCTGTACTTGCGCTGGGCTACTCTCTAAGCTCCGGGGGTCAATTCTATCACATGATCTACTTCTCGAATTGGAGGCATCTCTGTTAGCTCTGCTGGGAATAAATCATCATACTCACTTAATCATTTTGGTTCTTTAGCCTTTACCTTTGTGTCTACTGGATTCATTTTCACAACGTAAATGAGCTGCTTCTTTCTAAGTCCTTTCAATAAATTAGAAGCTTAACCATTCTCGTTAAGATTCTAAGTTATTGAAAGGACTTAGAAAGACCATTCTAGTTCTTTAGCCTTTAACTTTTGTGTCTACTAGTGGATTCATTTTCACAACTTAAATGAGCTATTTCTTTCTAAGTCCTTTCAACTTAGAAGCTTTTACTAATTGTAGACCTGGGGATCGTGAAATTCCAAATCCTTGAACTTTGTTTCCGTCGTGAAGGTCGCAGAAGGAAATGGTTCCATTATGACAATGTCAGCTTGTTTTTTGTGGAGCCAATCCATTCCAAGGATCGCGTCGAAAACTACCAAAGGTAGGACTCTAAACTGATAGTCAGTTATATTCCCATCTAGATTAAAGTGAATACGATCTATCTCATGGTGAGTGAAAAGGATCTTCCCACTGGCCAATTCAACTTGCATAGGTTTCCCTGATTTTTGTTCTAAGACTAGCTTACGCAAGCATCCAGGGGAAATAAATGAGTGAGTACTACCTGAATCAATCAAAAAGTTTGAATGACTTACCCTTATAGCGAGCTGGAGTATGGATGATAGAGAATTGATGATTTGGCCCTTGGTTTTCAATTGCAGCACAAATCTAACCTCTTTGAATTCCTCTTTCACTACTTCTACTCTTGTAAATACTCTGGCTATTGCAGATTGGGGTGGATCTCTTTCTCTTTGGTTACCCCAGTTCTGGGAGGGAGTTATGAGATTACTCTGAACAGAGGCAAATGGCTGAGCTGGAGTGTTCCTGGGAATGCCTTGGTTTTGATGAGACGGACTGATAAGAAGGGACTGATCTCTGCATTCTAGGTCCTTGACTTCCCTATCCTCCTTAACATGGGAGGAGTCGGGCAGCCTTTAAGCTGGTGACCGAAAACCTCACATCAAAAACATTTGTTCTCACTTCTACGCTCATCCCTTTGAGTCCTTGAAAAAGGTGGGGCTCCTAATAAGAAAGTGTCCTGAGAGGGAAGGGTCTTCCTTCACTTCTGAATCTACCAGTATCTTGATTCTGATTGGGACCTTGTTGCCTCTTTGGGGGTGGAGAGTTTGAAGTACTTCCCAGGGTTTGGAACCTTTTGAAGTTTGAGGGTGCAGGATTTGGTGGGACCTGACAACAAATGCCTTGGCAAAGTCCTTTGCCATTCTGATAGCTTCCGCCATTGAGACTGGTTTGGCATTTTTCACTAAAGTGTCCAATGGCTTGTTCATTCCTCGAATGAATCTAGCCATCAGCTACTCTTCATCCAAAAGTGGAGAATATTTAAGGAGAAGGGCAATTTGATGGTATTCTTCAATTGTCCAGCTATCCTACTTCAATTCTAAGAATTCATTCATTTTGGTTTTCAGGAAGCCCGGAGGACAGAACCTCTTCCTGAGGTAAGCTTTAAGATCTAACTAGATTTGGGTATTTCGGTCGAGTCGGTTTGTCTCGCAATGGTTCCTCCATGCGACCCTGGCCGTTTCCACAATTTTTAATCTGGCGAGAGCCATCTTGCTCCTCTCATTATAATAGGTTACATCACAGTACTCTTCCATTGCCTCAATCCATTTTCCATTGTTTCTCCTAATTGTTCCCCTTCACGCTTAAATGGACCAGGGTGGGATCAGTGCAGGGCTTTACGAGCGAACATCCAAATCTTTCTCTTCATCATCGATAAGAGGATCCGGCTGCCTAGCGCACGAGCCGCGCACCTCATGATTCTGACAAAACGAGATTTTTGTCAACTTAACTTTGGCATCAGATTTATGATTATTTAATTTTCGAGATTTATTTCTTAAACAATAATTATTCCATCATAATTCTTAAAAACAAGATTCACTCTGATAATTTTATTATATATTAACCAATATTCACAACCACGAAAACAATTTGGAATCTTTTGCAAAACATCATATCAAAAGTTTTTGATATATACATAGAGCGTCTCAGCTCCAAAAGACAATGCCTCAATCGCATATGCATAATAAGGCGATACTGCGATGGAGACATGCTATGATATACATGATTCATCACTGATAAGGGTGTTGTAACTCTGCTTCTAGGAATAAAGCGGCTTAGAAGTGTAAACATTTGGCAAGAATTTCTAAAATTTCGGAGGGAATGATTAATAAAGAGTTGCACATAATGAACAACTCCTAGCCTTATCACGATCATGGCTAGTGAGATATTCTGCCTGAGTCTTTGAAGCTGATTGGTATTGACGTTAATACATCGCCCTCCAGAGAACCACATGTGCTGACGTTGCTCTACTGGATCACGGTAGTATAGATTCTCAAAGTGACGAGCGAGCCTCACTCTGCTTTCTCAGGTTGTAGCAAAGTTGATGAGATTTTCGAAGGCAAAGGCGATTATATTCTGACTCTGGGAAAGTCCAGGAATGCTAGATAGATTTGGGGTATCCATCTAAAAGTCTAATTCAATTTATGAGTTTACAATTTATGAATTCATTTTAAACATAATCTTAGCAAGTGAAACCATTTTTTTTACAGATTTACTTTAAAATTTTAGGCAATTTCTGCTGCTGTTTCATAAGTTTACAACAGCGCTCTGATATACCAGCTGCTGTGAGATCCCACTACCTCCTCCGTGCACTGGGATTCCCGATTGCTAGTAGCAGCGGAAGTAGCTTCTTCTTGCGCGGGGCTAGGTTTCCCACTCGGGGCCTCACCCTCGAATGTCCGGACACAAGACTAATCTGGTGGTCATTCCGAAACTGAAACTAAGAGAATTTTCCTTTCCCAAAAAATGGAGACGATTCCACCTTTTTCATTTCTTAACGAATTTTCTAACGGGGTCAATAGACTAAACTAACCTTCACCTGATTAAACCAGACAGAAGGAGAACTATTACAGACTTAACTTGAAGAAATCAATGCTTTTTTCCTAACTGAATCAAGCACAGCCGTTGATCTATTCATTTGAGAAGTCTTTAGGTTTTTATTTAACTACTCGAGTTCTAATCTTATTCCTATTAATCAATTTCTTTATTAAAACTCTAATGATTCCAGTCTAACCCCATCCGACCCATGGGTTTTTAGCCACTGCCCAACCACTGGAATTGGTAGAAGCAGACAATTACTCACCCACCCATAATTGAATGCCTTTCTTAACTTTTGCTTTTGAATACAGATACGCACACACTCCTCTTTAACTTATAAAACAATCCATTGACAAATAATTATTAATTACAGATGTCAGAACTCAAAATTTCCATCCAATCCTTGTTTCTAAAAAAACACTAGCCTCTCCGTTGAGACCAGCTGTGGTCCACAACGAGATCCACTAGTAAACAGAATACAATATTCATTGGTCCATCCTAAAATCTTCCATGACATACGCATGGGTGTCCTAGGCGCGGCGAGCTCGTGCATCGCCTCCTCAAAACCCTCCAGGATCCTCCTTAGGTGTCCTGGCACTTCACTCAGCGGGATCGCTTCTAAAAAAAAACAGTATCATTTTGGAATCTCCGTTGAGACTAGCTGTGGTCAACAACGAGATCCAGTAGTAACAGAATACAATAATCATTGGTCCATCATACAATCTTCCATCACATACGCATGGCTATCCTAGGAACCGCGAGCCTGTGCATCGCCTGGTCAGAACCCTCCAGGATCCTCCTTAGGTGTCATGGCACTTCACTCTGAGACCGCTTCGTCAGCCCTCGTCCATCATACCGAAAGCGCACTATTTTAACTGTACCGAGGCTGGTCAAGACCAAGCTTTGCCGTGTGTGATCTGTCCTTTGACACTCCCCACCAGCTAATCCAACCGAACTTCCCTTAGAAAAATACATACCAAATACTCCCTCCAACATTCTGGCATAAGATAGTCCTTTAAGAAAACAGGATTTCTATGCAAGTTTTTCAGTTTGATTTTCTTTTGAATACAATGAGTATATCTTAAATCAGTATCCCCAAAACTTCTTAATTGTAAATTTGAATTCTATAACAAAATTCCTTGAATTGTGTAACTTGATCCACATATCAATTCAAAGGGTCTCAAACTTAGTTTTAGGTTTGGCGGGAGATTTGAGTGTATTTTCCTAAACTGGTCACATCTTCTTTCCTCGAAACTGATGAAAGAGTTTGGTCTTGGTCTCATAGTCTGATTCAGGGTTCGAGTCTAATAAGGTTCGTGAATCATCTTTCTCAAAAAGAGGGTGATATTTGAGTTACTATTTTACTGAGTTTCATTCATTGAATATTCACTTAACTGATTTCTAAATTCATCACGAATTCTGATGAGGAATAAATTCATGATTTATCTGAATATTTCAACTTCGATAGATTTCTTGAATTTTCTCTTTACAATCTGAATGAATATAAAACAATAAAAATTTCTCTCTCAGAGTATTTACTTATTCACTTATCAAACACTCATAGAATTAAAGAGAATTACAATATAAAAATTCTTTATGTATCTATTTATGCGTAAAATCCAACTTCAATGGAAACAACACTTTTATATATATAAAAATTCTTTTACGCATAAAATCATTTTATTAAGAATAACACTTTTAAAATAAAAAGAATTTCTTTATGCATCTTTTTATGCATAGAAATTAAGTACAATAAAAATAACACCTTTATAATAAAAATTTCCATTATGCATCTTTCTATGCATAGAAATTAATTTCAATAGTTATTATCAATGCTGCTATCCATGCATATTCATAGGTGAATATGTACATGGAGTAAATAAAAATATTTCTTTTAGAATGCATAAACGGTTGGAATTACTCATTTGGAACAACATAAAAATAAACTTTATATTCCACAAAATTCAAGAAAATTTTACCATAACCTCCTTTGTATGGTTGACCATTTTTCAATTTTTAACATTCTATTTTCAATTTAAAACTAATCCCAATTTGAACTAAAGTAATCTAATCTACTCAATTTTCAATTTCTAAACAATAAGAAAAGTTTAATCAATTTATTTGTTACTCATTTTAGGAAAAAGAAAGACTGAATTCTTAAGGAAGAGAAGGGGGTAGCCTTTTCATCAAGGCATAATATCAAGATTCACTTTAATCAACTATAAAAAAAACAAGGAAATAAAAAAACCATAGATTTAAAAATAGAAAATAGAAATTTTAGCTTACATGGAGTTTTGTAAGCTTTCCTTTGGCTTGAGGGATTGAGGGTTCTACTCTTGTTTGGATCAAGAGTGGCCACCAATTTCTTTGGAGAGGATTTAGTCAAAAACAATTGAATTCAATGTAATTGGCTCTAGGTAGGAGTAGAGTAATAGTGCAGAAACACTATTGAGTTTTTACAAAGGGGGAGGCTTCTATTTATAGGAAAAAGTGGGTCTCAAACCAAGCAAACTGATTCTAGAAATTTGCAAATCAGTTTGGTCAATTTTTGACCATTTTTGGATCAGTTCAGCTTACTTTTTGGAACTAGACTTGAAATAGGAGAGATGAAAGATGAAATATCTCACTTAATTAATTTAAAATTGGAAAGGAATGATGAGAAAAAAGGTGCCTCCTTCATTAGGGGGAATCCCCACTCAGAGGTGTCAAAATTTTATTTTTTTAATGTTTCCTTTGGTCTTTAGTCCACTCTTCATCTTATGTGAGTATTTACTCATTTTTGGGGAGGTTTTCTTTATTTGTTCAATTTATTACCTGCCTACATTTGGATTAATCTTATTGGTCCCTCAGAACCTTAATCCAAAACTTTTAGAAAATCTGGGCCCTTAGGCTAAGGTCTTTTGAGCAGATTATAATTTATTTCTAATGCACCTTAGGGAATTCTTTTTAAACTTCTGTTTTGGGAAAATTTATTTCAATAAGAAAGGATATTTTTCCATCCAAAGATATCTAAAAGCTGAGTTATCTCTCTCTAGAATATTTTCTCTCTCTAGGCAAAAACAGGTAGAAACAACATCTTTTATTATTCTGAGAAGGGGATTGACTACAGGGGAAAAAACTGGGCACCTTGAGGGGCTGGGGAAGAATCTTACATTCTCTCCCACTTGAAAAACGTGAGATTTTCTCATCTCGCAAACTAGGGGTAATCTCGCATCAGTTCGGCTTCTTTCTCCTCCTAGGTGGCGTCTTCAAAAGGATAGAACTTTCATTTGACTAATAGTTCTCTTAGAATTCAGTTCCTGAGAACCTTCTCTCAAACATTTGGGATTTCTTCAGGTTGGAGTTCCAACAGTCCTTGGGTTGAAGAAGTTAAGAGTTCATCATTATAAGCACATGATTCACGCTTGGTACATACTTCTTAAGTAGGCTGACATGAAATACATTATGTACTTTGAGATTAGGAGGCAGAGGAAGTTCATAGGCTAAGTCACCTACTTTCTTTGTAATCAGTTATGGCCCACAATATCTGGGGCATAACTTCTTGTACTTCCCAAGAGACAAAGAACTTCTTTTGGGGCATACTTGAATGAAGACCATATCCGCTTCTTTGAATTTTTTGTCTGACCTCTTCTTATCTACATACTCCTTCTGTCTATCCTGGGCAGCTCTAAAATCTTTGTGGACTGACTGCATGTGCTGCTCCATGTTGTCAAGCATCTGTGTACACATCTCGACCCTAATCAATGGGTCGGACCAAGTTAATGCTGTTAGGCAGTCTTGTCCCATACAGAGCTTTGAAAGGACTCATCCCGATGCTTCGATGATACGAAGCATTGTAGGTGAACTCGACTAGGTGCAGATAGCTTAGCCACTTCTTGGGTTCCCTGCCACCACAGCATGACCGAGGTATATCTTCGATTACTTGGTTCACCCTTTCTGTTTGACCATCAGTCATCTTAGGGTGGTAAGCTGTGCTGAGATCCAAGAAAGTTCCTACTCGTTTGAAGAATGTAGTCCAGAATCTTGACGTAAACTTGGGATCTCGATCACTTACTATTCTCCTGGGTAGGCCATGCAATCTGAAGATTTCCTTGTTGAGAGCACTCTGGCCACATCCACTGCAGTGTAGGTTTCTTTTAGTGGAATCAGATGGGAAACTTTGGTTAGTCTATCAACTACCACGAAGATGGAGTTGTAACCTGATTGCACTAAAGGTAGTCTAGTAATAAAATCCATACTGATACATTTCCACTTCATCTGGGGGATGTAACTTCCCAGGCATTTTTACTCTCTCTACTTTGACTTTCTAACAAATTAGGCATTGACGTACATAATTAAGTACATTCTTTTTTAGTCCAGGCCAAAAGAAGCTTTTCTTTACAGACATGTAGGTCTTGATGAAACCTGGATGTCCTGCAATAAGGCTATCATGGGCTTCATTCAAAATTTGACCCTTAGTTCCCTCATCATTGGGAATGCATAGCCTGTTATTGTAATACATAATTCCATCATCCAGGTTGTACCCTTGAGCTCAGTTCAACTCCTAAGGAGTTTTGCTTTCCTACTACATAAGTAGGGTACCAATAGGGCCAAAGAATCTATCCTACATGATCTTATCTCTTGCTTCATTAATGAATGGATTTGACACCACTATGATTGCAAGCAAGGAGGATTTTCTGCTAAGGGCATCTGCTACCACATTTTCTTTGCATGGGCGGTACTTGATTTCAAAATCAAATACCTACACACGGTCTGCTTTGGCGCATGTTGAAATCCTTTTAAGTGAAGATCCACTTTAAGCTTTGATGATCTATCATCAAAGTGAATCCTTGACCTAGTAGGTAATGTCTCCACAACTTTAGGGCATATACTACTAAAAGTAGCTCCAGGTCGTGAACAGCATAATTCCTCTCATGCGTTCTGAGTTTTTGGGATTCGTAGGCGACTGCATGACCTTCTTGCATGAGTGCACCATCCAGGGAAAAACCACTGGCATCAGTTACTACCTCAAAGGGTACAGAGAAATCTCGCAATTTCACAACGGGATTGGTTACTAAGGTGGTCTTCAGCTTATCAAAAGCGCTCTAACACCCGGCAGACCATTGGAATGGGATATTCTTCTGTTGAGAAGATTAGTCAGGGGGGAAGCTATGAGAGTATACTTAGGTATAAAAATTCTATAC
This sequence comes from Cibotium barometz, assembly GCF_041138505.1. Taxonomy (NCBI): domain Eukaryota; kingdom Viridiplantae; phylum Streptophyta; class Polypodiopsida; order Cyatheales; family Cibotiaceae; genus Cibotium; species Cibotium barometz. The sequence continues at coordinate 3,706,433 of NC_141109.1, forward strand.
CAACCAGTTAATCCCAAGAATCCTCTGACTTCTTTCACTCTTTTTGGTTCAGGCCAATCTATGACTGCTTGCACTTTTGCGTAATCTGGAAAAATTTTGTCTTTGGATACCAGGAAGCCAAAGTATTCAACATAGTCGACAGAGAAAGTGCATTTGCTCTTTTTTGCAAAGAGTTGGTGCTTCCTTAGAATCTCAAGAACTTTTTGGACATGAGCTTCATGGTCAACTGCATTCTTTGAGTAAATCAGAATATCATCAAAGAAAACAAGAACAAAATCATCCAAGTATTCTCTGAGAATGTCCTGCATTAGGCGATTGAATGTAGCTGGGGCATTTATGAATCCAAACGGCATGACTATAAATTCATAGTGCCCATATCGAGTATTGATGGTTGTCTTCGAGATACCTTGCTCATTAATCTCTAAACTGGTAATACCCTGATTCGAGATCTATCTTTGTGAAGATCTGGTCTCCATTTAGCCTGTCCAAGAAGCTCATAAATTCTAGGGATAGGATACTTATTCTTAATTATCAGCACAGCTGATTGAGACCTCTGTAATCCACACAAAGTCTTAGCGTTCCATCTTTCTTTTTCTGAAAGAGAACTGGCGCTCCCTAAGGGGAAACATCGGGTCTTATAAACCCTTGTTCTAACAATTGCCTAAGCTGTTCCTTGAGTTCAATGGCTTCAGGGACTGGCATTCTGTACTTACGCTAGGGTACTGGCTAAGCTCCGGGGGTCAATTCTATCACACGATCTACTTCTCGAATTGGAGGCATCTCTGTTAGCTCTGCTAAGAATAAATCCTCATACTCACTGAACCATTCTAGTTCTTTAGCCTTTAACTTTGTGTCTATTGGGTTCATTTTGACAATATAAATGAGCTGCTTCTTTCTAAGTCCTTTCAATAACTTAGAAGCTTTTACTAATTGTGCAGACCTCGGGATCTTGAAATTTTGGTTCCTTGAACTTTGTTTCCGTGAAGGTCACGGAAGGAAATGGTTCCATTATGACAGCGAATGTCAGCTTGATTTTTGTGGAGCCAATCCATTCCAACGATCCCGTCAAAAACTCCCAAAGGTAGGACTCTGAAGACTGAGAGTTAGTTATATTCTCATCTAAAATAAACTGAATAAGATCTGTATCATGGTGAGTGAAGGATCTTCCCACTAGCCAATTCTACTTGCATAGGTTTCCCTGATTTCTATTCTAAGACTAGCTTATAGGCAAGCATCCAGGGGAAATAAATGAATGAGTACTAACTGAATCAAAAGTTTGAATGACTTACCCTTATACTCAGTTGGAGTATGGATGAAAGAGAATTGACGATTTGGTCCTTGGTTATCAATTGCGGCATAAATTTGACCTCTTTCTTCTTCCACTACGTCTGCTATTGTAACTGCTCTGTGGCTGCTATACAGATTGGGACGTAACTCTTTCTCTTTGGTTACCCCAGTTTAGGGAGGGAGTTCTAAGACTACTCTAAACAGAGGTAAATGGCTGAGCTGGATTCTTCCTAGGATTGCCTTGATTTTGATGAGGTGGACTGATAGGAAGGGGCTGGTCCTGCATTTTAGGTCCTTGACTTCCCTGTCCTCTTGACATGGCAGGACTCAGGCAGTCTTTAAGCTGGTGACCAAAACCCTGACATCCAAAACCTATGTTCTCACTTCTAAGCGCATCCCTCTAAGTCCTTGAAAAAGTTGGGGCTCTTGAGAATGTTTTGAGAGGGAAGGGTCTTCCTTCACTTCTGAATCTACCAGCATCGTGATTCTGATTGGGGCCTTGCTGCCTCTTTGGGGGTGGAAAGTTTGAAGTACTTCCCAGGGTTTGGAATCTTTTAAAGTTTGAGGGTGCAAGCTTTGGTGGGACCTTGACAACAAATGCCTCTTTGGGGGTGGAAAGTTTGAAGTACTTCCCAGGGTTTGGAATCTTTTAAAGTTTGAGGGTGCAAGCTTTGGTGGGACCTTGACAACAAATGCCTTGGCAAAATCCTTTGCCATTCTGAGAGCATTTGCCATTGAGACTGCTTTGGCATTTTTCACTAGTGTCCAATGGCTCGTTTGTTCCTCGAATGAATCTGGCCATCAGCTGCTCTTCATCCAAAAGTGGAGAATATTTGAGGAGAAAGGCAAATGGCTGATGGTATTCTTCAATTATCTGGCTATCCTACTTCAATTCTAAGAATTCATTCATTCTGGTTTCCAGGAAGCCCAGAGGGCGGAACCTCTTCCTAAGGTAAGCTTTAAGATCTGACCAGGTCGAGGTATTTCGGTCGAGATGGTTTGTCTCGCAATGGTTCCTCCATGTGACCCTGGCCGTTTCCACAATTTTTAATTTGGCAAGAGCCATCTCGCTCCTCTGATTATAATCGGTTACATCATTCCATTTCCTCAATTCATCTTGCTCCTCCTCTGATTATAACCGGTTACATCAAAGTACTCTTCCATTGCCTCAATCCATTTTTCCACTGTTTCTCCTAATTGTTCCCCTTCACCCTTAAATGGACCAGGTTGGGATCGATGCACGGCTTTACGAACGTCCGGATCCAACTCTTCATCATCGGTAAGAGGATCCGGCTACCTAGCATGGGCCGCACACCTCATGATTCTGACAAACTGAGATTTTTGTCAACTTAAATTTGGCATCAGATTTATGTTATTTAATTTTTGAGATTTATTTCTTAAAAAATAATTATTCCTTCATAATTCTTAAAAACAAGATTCACTCTGATAATTTTATCAACCAACCATGAAAACAATTTGAAATCTTTTGTAAAACATCATTTATTATCAAAAGTTTCTGATATATACATAGAGTGTCTCGGCTCCAAAAGTCACTGCCTCAATCGCGTACGCATAATAAGGCGATACTGCGATGGAGATATGCTATGATATACACGATTCATCTCACTGATGATAAGGGTGTTATAACTCTGTTTCCAGGAAATTACAGATCCTCAAAGTGACGAGCAAGCCTCACTCTGCTTTCTCGGGTTGTAGCAGAGTTGATGAGATTTTTGAAGGCCAAGGCGATCATATCCTCACTCTGGGAAAGTCTAGGAATGCTAGACAGATTTGGGGTATCCATCTAAAAATCCAATTCAATTTATGAGTTTACAATTTATGAATTCACTTCAAACATAATCTTAGCAAGTGAAAACATTTTTTTCACAAATTTACTTTAAAATTTTAAGCAATTTCTGCTGCTGTTTTAAAAGTTTACAACAGCGCTCTAATACCAACTTTGAGATACCACTGCCCCCTCCGCGCACCGGATTCTCGGTTGCTAGAGCAGAAGTGGAAGTAGCTTCTTCTTGCATAGGGCAAGGTTTCCCACTCAAGGCCTCGCCCTCGAATGTCCCGACACGAGGCTAATCTGGTGGTCATTCTAAAACCGAAACCAGGAAAATTTTCCTTGCCCAAAAAACGGGGACGATTCCACCTTTTTTATTTCCTTAACGAATTTTCTAATACCACCCATAATTGAATGCCTTTCTTAACTTTTGCTTTTGAATAGAGATATGCACACACTCCTCTTTAAGTTTTTAGTTTGATTTTCTTTTGAATACAATGAGTATATCTTAAATCAGTATCCCCAAAACTTCTTGATCGTAAATCTAAATTCCATAACAAAATTCCTCGAATTTTGTAACTTGATCCACATATCAATTCAAAGGGTCTCAAACTTAGTTCTAGGTTTGGCAAGAAATTTGAGTGTATTTTCCTGAACTGGTCACATCTTCTTTCCTCAAAACTGATGAAAGAGTTTGGTCTTGATCATAGTCTGATTCAAGGTTCGAGTCTGATAAGGTTCTTCCTGAACCATATTTCTCAAAAAGGGGGGGGTGATATTTCACTTACTATTTTACTGAATTTCATTCATTGAATATTCACTTAACTGATTTCTAAATTAATCACGAATTCAATATCAATGATATCCATGCATATTCATACGTGAATATGTACATGGAGTAAATAGAAATATTTCTTTTAGAATGCACAAATAGTGGGAATTTCTCTTTTAGAATAACATAAAAATAAACTTTATTTTCCACAAAATTCAAGAAAATTTTGCCATAACCTCCTTTGTATGGTTGACCATTTTTCAATTTTCAACATTCTATTTTCAATTTAAAACTAATCCCAATTTGAAATAAAGTACTCTAATCTACTCAATTTTCACTTTCTAGTGAGTAAACAATAAGAAAAGTTTAATCAAATTTTTTGGTACTCATTTTAGGATAAAGAAAGGCTGAATTCTTAAGGAAGAGAAGGGGGTAGCCTTTTCATTTGAAATTAAAAAGTAGAAATTTTAGCTTACATGGAGTTTTGTAAGCTTTCCTTTCGCTTGAGGGATTGAGGGTTCTACTCTTATTAGGATCAAGAGTGGCCACCAATTTCTTTGGAGAGGATTTAGTCAAAAACAATTGAATTATTAAGTGAATTCAATGTAATTGGCTCTAGGTAGGAGTAGAGTAACAATGTATAAACACTATTGAGCTTTTACAAAAGGGGAGGCTTCTATTTATAGGAAAAAGTGGGCCAAACTGAATCAAGAATTTTCCAGATCAATTTGGTCAATTTTTTACCATTTTTGGGTCAATTCAGCTTACTTTTGGAACTAGACTTGAAATAGGTGAGGAGAGATGAAATATCTCACTTAATTGATTTAAAATTGGGAAGCAATGATGAGAAAAAACGCGCCTCCTTCATGAGGAAAAATCCCTGATCTAAGGTGTCAAAATTTTATTTTTTTAATGTTTCCTTTGGTTCTTAGTCCACTCTTCATCTTATGTGAGTATTTACTCATTTTTGGAGGTTTTTCTTTATTTCTTCAATTTATCTCCTCCCTACAATTGGATTAATCTTATTGGTCCCTTAGAACCTTAATCCAAAATTTTCAAAAAATCTGGACCCTTAGGCTAAGGTCTTTTGAGCAGATTATTATTTATTTCTAATGCACCTTAGGAAATTCTTTTTAAACTTCTGTTTTGAGGGAATTTATTTTAATAAGAAAGGATATATTTCTATCCAAAGATATCTAAAAAGTGAGTTATCTCTCTCTAGAATATTTTCTCTCTCTAGGCCAGGTAGAAACAAGATCTTTTATTATTCTGAAAAGGGGATTGATTACAGGGGAAGAAACTGGACATCTTGAGGGGCTGGGGAGGAATCTTACATTCTCTTCCACTTAAAAAATGTGAGATGTCCTCATCTCACAAACTGGGGATAATCTCGTATCAGTTCGGCTTCTTTCTCCTAGGTGGAATCTTTAAAAGGATAGAACTTCCATTTGATTAATAATTCTCTTAGAATTCTATTCCTGAGAACCTTCTCTCGAACATCAAGGATTTCTTCAGGTTGGATTTTCATCAGCCCTTGGGTTATTGAAGAAGTTAAGAGTTCATTAGTATAAGCACATGATTCGGGCTTGTTGGTACATACTTCTTAAGTAGGCTGACATGAAATACATTATGTACTTTGAGATGAGGAGGCAGAAGAAGTTCATAGGCTAAGTCACCTACTTTCTTTGTAATCAGTTATGGCCCAAAATATTTGGGCCCGGGATAACTTCTTGTACTTCCCAAGAGATAGAGAACTTCTTTTGGGGCATACTCGAATGAAGACCATATCCGCTTCTTTGAATTTTCTGTCTGACCTCTTCTTATCTACATATACTGCTTCTGTCTATCCTGGGGAGCTCTTAAATCTTTGCGGACTCACTACATTTGCTGCACCATGTGGTCAAGCATCTGTGTAGACATCTCGACCCTAATCAATGGGTCGCACCAAGTTAATTGTGTAAGGCAGTCTTGTCTATACAGAGCTTCTAATTCTAATTGTTTTGGGCTCTTGGTCATCCCCCAGGTTCACTTCGTCAAGCTCATCTTCCAGGACTCCTAATGTTCCACTTCTTGAGAAGGGATTCCTCCTGCTAGCTTGAGAACCATCATAGCTTTTTCCTGCACGCAACTTGCAGTTCTGGCACACTGTCTTGAGTTTCTTCCTCATCTTCTTTTGCACTTTCTGCATTTAGTAGCACTTCACAGTCAACCACCAGGACTTTTTTATTGTATCTTTGTAGAATCCTTTCTATATCCACCTTAAAAAGTGAAAAAAGATCTTGATTTTCCTTCATGATCTTCTCTTCTTCCCCTTTGGACCTTCTATAGGTCGGCTGGCCAGATTCAACTTGTCTTTTCCTACCTGCATCAAGATGTAGACCTTGTTTTTTCCCCTTTAGATTGTGATCTTATCCATATCCTAGTTGTGCTTTATCCTTCCACTTCTAAGACACGGTCTTCCCAATAGCATGGGATATGCACTTGTTATTTTAGTCATTTTGAGGACTATGAACATGACAGTAAACATGCATCTTGCCACTTCTATTTATTGTTTTTTCCCCTTTAGATTGTGATCTTATCCATATCCTAGTTGTGCTTTATCCTTCCACTTCTAAGACAAGGTCTTCCCAATAGCATGGGATATGCACTTGTTATTTTAGTCATTTTGAGGACTATGAACACGACAGTAAACATGCATCTTGCCACTTCTATTTATTCTACCCTAATTATTCCAACTTGTTGGACTCTTCTCTGGTCAGCCATGCAGATCTGGAAAATGGAGCTCGCTGCATGTCCATGATGATACCTAGCCTTTTGGCTAGGTTATCTGATATTATGTTCACCCTTGATCCTCCATCTAGAATGACCCTCACTACTATCTGCCCTCTGATCTTAATGGTCATTCTATAATGTACATGTCAGATTCCTGGATTGTTTCCACATTCTTGCATTTTGCTACCAAATTTTCTAGTTCCTCCAAAGGCATATGCACCAATTTCTCATTTGGTACTATGGCCTAAAGCAACTTTTGTGCCTGTAATTGGGAACTAGATTCAGCATTCAATCTAGTGTGATGTTTAGTTTCATCTTGATGAGATCCTCCCATAGGTTGTATTCCTTCACAGAGTTTCTTATTTTCTCCTTGTTTGGGGGCATACCTTGGCCTCTCTATATTCTTTCTTCTTCCTCCTTTGCTTCCTTTTCCTTTTCCTAACTTTCCCTTGTCAGTTTTCCTATCTGAATTCCTTCTATATTTCCTTCCATTTCTTGTGACACTTTTGCGCTGCTCTAGGCTGTAATTGGATGCATTTGACATTTCAGCATCCTTTCTTCGATTGCTCTACCTTTGCACACCGGCTTCGTTCCTACTGCAATTTCTCCCCTTTTCTTGACCAGGTTTGTCCTTTCCAGATTCTCCACAAAATGCTCTCCCAAGATCAGGCTTTCTTGCATTGTTTGCACCATCCTTTATGCACTAGCTTGGTGATTTTCTCACGGACTTTCTTCTGTCCTATTCATTGTTCTCACTTCTATTTCTGTTATGGTTTAGAATTCTTGCCTGTTAAGCGTTGATGGCTTTGGGAAGTACTGCCTCTATAGATCCGTCCCAAAGCACACCATTGTAAGAGGAGTCTATCACAAGCACCACAACCCAACAAAAATAACAATATAAGGCACCAAAACACCCAACCACTATCCCTTGGTCCTCAGTTGTCTCCCAAAGGGATACTTCAATACCCTCCTAGCCTTTCTAGTCTATTATGCTGGAATGTCCTCTAAGTTCATCACTAACCTCGGACGTCTTGATCTATCACCAAATAGCCTCTCCTAACCTCGACTGTTACTTAGTTGACCAAATGCACTCCCAATGACATAGAAAGATCAGATTCTTTCTTCAAAGTCCTCTCTTTGTATCTCTTTGTATCCTATCACAAATTTTCTTCCCAGAGTCTCAAAGTAACCTCCACCGTCATCTAGCTCCAAATCCTTGTCTTAAAACCTCTCAGATCTAAGCAACTTCCCTCAATTGACCTCTGTTTGATAGTATACTCTCTTGGTAGATAAGTCAGAAACCCAATGTTACCTACTTTCGAATTTAGATGGCTTTCCCCTATCCAAAACAGGATCTCCAATGTCCACAACGGTCCTCTAATGTCAGCAAACCAAATAAACATGATCCCTTGACCTTCTTGGATGTCATGTTGTTCCTTTTCCAACCACCTTCTGCTTCATGCTGCTAAACTTATCAAGATAGCACCGCATAATCTCTTTGTTGACTATTACAAGCTCATTGCTGCCTCCGAATGAACTATCCTCTTGAGGCCCACTAATCCGATTCAACTGACTCCAATTTTCACACTTTTGTGTCAGCTGACATCTCCACACACACAAAACTATGAAACCAAGCAAGAATCCATCGCGTGGGTTACTTTGCTTACACCAGCCACATTCAACTAACTCTAGATCACTCTGGATTTGCATATGGTTGTGATTTCCATGTATGTGAGTTAGAGACATCTACGCATTGTCTTTTATGTTGTTCTTTCGTGAATTTATGCAATAAAAGTACTTATTTATTGTGCTTGTAGTATTGTAAGTTTGGGGCATTTTGGTCTCGTGGACGTCACTTTCGAGTAGAAGGAATAGATAAAAAGAGAACAACATTTTATTGTGGTGTGAAGGATAATTTCATGCAAGAAAGTCATTCAAGTGCAAGTGATGGCAATACTGAAGTAGGCATGCTAGATTATTGTGGAACAATCCAAGATATTATCAAGATTAGATTCAGAAAGTTTGATATGTTCATTTTTGATGTGAAATGGTTCAAGTTGGTAACTTAACGGGCGCAAGTAACTGTATGCAAAGACAAGTGTGGATTTCTTCAAGTAGACCGCACAAAGATATGGACTGACCAAAGGGACACATTTGTGCTACCAGAGCACTGTGAGTAAAGCACTGTGAGCAAGTCATCTTTGTGGTAAAGACCCGATAGATCATAAATGGTTGTTTGTGATCTAAATAAATCCACGTGAAAAAAAAATATTTGAAGAGGTGAAATAGCAGTTGATTGTTTACCAGATGCTGAGGAACTCCCCCTAGATCATGTGATGGTTGAGCATACACCACTAGCACCTATTGAACAACAAGAAGACATACTAGTTGAGGAAGTAGGTGAGGCTCACACGGGATTAGGATTGGATGAAGGTGTACTCTATGAGCAAATACATCTTGAGCGAGAAACAGACACTAGAGATAATCCAGAAGAAGAAGAGATTCAAGCTAAGTATGATCATGATGCATCGACAGCTCTCATGCTAGAGCTAGAAAAGGATGACGACATGGATGAGTTACCTTCTAGTACTACAAGACAATCGGTTCCACCAATTGACACAATAATCATGGAGTATTTCTAGAAATAGATTTATTTGGAGCCATGGATCTCGCTGAGGAACGAGCAAGTTGATGATAAACTTTAATTTCATTGTAAAAAAGAGCACTTTCTTAATTGCACCTTAGTGATGAGAAGGAGGAGCTAGCATTTTTTCTCCTTTAAAGCGCGTGATGCTTATAACCTCCTCTCTCCCTCCTCGGCCCCCCCTCTCTCTCTCTCTTTATCTCTCTGATCTCTCTCTCTAGCTCTCTCCCTCTCCCTCTCCCTGTCTCTCTCTCTCTCTCTCTCTCTCTCTCTCATAGACACATATGCTTGCAAAGAGGTAGAAAGAGAAGGCTAAAACACACCCCAAGATGGGAACTAGCAAATATTATATATAAATTTAAATTTGTTTTTTTTTCAAATTTTGACTGTTATTTTGACGTATATTTCAACGCTTGTTTTCACGTATATTTTGACAGATATTTTCACACCTTTTTCCACGCATATTTCGATATCTATTTCGACGCACATATCAACGACGCGACCAGGCGTGGAAACTAAGCATCGAAAAACAATGATTCTTTTGTAGTGTTGGGTTGTCCTCGCAAGTCTTTTGGACCATAACAACATTGAAAGCTACAAAAAAGGTGACATTCTTTAAATAAAATATTAGAACACAAAAATAGATTTAATTTTTGTTCAACTAAGAGGTTTACCATGTTCTTGACTTGAAGCTATCAATGCTTGGCGCCTTACGAGAGTTCTCAGGAATTGTTTTATGGTGCACTCTCTTGAAGGATGTGGGTGTTTCAGATAAGCACTCCTCTCCTTGTACAAATGCTTGGATACAATGCCAAGGGATATAAGTGTATCGAATAACACCATAGGGTGATTTCTTACAAGACTCAAGCGTCCAGCTCAATTGTTTTGAATTGAAAGAGGGACCTTCAAGATCTTGAACATTAAAGTATTTTGCCATTTCTATTTCCAAAGCATTAGAATGAGTATTGTTAAACATTATATAAGAGTATAAATTATTGACAAGTATGCATACTTTTGTAAAAAGAATATAGAAAATTACACACGAAAAGACATATACATTATAAGTAAAAATTACACTTGAAAATATGTACATTTTCCAAAAAATATACGAGGATTACTTATACTAGTGCCTAGAGGGCCAAAATCGTAGATGCTTGCTCTTAAGAAGATAATGATGATGCAGGCCTCCTTGTATCATCTCACGTGTACAAAGGTGTACAATAGCCCAAACTAGCTACCTATAACTTACACAAGGACTTTAAAAAAATATATATTTTACTATTAAGGTAGGTAGACACATGAATTTCCCAAACTTAACAAACACTAAAGTGGGATTTAGCTCCTTGTGAGTCTATAAACAAAATCCACAAGCGTCGTACATTAATCCCTTCCTTTGTTCATTGTTAACGATGCAAACAAATTTTCAAAGCCATGAGCTTACTTATCTCATGGTTAACACTTGCTTAAAATATCTACTTTAGCACAAAGTATTAAGGTGTGATCTTGATTCCATGACAGTCTACTCTGACCGCTTTAAATCCATGGATGCAGGTTAACCCTCTTGCTTTTGTGGTGGCTATCATGAATGAACTATTCTCTTGGCCACGAACTTAACAAACCTAAGTGGTTTCTGAATAAGTTTTCATCCCCATATATGAATGTTTCCAATACCTACAAATACCCAACTCCGGCTTCCTGCCCCATCAAAAACCCGCAGTTCATCCTCCCCCAAGTAGCTGAAAAAATCCCCCCCCTACTAACCCGAGCCAAGTCCTCCCGAACCCTTACCCTCCTCCTCCTCTTAATGGAAGCCCAAAAGAAACAGAATTTGTACAAGTCAGCAGAAGGAAATCCTCTAACAGACCCAAACCCCCTCAGCCCCTTTTCAAGCCCAACAGATACTCAGTTTTAGCCGCTGTTCCAGACCCAGGTGATACGGAAGAAGAAAATGATTGTGTAGAAAGTACCCCTATAAACAAACCGAGGTTAGAGAATGAAGTAGACAACTTGGATGCAGCCGATATGGACACCACAGGCATTCTAGCTCCTGAAAAAACCTCCAAACCACAAACAGGCAACTCCAATGACATGGAGATAAGCAAAGAACTCAAGAGAGGCAGAGCACACCTGGGAATCACCCCCCAGTCAGTCACTAAAGGAGGCCTTAACAAACCCCCAAACAAAAGATAATGAAAGTTGCAAGCTTCAATGTCAAAGGACTTTTAGATCCAAAGAAAGCCCAACTAGTAAGATAATGGTTCAAAGCCAAAGGTCATATGGATATCATCACTCTAGTGGAGATAAAGACTTCAGGAGAGGAACTGAACAAAAGGCTATACTCCATCTCCCCCGAGCACTTTTGGATATTCTCACTTCATTCTCATGGAAGTGGGGGACTAGCAGTGGGCATCCATTATGATTGCATCCAAGATCTAAAGGACTTTCACATTGACATCAACAATCAATGGATAGTTGTACTCATGAACACCTTCACCTTTGTAGGAGTGTATGCCCATGGCCCACAGAAACAGAGGACTACAACCTGGAACTCCCTTCTAAGGCAACGAGCACCTATTTTGATTATGGGGGACTTTAACATGGTTGAAAACCTCAAGGACAGATACAACTCCAAATTTCAATCCCTTTTCGGCTCAGAGAAACAAGCTTGGGAAAAAGTAAAACACAAGTTCAATCTGCAAGATTTGGGTCAAGAAGGAATCTTCTCATGGCAAAACTACTCTACTGGAGAGCTCTCCAGAAAAGCCAAACTAGATAGAGCTTATGCAAGTGGTGAAATTTACTCTAAATACAATAGGTGTGAATGCTCGGTAGACAATACTACATGCATTTCAGATCATTACCCCATCATCACTACAATGGATAATCAAGACAATAGACACAAATCTAGCTGGTTTCACACTGACCCAGCTCTATTTAAACTGCCCCTAGTTCAATAAGAAATCAAACACATCTGGAAATCCTTCTTCAACAACAATCTATCCCCGGCCAAAGCTTGGAGCCTGTCAGTCAAGTCTACCCAAAATTTGCTCAAGTAGGTCAAAAAGGAAGTTTCAGCTCACAAAACCAGCAGACTTAAAAAACTCCAAGTGCAGCTTCAAGAACAAGAGTCATCCACTGACCCTTCTAATGTCAACCAGATCAGAGTCAAAATCAAAAGAGAAGAAGAAATTGCCCTCCAACATACTAAGCTCTATACCAAGGAATGGTGGGCAGGAAAAACTGACAGGCCATGCCCTGAAATGTTTAAAATGCTGAAGGTCAAGCAAAGGCAAGAGCATATCCCCTTGCTTAAAAACAAGAATGGAATCCAGGCTATTAACCAAGATGAGAACAAAAAACTGCTCACTGACTACTACCACAACATTTTCCAGGAAGATGGTCCCCCCTCCCCAACCAAGACAGCTGCAATGGAGGCTATCAAAGTAGCCAGACCTAGAGCTGTCCCTGCCAATTTAGCCGTTACTCTGGATCAGGACCTCTCATGAAGAAATCAAAGAGGTCATCTTCTCTCTCAAATCTAATAAGAGTCCAAGTGAGGATGGACTGCTTGCTCTGCTGAATTTTTCCAAACTTTTTACAAGACCCATATTCCAAGTGTGGCAAGAATCCTTGAAATATGGAGCATTGCCATCACAAATCAATGAAGGCCTTATCAAGCTGATCCACAAAAAAGGCCCCAAGGAGATCATGGGTAACTGGAGACCTCTCACAATGTTGTCTACAAAATCATTGCCAAAGCATTAGCCCTTAGACTGACTAAACACATGAAACTATGGATAACAAAGGAACAAAAAGGGTTTATCAAAGGCAGGTACATCTTGGACTCCATTATTGCCTTATGGGAAGGGTTTGATTATGCAAAAAAATCCAGCCAGGATATATATATATATAAAAAGGCTCGGCACCTCCAAGAGTAGGTCGCGACTAATCAGTGGAGAAAAATAGTATTTTGTTTATTTGTTTATTTTTTTCAAGGTTTTCAAATATGTTGATGTACCACAGGAGAAAAAGAAACCTTCAGGTTCGTCGTAGAAGGTTAAGCATGCATATGGGTTTGACATTCAACATAAACAAAGTTTGATGATAGAGAGAGTTTGGTGTGATGAAAAGGGAAAAACAATTGTGTTTATATAACATGATGTGCTGAAATAACATGATGTTTATATGACAATTGTGTTTATATAACATGATGCGATGAAAATAAAAAAATAATTATATTCATACATTTCCCCTTTTAAGAGTAGGCTAGACCCATATCCTATGTGTATGTGCATGTGTCATAGACACTAACATATGTGAACAACCGTTTAGAACATTCAATAATTGATCGGCGGCGGTAAGCGGGTTTGGGCCACCCGTATAATCTTAAGGAAGAGTTTCACAAAGCTACCAGGTAGCAAGAATTTGGAGGTTCGGGAAAAAGAGGAGGAGGTTTGGGTAAAATTTGATTTTAGAAGCCTTAAAAGAAGTGCTGCTAAGCATGGTTCCCAACTAGTATGGATAATGGAGCCAACTAGTATGGATAATGGAGCACATGTAAACATTTGAAATAAGGTGGGCGAGACGCTATCCTTTTCCGGGGAATTGAAATAAGGTGGTCAAAGCGTTTTTGGCTTTTATCCTATCCTTTTTTGCTCTGAGAGGGAGACATTAGAGTTCCTTCATCAACTTTTTTTTTTGGAGAGAGATTCGATCCACTTTCCTTTTTTGCTCTGAGAGGGAGACATTAGCGTGCCTTCATCTTTTTTTTTTTTTGAGGTACTAGCTGCACGAGAGAGGGGAGGGAGGTACTACCTGCACGAGATTCGGTGCAATTGGGAGGGAGATTCATTTTTGGACACGACTAGAGGTTAAAATATCCGTCTTATGATCTGGCTCCATTATCCATACTAGCTGGGAGCCTTAAAAACGTTTCGCCCACCACCTATTTCACATGTTTACATGTGCGTTAAGCGATGTTGTTTACTTCGTTACCAATAAAACTCATGGATGGTTACGAATAGGTGGTTTCTTTTCTTGAAATGTGAATTGATTGGTTGAGACAGGCTCTCAACCTTGGGGTTTCGGAGGTTAAGAAAGGGGCATTTTCTTTTATGCATGGGTTACACATGGCTAAGGGTTTCTTGATGTTTCCTAAGGTCACTAGTAGGGTTTACAAGTGAAGCCCACCTATGTAGGTTTACTTTATAGAAACCTAGAGTATCACGTCTATGAATTTTGAGTAAATAAAATGAACACTTCTTCTATACAAACTTACAATTCTATTGAACCTTCTATTGAATTTAATAATACCTTCTATTGAACTCACGTTATACTTTCACATACTCTTGAGTGAAACCCTCGAGGGTTGATGCTCCTCCATGCCTAGATGTGTGTACCTAATTTCAAGTAGCTTGTCCTATAGCTACTTGCAGGATTCTACACAAATAGTGGAAGCTAGGGTTTCTTACGTTTGATTATTGTAAGTCTTTGATCTATAAACATCTCACTTAAATTTCAAAGATTTCTTTCTCGTTTACGTTCATAAAGCTTGGCTGTATAGTGTTATATATATATAATATATAAAACTTCTTTCGTAGTAGTTCAATAGCATGCTTGATGCGGAGTGGAAAAAAGAACAAGGGAACAGGCCTCTATAGCTTCCCACTCCCCCAACCTTGGAATCACTAGCACAAAATAGGGGCACCATAGTCAAAGTAAACACCCAGCAAACACATACACTTCCACTGTGTGCATGACGAGGTAATCGAAGGCTGGCACAAGGTGCGCTGTGAGAGTGTAAACCCGTGGACTACACCACCAAACACGTCAATCACGCCTTATCCTGCAAATCAACACACACAGGATACCAACACACAACCATAGCCAGATACATCACCAGTATCATTCATCCTTGAATTCCCAGTCAACACTTCCATACAAGCTTCTTCCGACACACAGAAGCTTTTGCTTCACACCATCTTACATACACGACACCTTCATATCAACACACAAGATATATACTCACACAACCATCCCTACTCCGCTACTACAAGCTACACCCCAACATTATGACTGATCCCTTTCTCACCTCCTCTCAAAACATTATCACCTCGGCCCTCCAGCTGCCCTCAGTCATCACCAGCTGCACAACAAGACACACACATCCCTCGTCTCAGACACCAAGGGGCAGCAACCCAATGAAACAACCCATCTCTCTCTCTGTCTCGCTAGCAGGTGTACTCCCTCTTTCTTGCTACCAGCCACCATCGGGGACAAAGCAAAACCAAAGCAACACCTCTGAACTCCCCGCTACCAGAGGCAGCCACACTGATATTACTCTCTCTCTCTCCGCCGCCACCAGCCACCGTAGCCCCACTGCCATCATCATCACTCTGAGAAAAAACACCACTATTGTAGCAATCATGTATCTCCCCTCCTGCGATGGCCACGACCACCCTTCCTGCTGAGCCGCCCACACGTTCTCAATCAGCTGCACCTCAACTGAAGGTAACCATCTCCTGCGCTCAGCAACAACTGCGCCAAATAGCAACACCTCTGGCAATACACTTTCTCTCCTCGCTACCAGCCAATCGGCCACGGCCTGATCATGAGAGAAAGAGAAGCAGCGTGTATGTGTGAAACAAGCTTCCTCCTCACTAGGTCCTTGATGCCGCATCACACTTGGCATCCACCACCCACTCTGTATAGTGCCCTGTAGCACTTCTCCTCTCTCTCTACGCTTCTTTTTCCTTTTTTGGTATCCATGCTCATCCTTTTACCAGCCGGCCATGAGGCATCCATGTACTTACTAATTTTAGCCCAAGAATCTTTTTATTATGACCGGCGACCATAGTTGTTGCCTCACACTTGGTATACATGTCCACCAAGAGCACCGCCTATCATAAGGTCGTTTCCCACTGGTAGCTATACACACTGCTGCAATGAAAAAAAACTTCAACCTCAAGCACTTGCTCCCAAAAAAAACCATGCATGTATTAGCCTACTACAAAGCCACCTACTCTGTACACCTGCCAAGGCATTCAAGGCAAAGCTTTTTTTGCATGCCATGCATCCCATATGTACACAAGCCCAAAACACCTTTACAAAATTTTGCCTAACACTTGAAACCTAGGGGAAAAGAAGATAAATTACAACCAGCTTCTCTAGGGTTATTTCGACATGTGTACAACATAAGATACCTAAAAGAGAAATATAAACACCATTAGGCAAAATATGGACTCTCATTTTTGCTCCTTAAGGATTTACACACCTCCTCTATCTAGAAAAATGGGCTCATGGTAAAATTTTATAAATAAAATCAAAAGTTGGTGGAGATTGCACATTTGGAATCTACTCATCGAGACCTTTCCAACGATGTATAGCATGATGCACCAATTTGAGAAGAAAGACCTTTCCCATCATGATGCACCAATTTGAGAAGAAAGACCTTTCCCATCATGCTATACATCGTTGGAAAGGTCTCGATGAGTAGATTCCAAATGTGTAATCTTTGCCAACTTTTGATTTGATTTGTAAAAATTTCAACATGAGCCCATTTTTCTAGAGAGAGGAGGCGTGGAAATCCTGAAGGGGAAAAAACGAGAGTCCATATTTCCCCTAATGTACCATATACAAGAATAAAAGCTTGTTAACCCAAATCTATCATAAGAAAAAGCATAATATACAAGGGAATTTTTCGCTTGGGCAATAGTGTTGTCCATATAGACTCCTCACACTCGTAGCTTTGTCTATGTGGTCCAAAAAGTACTTCTATTGATGGACGACGATGATATGGAACAAGAGCATCTTTACAAGGCTTCATTGACACTGGTTTTTGAAGGGTACACATTCTCTATTTTACGTGCTTCACTTGAACTACTCAATATACAAACAGTTTATGGATGGAGCAATGCAAGTCTTGACACATTATTGAAGTAAGCATTCTAACTTGCAAATTTGAATTAGTGGTTTAAGGTTTAGGATTTAGGACTAATTGATGATATTGGATGTAGGCTATTATCAAACATGCTTCCAAAGGGAAATAGACTACCCACCTCAAGAGACATAACGAGGCGCTATGTGACATCTCTTGGAGGATTGGATTATGATCGCATACATGCAAGCGTCAATGATTGCATTCTCTTTCGTGGGACGCATAAGGAGGCTCGACATTGTCCCACTGTGGTGAAGCAAGGTATAGAACAGATGTGAAGAGTTTTGATGTACCTCGTAAAGTCTTGCGACACTTTCCTATAATTCCTCGCATCAAACACATGTTCAAGTGCAAATCCATAGCAGAGCTCATGTCATGGCATTCCTCACATTGATCGGATGATGGCATGTGGAGAATTCCCGCAGACACTCCTGCTTGGAAGCATATTGAAGATGAGTGGCCCAGCTTTAAAATAGAGCCCAGAAACTTGAGACTTGGCCTAGGTATGGATGGAGTGAATCCATTTGGTTTCAAAAGCACCGCATACAGCGTGTGGCCAGTTGTGTTGGTGAATTACAACCTTCCACCATCAATGGCGATCAAGAAGGAACATCTTATGTTATTCCTTCTAATTCTAGGGAAACATAAAGTCAAGCATATGGATGTTTATTTCGAACCGTTGATTGATGAATTGGAGGAACTATGGAGAGGTGTTGCGGTGGTGGACATTAGTAGGCCTCCCTCCTCTCCACACCTCGACTTAAAAGCAGTGTTGATGTGGACAATGCATGACTTTCCAGGATACAGCGATTGTTCTGGTACGAATTCTAATTACCTCCCTACTCTAATACTATTGGCTATATTAATTATAAATATTGACTTTATTATTCCAACTTTTATTTATATTTTAACAGGTTTGAAAACATCGAGTAAACATGCATGTCCTGTTTGTGGCCCTTCGTTAGTACATGAGTATGCTGACGGTTTGTGTAAGACCATATTCGATAATCATCATCGATTTCTCCCCTCAGATCATCCTAAATATGTTGCTAAGTAAGAGTAACATTCCTCCACAAACACTTCGTGCAAAAGATTAGAAGCGTATTTGGGAGTCTACAAATATTCTTCCTCCAGATGGCATGAACAGGTATAGTAATGTTTTTCAATCTTGTTTTGTGTAGTCTCTAATTGGATTAAAGGTCACATAGAGCAATCCCTTGTGTAGGTACTCCATTTTTTTCGGCTACCATATTGGACCCATCTTAAGATCAACCATCTTCTTGATCCCATGCACATCTTCAAGAATGTGGGGTCTGGTATTTGGGAACATGTTATTGGTAAATGAGACAATGTTAGCGTACGTGAGGACTTGCGGGTCGCAGGATGTATGCATCAAGCTTGGCCCACGAGAGGAGGGTGGGCACGTTCGTCTTCCGCCTGCACCATGGATTATATCAAAGAAAGAGGAGAAGCAGGTAAAGCAGGCCATCACCACTTTGCGTACTCCCACTGGGGATGCATGAGATCATTGAAGGGAGCCTTTACAACCACTAAGAAAAGAGGCGTTGAGCAACTATATGGGTTGAAGTCCCACGATTGGCTCAAGATGCTCCAAGTAAGTGTTTTCCAAGTCTTGTACGTTGAAATTAAATTTTGTAATGTCATAAACCATACATACATGTGCTCTTATGTGCGTAGTTCATACTACCTACTAGCATCGACCATTGTGCAAATAAGAGTTTGAAAAAATGTATTCATAAGATGGGCGAGCTTGTGAGGTATGTAAAACCCATGTCAGATCACCCTTCATTATACCTTGCAAAATGAATGTGTATGAGGTATAACGTACTATTTATTTATTTTTCAGATATGTTAGTTCCAAAGCAATTTATCCAACCACGTTGGATGATGCACGTGTTACGGCAATGGAGGTGGTTTATTTGGTAGAGGAGACTTTTCCCCGCGAACCATTCTCACAAGTTAACTACATCTCATTGTGCATTTAGTGGACGAAATCGCTTTATGTGGCGCTATGCATGCACGTTGGATGTTCTTCCTAGAGCGCTTCATGAAGACCTTAAAAGACTTTGTGAGGCAAAGTGCAAGGCCTGAAGGAAGCATGGCCAAGGGTTGGTTGATACAAGAGTCTCTTGTATATATTTCAGAATTTCTTGGTCAAGTGGACAGCTCTTTGCCACGACTATGGAGCAATGAAGAGGACTTGAGGATGACCTCTATTGTGTCTCAAGGAAAAGGAGAGAGTAAAGTAATT
This sequence comes from Cibotium barometz, assembly GCF_041138505.1. Classification (NCBI taxonomy): domain Eukaryota; kingdom Viridiplantae; phylum Streptophyta; class Polypodiopsida; order Cyatheales; family Cibotiaceae; genus Cibotium; species Cibotium barometz. Next base: position 3,725,905 of record NC_141109.1, read on the forward strand.
GACAGAACATTGATTGATGATCTCAATTTCACTTGCATCCTTAATAGTGATGTGATGAGCAGATGGGTTACAAGATATGAGGATGCAAAGACAAAAAGGCAAGCAGAAAGAGCTCTCTTTCGGAGGCAACATGGCTCTCGTAAGGCATACCCTAAGCATCTAGCAACACTTTCCGAATGATATCCATGTTGATTGGTTGCATGAGGAAATGGAGAGAGCAGAGAGCGACGAGGGGCTGCATATCACGGCGGAAGAATGGGAGTATGCACGAGGATGCATGTTAAAGGTACATAGAACTAATGTTTCGCATTAGTTGTAAGTGATTTGCTTTTAATATTTATTCACATTGCTTACACAAATATTGCTTCTATTTTGGTCCAGTGCACTATGTTCAATGCTATATGGTGTGAAGGCAAGTATTTTCAAACACAAAGAATTGATGAAAAGAGGAATACACAAGATTGCAGTGTCATTAGTAGCTTTGAGGGAGCTAATGGAAAAATGGATGATTATTGTGGCACAATCCAAGACATATTTAGGCTTGACTTTCGTCGCTTCTTTGTGTATGTTTTGGATGTCAAATGGCAAATGAATGTGGTGGAAAAAGGGCCTAATGCAACGATAAAACGCCATGCAAGTGGCTATGTAACTATTGACTCTACAAAGTTTTGGCAAACAAAGAAAGATAGGCTCGTATTGCCACAACAATGTGAGCAGGTATGCATTTTTTTACTAATGTGTTTCATGTACATATATATCTAAGCTCGCGTACCCCTTGACTTTTGATATGCTAATTAATTATTGTAGTATGTGTATTTGAGTAGGTTATCTATCTACCAATGGTGCATGACATTAAATGGTGGTACATCATCCCTATTGCACCACGTTCCAAAGTGATGTATAATACATTCACTGATATGGAGCATATGGAGGATGTAACAAGCCGCAATGAAGATGATGTCGAACATGCCTTGATGAAGATGTTGTGATGGATGATTAAGAAATAAGAGATGATCATGATAATGAGGATAAGCGTGCCATTTCTCATGATCATGAGAATGAGGATAAGCGTGCCATTTCTCATGATCATGAGAATGACCCTACCATTGAGGATGATGGTGATGTCGATGAGGATGATCAGGACATCGATACCATTATCAATGGACGGAATATCGATAGTGGAATAAATTTAATCGTAGCCTTACAAATTGATCAAATGGATATTGATGTTGATTGTTTGGCAAGGATCGATCTTATTGAAGATGAGATCGAACCCTAACCAATCCGCCTCACTGTATCGTTCTAAATTGATGACATTTCTATTATATGTGTTGTCGTTTAATTATCATCTCATGATTTATTTTTGAATATATTTCATTGTTGTAAATGCATGTAGTGGGATTGTGTAATGATATATATTGTAATGTACTATGAGATGGTTTAAAGAAAATAGTTTTTAATTTTGTAAAGGAATTCAATTTTTCTTAATAAAGCGTGTATTGATGCGTGTATTATTGCGTGTATATACACGCGCTTATACACGCACTGATAGATGCCAATATACACGCGAATTTAAATGCTAAAATACACGCGCCCAATACTATTCAAATACATGCGCGACCATACACGTGCCCGTAATTTATCGCGTGTATGAAACGCGTGTATGGTAGCATTGTCTTGTAGTGTGGCAAATCTCATCCAAAAATTCAAAACACCCGAGGACGAATAACAACTGTGTTGCGACCAATATCAATTCGAATACAATTTGTTTGTGGATGCCTCTTCTCTTCCTTGTTGAGTAAAACTCCATTAAGATCAAGTATAAGTGCATGTTTCTCTATGGTGATTGCATGAGGAATATTTCTACATACGATACAGATGAATGATAACACTTTAATGTGTTTACATACTTAACAATGTTAAAACAAGTGATCCTATATTACTAATGAGAGCTAATTACAATACAGATGAATGATAACACTTTAATGTGTTTACATACTTAACAATGTTAAAACAAGTGATCCTATATTATTAATGAGAGCTAATTACAACAAAACATCCACAAGTTTACTTTCGTTTCATGCTCCCATACTCATCTATGATGATGGCTCCTAGACTTGATTGCATTTCCCTATTGATTGGTGAAGATTGAAATACTAATCTATCTCCATCTCTCTCAAAAGAATATAAACTTCCTAGAGGCCTACTCTTTTGTGTATCAGAACTTAGCTCCTCAACACATTGCTCTATTTCTTGCGCACTTAACTTGTGATTGTTAGAAGCAGCTGTACCTGCAAAAACAACTCTCGCTAAGAAACGTACTTTTTAACACACAAAATTGCTGAATAAATCATCTTAAATAACATCCTATTGAAAAAGATCTACCTTTAGTTTTCTTGGCACCCTCTGCCACCCGCAGAGTCCTTGATTTCAACTATTCTCTCTTTATTCGTAGCATATGTAGCCTCGTCAATTTCTTCAATACCCTCTGCCACAAAGTCCTTTATTTCAACTATTTTCCCTCTATTCGTAGCATATGTAGCCTCATCAATTTTTTCGACAATCTCTTCTTGTCTCTCCTTGGTTGCAAAAGTCTCTTGAAGCTCTTCATTAACTTTATCTTTATTCTCACTAACCTCAACATTAACTTGCAAATTAGGAATGTTCTTAGTCTCTTTATTAACTTTATCTGTATTCTCACTAACCTCAACATTAACTTGCAAATTAGGAATGTTCTTAGTCTCTTTAGCCCTATCACTTGAAGGCCGTGAAGATGTTTGCAAAGCTGAATCATCAATGTGATCTACCTCCACCATGTTGTCTTCATTATTTCTAGCATTTGAATCATGAGAGTTGATCTTTCTAGTGGGACTTTCATGATGATGTTCTAGTTGAGCAATGTTATCTTCGTCTTTCCCTTCTTTGTATATATCTGTAAGATTAAAATAAAATGCTATTACTTTTAGGATTTAAATAATACACCAAGGCTAATACAATACTAGTCATTTTTATATCTACACATATACTTTGTATCCAAACTTAGATTACTCAACATTGAGTGATGTACCATAATGAATTAGGAACCATATTACCTGCCAAGACTTTCACACAAGGGTCAAACTTGAGTTTGAGCCTCACTTACAAGGGCAAAGTAAAGATCGCTCAACTTGAGATTGTGCCTTGTGTTGGAAGCCATCCCCAAGGTTGGACATAAGTGGAGGTATGGCTCAAACTTAAGTTTGAGCCTCACCGCTACCCTAGGATATGGATATGGAGTAAGTGTAATTTCTTAATAGAGTAAGTATGCGTCATCATTTGTATTAGGCTCAAACTTAATTTTGAGCCTCACTGCTACACTAGGATATGGAGTAATTTCTTAATAGTAAGTGTGCACCATCATTTGACCAGACGTTGGCATGAAATCAAGGATAATTAGAATAGAAATATTCACTTTAATAGAAAAATGTTAAAAGTGAATCCAAAAAAGCCAATGTATTAATCAAAAGACTAATAATTATTTCAACAAATCCACACTTTGAACAAGACCTATGTTAATATTAGTTGTTGATAAGCTCCTTTCAATGATCACCATTCGTTGTACATTCATAAGCACTATCAGTGAACTTTTCTACCTTTCTTTGGTTGAGAGCTTGATGTGCTAGAGCATGGAAAGCCTTGTTGACATCTTCTCAACGGCCATAGCAACCCCAACATTTAAAGCTTCCATGGCTTTTGTAGTATCCAATATATCATCACCATTCCCACCTTCATCATCATTTTCATGCCTTCCAATATCTTCAAAATTATCTTCGGTATCCTCATTGAATAGAGCATCATTCCCTTGGTCCTCTTCATTCCTTTGCCCTGCATCTTCAAAGTCTATAGCATCCCCAACTTCTTTATCATAATCTGTATCATTTTTGTTGTCAATATCATCACCTTCGTCTTCCTCCTCTGTACTTGGCGGGTCATCAATGTGAAGATTTTGAAGGTTCTCTTTTTCTGCATCATCTAGTGTTTGCTTTTTTGTGCCGCCACTTGCACCACACCACCCTTGCAAGGACAGGTGACCGTCTAAAAGAGCAGAGCACTTTGATTCTAATGCAATCGCTTCCAAATTATCTTTTCATAAAGCAATACATCATCTCTTCTTTAGCAAGCTCTCCTCTAGCACAACTCCACCACAATATATCTCTACAACATCGCTGTGTTCAAGACAAAACCCTGTGAGATGAGACCGTCAATAAAGCCTTTGTCGATGAATTCTCTATTTTGGCCACTAGAGCCTGAGATGAATACATTTTTTGTGAGAACCTTATCAATGGCCTCAAACTTATCAACCTTGCTGATGAAAAGAATAACAGTTGCAATCTCAACTGTTCCAGATGTCCAGGCATCATCTTTTTGTGTGTGGATCACACCAAATTCATAGTGCACCTTTGTTGACTGGCTAGAAATCCCTTCGATAAGCATTCCAATGGTGATGAAATCAACAAAACACACAAGAATATATTCATATTGTGAGTTTAGTGTGTTCAAAGCAAGTGCCAACTTGGAGAAAAATTCTGACGACGAGTGCTGCTCCTTTGTACCATGTAGGTCCATGATTGCCAGTTGAAATGGTACATGCTCTTCACTACAGAAGGCTAGAATCTTTGTCATATCAAAACCCACCTCCCTGATTGTCCAAGGAATAGACTCTTGTTGAGATACAATACCCATAGATGCTCTATATAGGTGATTGAGTAAAGTTACTACACTTTTTGAAAGTGAAGGATTTTTTTTGAACGATTGAGAGAGTCCCTAACAAAGGACTGGCTATAGCTCCTCAATCAATTATACTCATACTCCCCTAGCTTATATGTCTCACACACTGTTCCCAAGTCATCTTTTCCCTTGTCAGATCAAAATAGAAGGCGGTTATTGCATCTTTGAGCACTGGATCTGTTTTTAGCTTCCAAGCCATCTCCTCCATATCCATTCTTTGAGCACTCGATCTGTTTTTAGCTTCCAAGCCATCTCCTCCATATCCATTCTTTGATGGGTTTGCTTTCCCTTCTTAAGCAATATTCTATCATCAAGAAGTATTGTTTGAATGTCCAAAACTTCACTCTTTTGAAGGCCTAAAATGCACCTAAACAACGTTGGGCCTAGCGTGACTGTTCCTAGTGCCTTCTGAATTTGCTTGCATATAGCCTCATAATCTTAACCCAATTCTGCCATACATCATCATCACATAGAAGTAAGTGTAAATCATTTTTGACAAAATTCTTATGCAGTGTGTGCTCCGTGATCTCCACAAAGGCCTACAAAGTTGCAAAGTAAGAAGTTAGCCCCCTTACTATAGATATCACAAAATATTAGGAGGAATCATGCATCTATGGGTTTTCAATCATTTGGAGCTTATGCTCAAACTTGAGTTTGAGTCTCACTTGCTAGTGTTAAACTAGTATATAATGGTGATGCTCGATCTTAGGTTTGAGCGTCACCTCCGTATGCAAATCTAGCACTTGCAAGTGAGGCTCCAACTTAAGTTCGAGCCACAATTTATGCAAGTGCTACACCATCACAGAGAGGTGAGGCTTGAAGTTCAATTTCAAACCAAACTATTAAGTTTATGCAGTTTGAGAAGAAGCCTCACATGCATCTTTCTTATGCTACTGCTACACTTGAAACTATAGATCCATAAAAGATATTATGAAAAGTAAAGAAGAAGTAATGTATGTCTATGATTTACCAAGATATAGCAAAGAATCAAAAGAGTACCTTCCAAGACTCGTCCATCTTGGGTTGATTGACACCAGGCAAAGGTTTACTAGGACGACCGTTTACATGCCATTGTGCTCGAGCTTGTAGAAAGTGATCGAGGAATGGATCTTTCTTCAATCCTAGCTTTACAATAGAATTGTCCTTTCCTAGTTTACTACCAGTCATGTCTGCTGGGTGAAAATTGTCTAATGATAAGCAAAACTTATTTGCTTTTGTAGTTTCTCCTTCTAGCAATACATTGCATGTGAAGCATGGGTTTGCTCTTGCATCCACATCATCCTTAGCGCCTACCACAATCCCCATATCTCCATATGATGTATCACCTTGAGACAAAAATAAATGGAGGACTCCTTTGAAGTTTGCACTAGCATCGTAGCTATCCACAAACCATTTTACTCTTTCTTTGTTACTCAATTCGAAGGTTTTATTCACCTTAATTCTAGGAGTGACACTTTTAGCTTGAGTTATTGTTTCGAGAGCATCCAAAGTAAAGATTGGTGCACCATGTGGTTGCGAGGTAGCGGGCGCTTTGCTAGCTTCCATTCCTGTGAAGCACAAAAAAAGTTTCAAAACCTTAGAAAAAAATGGATTTAAATGCTACATATCAAATCAAAACCTATCAAACTTAAGAAACTTAATGCATGCTACAATTATTGATACTTCACTTAGTTTTCTTGAATAGCCGGGGCCTCACTTGCATTTACTTAATCCATACAGAAGCTCGACTTAAGTTGGAGCCTAGATCCAAGTTGTGCACTCATATGCTAGGGGTACGCTAGCATAGAGAGGCAAGGCTCAAACTCAAGTTTGAGCCTTAAGGTTAAGTTCCATGTATGGGAGGCTTAAACTTAAGCTGGAGTGTAGATCCAAGTTGTGCACTCATATGCTAGGGGTACACTAGTATATTGGAGCCTTAAGGCCAAGTTACATATAGGGGAAACCCGAACTTAAGCTAGTGCCTAGATCCAAGTTGTGTAGTCATATGACAGGGGTACACCAGCATATAGAGACAAGGCTCAAGCTCAAGTTCGAGCCTTAAGGCCAAGTTTTATGTAGGAGAGGCTCGAACTTAAGCTAGAGCCTAGATCCAAGTTGTGCACTCATATGCTAGGGATACACTAGTAGAGATAAGCAAGGCTCGAACTCAAGTTGGAGCCTTAAGGCCAAGTTCCATGTAAAGTTAAGCATGGAGAATGAGCCTTAACACATAGGTTCCATGTGGGGGATGTTCCATCTTAAGGTGGGTTTATATCCAAGTTGTGCACTCAGATGCTAGGGGTGCACTAGCATGGAGAGCAAAGGCTCAAACTCAAGTTCGAGCCTTGAGGCCGGAGTACACTAGCATGGAGAATAAAGGCTCAATCTGATGTTCGAGACTTAAGGCCGGTGTACACTAGCATCGAGAGCAAATGCTCCAACTCAAGTTTGAGCCTTAAGGCCGGTGTACACTAGCATGGAGAACAAAGGCTCAATCTGAAGGTCGAGCCTTAACACACCGGGGTATACTAGCATGGAGAGCAAAGGCTCAAACTCAAGTTTGAGGCACACTAGCATGGAGAGCAAAGGCTCAATCTGAAGTTCGAGCCTTAAGACCGGGGTGCACTAGCATGGAGAGCAAAGGCTCAAACTCAAGTTTGAGCCTTAAGGCCAGGGTACACTAGCATGGAGAACGAAGGCTCAATCTGAAGTTCAAGCCTTAAGGCCGGGGTGCACTAGCATGGAGAGCAAAGGCTCAAACTCAAGTTCGAGCCTTAAGGCCGGGGTACACTAGCATGGAGAATGAAGGCTCAATCTGAAGTTCGAGCCTTAAGGCCGGGGTGCACTAGCATGGAGAGCAAAGGCTCAAACTCAAGTTCGAGCCTTAAGACCGCCGGGGTGCACTAGCATGGAGAGCAAAGGCTAAAACTCAAGTTGGAGCCTTAAGGCCGGGGTACACTAGCATGGAGAAGGAAGGCTCAATCTGAATTTCGAGCCTTAAGGCTGGGGTGCAGCACTAGCATGAGGCGACCGGGGTGCACTAGCATCATGGAGAGAGCAAAGGCTCAAAATCAAGTTTGAGCCTTAAGACTGGGGGTGCACTAGCATGGAGAGAGCAAAGGCTCAAACTCAAGTTCGAGCCTTAAGGCCGGGGTGCACTAGCATGGAGAATGAAGGCTCAATTTGAAGTTCGAGCATTAAGGCCGGGGTACACTAGCATGGAGAGCAAAGGCTCAAACTCACGTTTGAGCCTTAAGGCCGGGGTACACTAGCATGGAGAGCAAAGGCTCAAACTCACGTTTGAGCCTTAAGACCAGGGTGCACTAGCATGGAGAGCAAAGGAGCAAAGGCTCAAACTCAAGTTCGAGCCTTAAGGCCGGGGTGCACTAGCATGGAGAGCAACGGCTCAAACTCAAGTTTGGGTCTTAAGGCCGGGGTACACTAACATGGAGAACAAAGACTCAATCTAGGTCGAGCGTTAACACATAAGTTCTATGTAGGGGAGGCTCGAACTTAAGGTGGAGTCTATATCCAAGTTGTGCACTCAGATATGTGACACATATACCATGTTTATATAGGGAACCCTTGTCATTTAGATTATATAATGTGCACAAAGATCAGTTTTACAGGTTCTCGACATATGTGAAGATACAAAAGAGAGCAGCAAGAAGTGTAAACAATCTACGACGAGCAACGATTGACAAATGGCACACTTAGCGTGCAATCAAGTAAGCGTTTATATTGATATAGACAATCAATTAAAGGACCATCCCACCAACACCATATATACTTGTTACAAATGTACAATAGTACATAAATCATATCGCATTATTCAAATGCTTGTTGAGAACATCCAATAATAAATCTTACATATCGCACAGTAAACATTGTATTGGATCTAACAAAGAATTGTCCCAAAATTGTGCATATTTCCCAAAATTCCTAAATTTGAGTTCAATGTAAAATTGGGTGTTTTAATATCTCCATCACTTTTAACCACTCACCTCTCACCCATGACAATTTGGCATTGTGCCACTTTTCTCAACATTATGCTCACTGATTGCATTGCAGTTCTTTATTCATTTATCAACTTCATATTTATTATAATAATTCAATCTTTTGAATGTGATTTAAGTTCTAAGTGGAAAAGGTTCTTTGGTTATACGTTGTTGACTTCACTTGATTTGGGTCAAGAATGGTGGTGTCTTAAGCTTGTGTGTGTGCAGGAATCTAGTTGAGGAGATAAGAAAGCATGGGAACACCGATAGTCAAAGAAACAATAAATTGGAGCTAATAAATTATTCTTAAAGATACACAATCTCCATTTAGCAATGAATCACATCCTCAATGCATGGAGACTCTTTACCTAGGGTCAATATGATCCTCGATTTTAGTGGACGTGAAACAATCTCGATGACCACATCATCAACATGGATAAATATTATTTTATTGCATTATTTGTACTAATCTATGTTCACACTCACTTTGTTTGTGTGTGTAGGATGATCCAAGAGCAGGTGTGTGTGTGTGGAGGCCCCTCAAACCTTGCACATGTTCAACGTGGTGGAAGTGGCGAGTCGATACGGATGAAGGACGGATGAAGGAAGTAAAGGGAATGAAAAAAAGAAGCAATTTAGCTTATTCAAAGCCTTGGCAATATGGGTGCAAACTTTTGGGCAGTATTAATTAATTAGTTAAAGAGAGTTAATTGATTAGGTGGTACTTTAGTGTTTATGGGACCTTATATTTTATACCTTATAGTTTTTGACCGCTTGTTTTTGCCGATGGTTTCTTTGGACTACTTATTTTGGCTGTGTGTTTGCAATTCGGGCAGTTTGTGCCTCCTTTTATCTCGAGCGTTCGCCTCTAGTTTACTTTCAGTCATTTGTGCCTACTTTTATCTCGGTTGCTCACCTCTGGTTTTCATTTGCCTGGCCCTCCTTCTCTTTGCTTGGCTTATCTTAGCCTTGTCGACAACAATAGGGGTAGGTAAAGATAGACATCTCCATTTTGGTTAACATTCACTGGTTGTGTTTGGCCACTTTGGTTTGCATTCATTGTGTTTGGCTGCTTTGGTTTGTTTTTCGTTGTTTTGTTTGTCGGCCTGTTAATACTCAATTGGCTATTTTCACGCTTCTCGATATCACACCTAGGTAAAGGTGGTCGTGTAGGTGGATTTTTCGTATACATATGTGCATGTTTTCTCTTTGCATGTCCATGGCATGCCAAAGACACCCATCCAATAGAGGCTTCATGGGGAGACCCTGAACAAGAGCCTCCATTGGCACTACGGTCCCTCTCTTGTGTCCTCCATTATAACTCTCAATGACTCTATGCACATGCTTATTCAAAATGGCTCATATGTAGGCAAAGAGAACATAGCACTCCTTTTTCTTTCAGGGCATTAGAAAGGAGAGCCAGAGACCTGCATGCTTTTTTCACATATTTATGTATATTTTTTATTTCTTTCTTTTCATGTTGCTTGCATGCTTGTTTGCAAGTGCATCCGAGTCCATGGATGCACCTTCCAAGAGGAGAGAAATTTCTAGAGTTTCAGAACCTATGAAGGTTAAAGATTTTGAAGTTCCCATTACGGTCGGTGTGGGAAGTAGTGATCTTGATGTTTCTTTCTGGGCACCCATATATAATTTATAAAGAATGAGTATACAAAGGGTCTGGTTGCATTAGAGAGAAGGGTGGGACTATGAACCACCTCCATCATCAAATGGTCGTGAAGCTGCGAGAATCTTCTCTAATTGCTATTGGGAATGCACTAGAGTCATACATGCATTGGGACATATGCAAGCCCAATGGTGGCCTTGTCATGTGTCGCGCTCTTCGTCAAGTGAAGATGCATACCTTCGAGGGCATGTTGGGCTATTGAATGAAGGATATGCCCAAATTACATTTTTGGGTTCTTTTCCATAATGTTGACCTCTCTCAACATCTTTGAGAGGGCGTTCATTTTCATGGAGAAATTCATTCTAAATCATGTCCATGTGGCGCTGTAATTATGTAAGTGACGTATGTAAATAATAGAAAATTTTATTTTCGCAAAAATTTCTCTTTTTGTAAAAACCTAAGGTCCATAACCTTACTCATTGATTAATTAGTGTCCGCTTGCGCGGGCACTAATTAATGAATATGTCACCTGTTACTTGAGTGAATATGTCAGTCAAGTGTCATATTCACTTGAGTGAATATATCACTCAAGTGTTTAGTGACATATGTCACTCAAGTGTCGCTTGTCACTTGAGTGAATATGTCACATAGTCACTCAAGTGTGGCTTGCCACTTGAGTGAATAATATGTCACTCAAGTGAATATTCATTTGGCAAATCATATGTCACTAAGTGACATTCACTGTTGCCAAATCAAAATCATATGGTCAAAAGCTTTAGGGAGGCATTGCTTTTGTTTTAAAAAAAAGAGCGAAGGTATTAAAACCTTTATACATTTGAAGGCTATTAAGACTTGTGCCTTCATTCCTTCCAGGCTTTCCATGGCCGCTCCGGATATACATGTGGACCCGGTTAACAAATCACCGGCCCTTCCTCTACACCACATATATCGATTAATACGGCCTTCCTCTTTTGCATACAAGCAGCAGTCAGGCTCTATCCTACAAGGCAAGACGACGACTTTCCTCCATCGTGTACAAGCAGAGGCGGTAACTTACTTTTTTGTATATATTATCAACACCTTCAAAAACGTTTATTAACACCTTTGAAAAGGTTTATCAGAAGAATAACATAAAAACGTTAGAGAAAAGGTTTATTAAAAACCTTTGAAAGGTTTATTAACACATTTCAAGAAAAGGTTCATTAACACACATCGTGGAAAAAAGGATCATCAAAACCTTTTTAAAAAAGGGTTTATCAAAACCTGGAGGAAAAAGTTTAATAAAACTTAGAGAAAAGCTCTTCAAAAGCCTAAGGCAGGGTTTCCATAGGAACCTCCATTTTTGCACACATACACCCCCATAGCTGGTGAGCCTTTCATTGCATTACACACACACATACACAAATGTATATATTCATGCATGCATGATCATATCCTCAAGGCTAGCATAAGAAGCACATCGCTGGCCTCGTAATTGGGGAAATTAGAAAATTCGGCCCGACTTAAAAAGGAAAAGTGAACGACGGTAAAATTTAGAGAAAGAGATGATTTTCACGAGACCGAGGACCATTCCGACACACACACCATGCTCAAGGAGCCATTTGATTGCACAAATCAAGTGGAGTGCCACAAAAGCTAAGTATCCTTGTCTTGAATTTTGATTTACATTCAAAAAGATTAAATTGCCATAATTAAAAACAACAACCACACAATTAATTATCTTATCATCTCCTTTGCAAATCATTTACACACATCATAACATCTATGTTGTTTTGTTAATTGTGCTAGTTTTGAATAATCATCTTCTTAATTAAGTGCCAAATAAACTTAATATCTTAATTATCTTTACATCAGTCATTTACATACATGTGTAATTGAGTGATTTGATGTTTATCTTTGATCATCATTGTGTTTGATATACACCTTATATGTCTTTGTGCTCGTCACTTAAGTGTGTGTGTGCATTTTGAAGTGAAATTGTTAACAAGGAACTATGTCATGCAATACATATACTTTTGGGAGAAAAAGCCAAAACTAGCATCATATATTTATCTTGTAAATTGTGAATTCCTTCTACATCAAAATTGTGTACCAAATTTAGAGTATGATTGCTTCATTGTCATCATCGTAGTGTTGATTTTTTGTGTTCACAAGGGTTTGTCCATTCTCTTGGGGATACAAATAACTACCTAGCATTGTAAAGAATATGCATAATCATATGTGTATTATATATAATAGCATAAGCTATTTTGTACCTTATATTAGCATTATGTGTATTATATATAATAGCATACATATGCATTATGTGTATTATATATAATAGCATAAGCTATTTTGTACCTTATATTAGCATTGTTATCTCTCTATATTGTTGGTTTGATCCTTCCCTCGGCATTACATAATCGCCTTTCTCCACTTGATTGACACTTTCATAAATCGTAGTTCAACCACTGTTACAAAGTGTTGAGGTGCCCCATACCTCTTACCTCTTGTAGTGAGAAGCTTGAGGTGTGTATCATTGTCCATGTGCTTGTGCATGTGTTGAAATGCCAATATTGATCTCTCCTTTTGGGACCCAATTAATGAATTTATCATTAATAAGTGTTCTCATGGCCTCTGTGCCTTGGAGGCCAGAAGCTCTTTGTGGCATTTTGCATGTTCAAATGGTAGTAATAACAGTATCAACTTCTTTCCTTCTTATTGGTAAGACCTTAAAAAGATTCATGGACTAGGATACAAGGAAATGGCTTGGGGGACTAGTTATGTGTCAAGCCGTAAGGTAAGTTAAAATGCATACATTTGAAGGAATGTTGGGGAATTATGTGAAGGACATTCACTAACCACATTTTCGAGTTTTTGCACACAATGTAACTATATATGAAATTATTAAAGGTAGAGCAATGTGTGCACATTATGAACTAGGTTATTTGAATAATAGTGTTTGTTTGATTGATGTGAATGTTTTTTATGGAGCATTTGTGTATATGGATAACTATATTTCAAATCACATAAATGCAACCCTCGGAATGAATTTACTAAGGATGATACAATATGGCGAATAATTTCCAAGTGCATCTTGGGTCATTCCAATCAGGAAATGGAATGAGCTCAATCAAAGTTGATGCTTTACGGAAATGCATGAAAGATCTTGACGAAGCATAAATTTCCAACATATTGAAAGCATTCTTCTGTGACTACTATTCTTTGGGAGTCAACCGAGTGTAGATTCTTAATTTGATTTAGGAAGAGTGATGATATTGGTGACATGTAGCCAAGGTGTACTAAAGGTGAAGAGGACAAAGTTACAGAGTTCTTGTGTGTTGTGATCAAGTAGAATGATTACATTTCTATATAACACCCTCCCCCCTTATCATGTGAAAGAATATAGTTGATTTTGAAGCTATATTGTTAGCTTCTCTCTTTCAGTGGGGCAGCTATAAGAAAGGGGAAAAAGGTAGAGAGAAGGTTGAACTCAATTAGCCTAGAGTTCACATAGGCTTGCAGTCATAGTGGAGTACACACATCATCCTCAATTCTTGGAGAACACATAAGTTGCTGGTTGAAAGGAGTAGCTGCCATAGCCAAGAAGCTTCAAGCTCTAAGAAAGGATCATTAGTCAAATTTCATAAAAGGTACAATGGCTATCCAATAAGCAACTTATATAGTCACTTACTCCTAGGGACTATTTCACACTAGGCCCATGTCTTATGCCCAAGTGCCATGTTCCTAGGCCCCCATACACATGTCAATATGCACACTAGTCCTAGCAAATTTTACTTCATTACAAACCATCCCCTCCTACAATGAATTCATCATCAAAATCAAACGGTGGTCATGGTCATGGACACCAACCCATATACTAATACACCTCTAGGATCAAATGGAAAGGATAGGCCATTAGGGGTATTTTGGGGTCTCAAATGAGACTTATAAGGTTTGGAAGATTCTCAAATATTCTCTCTAACAAATAATAGTAAGGGGCTATGTAACAGAATTTAAACATGATTTCTGGCAAGAACAATATATCTCAAGCATATCAACTCCAAATTTGTTGAACATGGTGGATTTAGCTTGCTCTTGAAGAGCTTTCTAATGGTATCCCACATGAGGGGGTTTCGACGTAAGATAAGGGAGACGCACCACAACCGTAAGATAAGGGTGACACACCACAACCCCCTTTTTTTAAAGCAAAGATGACATGGAATTCCTTAGATGGCCCTTATTAGACTTGAAAATTCCTCTAATGAGGGTATCGTCGAAGATGAGGCTAGCCATGTTGTCGCCTAGATCAAAAGGGAATCCAAGCCATACATAATCTAAGACTAGCTCCACAATTTCTTGGGTCAAATGAGAAATGTAGGGAGCCATCATCGGTCACGCCTCCTCCGAGATCAAATGGATGATGTAGTCCATCACTACCGTGGATCAAAGCCTATCCTTTTGCCCATAAAATGCATTCAACTTGCACCGCATCATGATAGTAGATCATCACAATCATAACCCCATGTCGGTGCATAAATCCCCATTAGCAGACGAAAACATCCATCAATCCAAGCTGAGATATGGGATCCTCCTGCATATGTGAATCACCATGGGTACCCATGCCAAGGGAGATTGTACACATGTGTCATGACGGCACATCACATAATCAAGGACCATACATGTTAAGTGACATGTGATACATCCAAATGTTAATACTTGTGCCCCATAGATCAAGGAGTCATGAAGGCATCCATAATCTAACCAAGGGAGAATGCATCATAGTCCATATCATGCTCGAAGAAAAAATGTAAGCCCATTTCATACTACATCCAACATCATGCATAGGTCCATAAGCATGGTCCACATCACACGTAGCTGCATGAGCATAAGCTACATCACATGCATATGCCAAGGCATAATCCCCATGTGCATACTCAACATAATCATGGTTTTTATCATGTGTAACCTCATGGATATGGCCTCCATCACATTAGTCATATGGCCTCCATCACATTAGTCATATGTCAAAGCCTCGTGGACACCAAATGTAACATCATCATGAGTGAGATCCATATCATATACGCAATCATGATTAACATGTGCCATAACATCATATTCACAATCATCAATGGCATCCACATGCTCAATGACATAATTAAAGTCATCCTCAACACATGTAGCATGTGTATCCTCAATACCACCATCCACATCACATACACTCCCCTCATCACACTGGGAATATGTGATGGTAGGTAAATCATCACCATCATGATGCACATGTGGTCCCAATCCAAGCACATCCTCTCTAGAATAGCCACCACATGCATCAATCATCACATTTGTATTAGTGTCATCACCGTAATGTCACCATGATCATCATCACCTATGCCCTCATCAATAACAAAAAGTCACCAAGGATACTTGGGTTGAACACAACCCTTTCAAGGTCATAACCACATGCATGTATAAGTTAATGGCCCATACCAATGATCATGCCGTGAACCACATATGAAAAAACCATATAAACATAATCTTTATCATATGTGTGATCACTCACATCCTCGAATGAAGAGCCCATGCAAAATACATCCTCATAGTAGGCATGACCAACATCACATGAATCCACATGTATATGAACTAGACCATGTGTATCCCCAAGGGCATAACTCTCCATAGTGACATCACAAGTCAAATCTCCATGCTCCTCATGCATATCCACATCCACGTGATGTATAGCCACATTCACATGTGTGAAATCATGCTCCTCCCTGCAAGGTCTTGCCTCAATAAAGTCAATCCCATCCTTATGCATGCCACCTAGCTATCCAAACACACATAAAACTTCACAACAAACACTGCCAAGATATCTATAAGAATGGGTGACAATGGACACACAACCAATGCACATATATGCAGGGTCCATGGAAGAGTAACATGTCGCATCTAGAGTAAGCATCTATATCACATGCTCCTCATGGCCCACATCATATGTCACATGCTCATGGGCATCCAATGCGTCCTTATGCCTAACATACATATGTCGGTAGGCATAATGTTAACAATCATCTCATCAAAACCATGATAATCATGCATCACATGATGTACAAAATAACTCACATCATCATGTACATCATGGGTACTACCACTCTCAACTTCATCACTTAAAGCATCCAAATCATGCATAGAAGTGGCAATATCATCATCCATGTCATCCGCATAATAGCACTATGAATTAATAGCTAACAAAGAAACATGGAGTGATGGGGTTATGACTACGAGTAGTCATGATTCTCATGGGCCATGTGAACGCCACTTCGAAAATTGAATCCATGTGACGATACATGGAACATGACATTACTCATATAATGCATCCAATGAACATCAATCCTTATGATCATCATATGCCATCTAGCTATATATATCAACATCATGTAGATACCCAACATGGTCATGCATCATCCATCCATCTCGAAACTCTTGATATGTCATGCCTTTGGTGAACTCATAAGGCAATGTTGCCCACATCCTCAAACAACTCCATGAAATGGAGAAACCATAAGCTGAGATTTGGGACAAATCATTATGTTTATTATGATGTAATTAGCAAGAATCGCACATAATAACTAAGTGATTTAGACTTTCACCAAAGGATGGAAATAGCCTTCCATAAGCCAATGTATGGTAGCTCTTGGCTCCAATGTCATATGATCAAAAGTATTGAAAGGTTACAAATGATGATCCATGAGCCCCTGTATAGTTAAGCCCATGCCCATGCCCTAACCAAAAGTTCCTACTTTATTACACTCCAAGACACATCAAAGTCCTCATTCAAGTCCCTCATCACACTCTCAAAATCCCCGATGACAAGAATCGATGCAATCATAGCCTCTATGTTCACATGCATGGGTGTCGTGCACAAGAGTGCCAACAATCAAAGACCGATGTGTGAATATATCCCAACAAGAAAAAATATGTCCACATTGTGTGTGAACAACCACTTACTACCCAAAATGTAGCATAATGCACCTCTACACATGGACAACCCCCAATAGGATTCAATAGTCTCCCACAACAACCCAAAAACCTTGCTATATGTGGACACATCCCCATGTAAACATGTCCTTACTGAAGAGTGGATGTTTTGAAGGGACAAGGTAGTGGGCAAACTATGGAATGGCCAGTTAGTTCAGGGTTTTGGGAAATGTGAAAGAGAGCCAAAAGTAAACCTTCTTTTTCCACGTGTTTCTTCTCTTCTTCCACATTTCTCCTTCTTCTCTGTAGTTGCAACCCTCCTTCCTATTGAGATATCGAGCTCATCTAGTGAGGAGGTGGACACTGATGACCCGCCTGGGGGATAGGCCCCACTCTTACAACACTGGCATGGTTGGTGAGATCTTGGGTGATATGCGGCCAGTGGGATGACAGGCTGTGTGACAGCCACTCTAGAGACTGGCATAGTTATAGCGCCAGCTCATTTAGTCGGGTTCACACTATAGAGAACCCGTGTATGTATTGGTTGAGTACCTTTCATATTATGAGTACTCTTATTCTTGTATATGGTGTGTTGAGTGTTGAGTAGAGAAGAAGAAGATTTTCAGCCTCTCACCTTGTGTGTTCTCTATTAGGGTTTTGTGAGTGTGTGTGTGTGCTTGCAAGAGCTCAAGCTCTCTTCCCCCCTACATCTTTTCATGGTATCAGAGCCTGGTTCATGCTAAGGGCTGAGCTGCAAGCAAGAGAACCACAGGAAGCGGTACGAGGGTAAGAGCTTCAACTACTCTTCCCTATTTGTGTTGGTGACTACACCCTTTGCGGGAGCTCTACGGGAGGCACCGGCAAACGGTCTCTGATTGAGGAGCTTTCTTCGTGGGAGTAAAGCTATGGGGCAAGTATACAATCTTATCGGATTATGATTTTTGGGCCGAAAACGCGTTTCGGGCGCGTCTGGACCTCCGTTTTTCAGAAAGCAGGCGATTTCGAGCACTGCAGGTAAGTCATCGATTCTCTGCACAACTCTGTTTTAAGAACTGTTGGAAGACATCGATTCTCTGCATAACTCTGTTTTAAGAACTGTAGGAAGACAGATTGACTGTGCAGACACTGTGGGTGCTGCAAAGAGGTCTACAGTTGTCATTGGGTGTATGTATGCACATTGAAGTCACTGGGGTTGTGACATTTGAGAGTACTACAGTACCGCTGTGCAGAAAATACAGCAGTTTGTGCAGAAAAACCAGAGTGCAGTTTCTGGTAAAATTGTGTATTTGGCAAGATGTCAAATGATGGGATAACTCAGATTGTGGCTGAGAAGCTTGACAAGAATAACTTCCATGCTTGGAGGTTCAGGTTGACGAATTTCCTGATGGGAAAAGGCTATTGGGACTACATAGAAGGTGAGCCGGTGGATATAAATCCGACTGCTGTGCAGATGTGAAAGAGTTTAAAGACTAGAACCAAGGAGCCAGGAAGGTTATGTATTGGCTCTCCATTAGTATACAGGACACCATGATTGGGCATATTCAGGAGATGCCAAGTCCCCCAAGGAGGCGTGGGACACCTTGGTAAAGCTTTATGAAACAAATACCAAGGCACGTAAGATACAGTTGAAGAATGAACTTCATACTGTGGAGAAAAAGAGCATGTCTGTGAATGACTATGCGTTGAAGATAAAGGGTATTGTGGAATCCCTTGCATCTATTGGTGTGTCAGTAGATGATGATGATAAGGTGGAGGTCTATCTACGTGGTCTCGGGCCACAATACAAGGCGTTCAAGACGTCTATTCAGACTCGAGAAAACATTCCCAACTTTACAGATTTGGTGTCTATGCTGATTATCGAAGAGAAGAACTTGGGTGAAGACCAACAGTCTTCATAAAGTAAAAACAGTTCAGAGCAACATGCCTTCTACACGAGTTCAAGAAGAGGACAAGGCAGAGGAGGCCGTGGACACGGTCAAGGAGGTGGCCGAACAGGTAATCAGAATTATGGCCAGCAGCAGCAGCAACAACAACAGTCCCAGAATCAACAACAACAACAACACGCAAGTGGAAGAGGCAAATTCAGAGGCAGGGGCAGTCAAAGAGGCCGTGGAAATTGGCAAAGGCAATATAATGATGCACATGAATGCTATTATTGTGGTAAGCCTGGATATGTGCAGGCAGAATGTTATAAGAAGCAAGCTGACACGCAAAATGGAAAAGTGTAGCAAAACAACTATGCATCCTCAAGCAGAAATAATGAGGATAATGAAAGGTTGTTTGTTATGCAGCATGTCGTGAATGCCATGTCTGAAAATGTTGATGCAGCACAAAAAGATAATGTATGGTATGTGGATTCAGGCGCTTCGAACCACATGACGAGTCATGGGGAGTGGTTCAAGGAGATGAAAAACCCGGAAAGACTAGGCTTTGTGGAAACAGGGGATGACACTACTCATCCAATTGCCCATGTTGGAGATGTGCCATTGTCTATGCAGGATGGCAAAGTGAAGTACCTTGTAGATGTACTCGAACATAACAAAGAATCTGGTTTCAGTTGGCCAGATGATTGAGCAGGGTTTACAAGTTCGGTTTAACCCTGATGGGTGTTATGTTGAAGATTTCAAAGACAAGTGCAGGTTGGTTGCAAAAGGCAAAAAAGTGGGCAGAATGTTTACGTTGAATGTAGACATGTCTAAAATGAGTGCTGCGATGTTTGCAAATGGTTCAGGAATTGTTGCAGACACAGACATTTGGCATAAAAGGATTGGACATGTAAATGTGAAGAGATTGAAGTCTATGCAGACAAAAGGAATTGTGACAGGGCTGCCAAAATTTAAAGTGGAAGGTATGCTGAAAATATGTGAAGCATGCCAATTTGGGAAGCAAACAAAGCATGTGTTTCCACGTAACAGATATGTGAGCAGAAATGCACTAGATGTTGTGCATTCAGATGTATGGGGTCCTACGAAGACCATATCTATGGGAGGCTGCAGGTATTATGTGACTTTCATTGATGACCACACAAGGAAAGTGTGGGTATATTTCATGAAGGAGAAAAGTGAGGTGTTCACTCACTTTCAGAAGTTCAAAGTTTTAGTTGAAAAGCAAACAGGGAAATATGTAAAGTGCCTAAGGTCAGATGGAGGGGGAGAGTACTTCTCCAATGAGTTCTCTGAATTTTTGAAGAAGAATGGTATTCGGAGACAGTGCCGATATACTCCGCAGCAAAATGGAGTTGCTGAGTGGAAAAACAGGCACATTGCTGAGATTGCGCGAGCATTGATGGAAGAGAAGAATATGCCGCATTGATGGAAGAGAAGAATATGCCGCATTGCTATTGGACTGAGGCTGTTTCTACAGCAGTATACATCATGAACAGGACTCCAACTGTAGCCATACATGATGTAACTCCAGAGGAGAGGTTTACTGGTAGAAAACTAGATGTGTCTCATCTGAAAGTCTTTGGATGCATTGCATATGCGCATGTGCCAGATGAGCTGAGAACTAAGCTGGATCCGAAAGCTGAAAAATGTGTGTTTATTGGATATTCCCTTGAGCAAAAGGGATACATGTGTTATAACCCTGCTACACGTGAAGTCGTGAAGTGTGCGGTACAGCCAGGAAAGTACGAAACTTCTAGCTGTGAGAGTGAATGTCAAATCTAACAAGGAAACTCACGCACAAAATTTCCCAAGGAGTATTGAACTTCACTATTTCCAATGACAATTACATGTGTCAACTTGCCTCAATACAACCTTGAATTCATCCTGATGATTGCACAAAATTGCATATCAAGTGTTTATTCCTTCCATTCACATGTAGGCATAACAAGGCCTTCAAATTTTCCCAATATACATGTGACCAGTTACATCCTTTACATCCCCAGTGCCATCAAAACCATTATATCATGATGCTCTTTTTCACCTGAAAACCTGCCTTAATATTCTAACATCTCACAAGCAAAAGATGGCATAACATGCTCATGACTTCCAGAATTCAATCAAGCAGAAGCTAGACCAATTTCTCGTGATTTAAATGTGCTAAGAGGATACCTTTTTCCACAAAACATCAAGTTCTAAAAAAAACAACCATTAGCTTGTTCACCAAGCTTTTCTCAATTTCAAATCCTTTAAGGATTTATGGGTCTTACCCTTTTCCTAAGTCCAATAAAGTAGTAAAAAAAAAGCTTATCTGAATGTATGAGTGGATTTACACTTTGTTTTTTTTATTTTTGCTTGTCTCGAAAGTCGCTTCAATGTTGATTATGCGAAGGAGAAACACGGGGAGCAGCATCGCTTCAGTCTTGATTTTTGAAAATGGTTTTTCCCAAAAGTATATCATCATGTAATACTAAATTTACCCTTTAATTCTAACACCTACAAGGCACAAGCAGTATATATATTCTTGAAATAAAAGAAACTGGTCAAATGGACGCTGGTTCTCCTTCTCTGCAGATTTTTTTTACACTCTGGTTCTCGCCGTCGTCTGCCTCCGTTCTTTTTCTCTTTTTCCCGCGGAGAAATCGTGCTTACCACCCTTTTGCAGCTATTCATCCGGAATTTTCCCCATTAAGCTGCGCTCGAATCTTCTTTGCCCATTATCTAGTAAATTCTAATAAAAAGAAATACACTCCACGTATGCTGCCACCCACACTCTAATGCTCTCCATTGTTTTCTTTAATGCCACGGCCCCTTAGTGAAATACTCCTAACCTTAGCATTAAGGTAAGGTGCTTAATGCAAGGTAGTTCATCTATTTTTTTTTATTTCCCCGACATTCAATAAGTTCCTCGACACTGCAATGTCCATTGAATCTCCATTACTTTTGATGCCTTCGTAATTTATAAATCATCATATCGGCCATGTGATTTATAGAATCCCCAATTGTTCATTCAAGTATTTTCCCATGTCTTCATAAATACATTCCTTTGTGCATTGAGATGCCCTCATGTTTGCATTCCATAAGAGGTATTCACTGATTTGACCCAATCGATACCATTTAAAAGCTACCACACATTATGCACATGGGAAGCCATTAACATCATTAACTTATCCCTTTGGCGTGCCACTCATACCATCATATATAATTGGATGTTTCTAACTTACCCATGGGCTCTGAGTAACAGCAGAACCATCACCCTCCACACTCATATACAGAAACTCCTAGATCTGGCTCAGCCTCAGCTTGTCTTATTGAACCTCATTTACAATATGAACATATGTACATGGCATCATTTAATGACTCGTCATGGCACATAACCTCATGCATCTGGATGTGTATTTGATGGCCTCACATGCACGGTTTCACATCATAGACGTGCCATGGCACGACATCCACCCCCTGTAAACCTGCACATCCTCTGGTATGTGCCAAATCATCATCAAGGTCCACATATAACTGGATGTCGTCTTCATCTTCTGTAGTTCCAGGAAGATCATCCTCTTCCTCTTCAACCATATCCATACTACCACTGTCAAGCCTCTCATCCTGAATCTCTTGTGAATCAAAAGGATCATTATCATGCCTTCTTTTAAATATCTTGATTCTTTTGCCAGCCACAAGATTCTTTATTTCTGTTCCATCAAGCTCACACGGAGTATACGTGGCATTTCCATGCACATGCTTGACAATGTAAGGGCCAAACCATCTTTTTGCAAATTTTCTTTGAACAGTGAATTGGTTGTCAAGGCTACTGTCATACATTAGAACCCAATCACCTTCTTCAATAGGTTTTGGCCAGAGTCTGTGTTTACTATCAAATCTTTCTTTATTTTTCAACCTTGCATCTTTCAAGCGGGCTTTAGCAAGCTCTATATCTCCAGGCCTCCTCTCCAACTACCTTATTCGCAATGCAAGGAGGTCATCTCTGCTCAATCCTTCCACCCAGGGCAATACATTCCAAGTTAGAACTACTTCTTCAATTGGCATCACTGGCTTCTGACCATACATTAATTCTGCAGGCATGTATCCTGTCACTGAGCTATGAGTTGTACGGTCAGCCCACAAGGCATACGGTAACAGCTTTGGCCACTCTCGCATTCTTTCTCTGCATGCCTTAGCCAAAGCTTTAATGATTGGAGGATGTCCTCGCTCACTTTTTCCATTGCCCTCAGGATTGTAAGCACATGTTAGGGACAGTTTGATACCAATTCTAGAGAAGAATTCCCTTGCTTCTTCAACATCTAGCTCACCCCTATCTGCTGTTATTTTCCCAATACAACCATATCGGCAGATCACATCTTCCAAAAGAAATTTGCATACTGTTTCCGTACTCTTTGTTCTAAGAGCACGTCCTTCTACCTGATTTGTCAAATCTTCTCTTGCAAGTGCTATATACCGCATCTGCCAAATTCCCAAAGGCATTGTAACTAGATCCACTACCCATTTGTAGTGCATGGCAGGTGGGTAGGTTGGTTGCAAGCCATCACGATGCCGTACATTTGAGTACATTTGGCATACCATGCATGTTTCCACATATTGGGAAATATCCTTGTACATTCCTTTCCACCAATATTTTTCCTTTATTTTGGTAAAGGTGGCCCACACACTTCTATGCCCAGCCCAGATACTCTCATGGAATTCTTTCACAAGCTTTCCTTGAGTCTCTTTATCACATATGACTCTCTGTGGCATAGCATTCCTCTGCTTAGGATGCTTCCAGAGATACCCATCCTTTAGGAAATAACCATATGCTTTTCTGCGGATCCTCTTAAATTCTGAGTCAGACCAATTTTCTTGCCTTGTCAGAGTACTCAAGCAACCAATCTCGTTCATATATTTCCTCAATAAAAGACTCAAGTGCATTTGATAGGCAAATATGATCCCCTTTTGCATATGCTGTAGTATAGAACCTTGTACCCACATCATCAATGTCACTAATCATCTCTTTCTCATCTTCATACCTAGCTCTTGATAGCATATCTGCAAAACTGGATTATCTTTTCCCGCAATATGCTCAAACTCAGGATTTAGTGACTTGATATAAGCAATCCACCTAAGCATAGCAATATCCGGAGTGGTACAACTTGCTATCATCCCAAGAAGTGGCAAGCAATCAGTTTCCACAAGTACAGATGCCCCAATAAGATATTCTTTTTCACATTTTAGAGCAGTGACTATCCCCCATAATTCTCTCTTGATCTGTGGATACTTTCGTTGCCGAAAGCTTAATACCTTTGCTCCAAATCTAATTACATACCTATGATCATCCTCATCATCTTGCCCTACTGCCCATCCTATCCCAGTAGGACTAGTATCAACTGTAACAATCACAGGCCTGCCACACTCATAATCTGCCTTTCTCAAAATGGGTGATGATTGGAGCAAATATTTCAGCTTCTGCATAGCTTTAATATGTACTGCACTCCACAAAAATTTTTGATTTTTCCTCAAAAGTTGATAAAGAGGATCTGCTACATGTGCATAATGTGGGATCCAAATAACATAAAAGACACATGCTCCAAGAAATCTCCTCAGCTCTGTAACATTAATGCATGTCTCTTTCATTCTTTGTATTGCATCTATTTTGGCTGGACAAGGTCAGCGTCCACTAGTACTACAAAGATGTCCCACTATTAGCACTTCACCAACTCCAAAAACTGATTTCAGCCCAGATAAAGTAAGATTCACTTCTTCAAGCCTGGATAGAATCATGTCACAATCCTTTATATGATTTGCCACAAACTTGCGGCACCCCTTTGAATCCAAATCCCCATCTTTGTCTTTCTCATCACAGCCCTTTATTGGCACATCATCCAAAAATGGCATAGTTTTTTGTGGTATGAAGTCTTGTAAGACTTTATTCATTCCATTCATCATATGGGCCACTGAGTTAGTGGCTCCCTGTGGTAAGGTACACATCCTTACTAATCCCAAAGGAGTTCTCATTGTGGTCAAGTCCCTGCTTTGTATATCCAGCTGGAACTGATCATATCCTGAATACAGATCACCCATAGAATATATAGCTTTCCCTGCAAATGCTTCTGCAAACTCATCCACAATTGGACGTGCTCCCACATTCCTGATTGTGACTTTGTTTACAGGTTGCATGTCTTGAATAAAGCGCAATGTCCCATTTTTCTTTGGTACAGTAAACCATCTGTTGGAATATGGGGCACATGAAGGCTCCAAGATCCCCATCCTAATCTTTTCCTTTAGTAATTCCATCAACTTTGGCAAGAGAGCCTTTGGTACTGGAATTGGCCGCAGGTTCCAGGGTACATGTGGAACAGTAAAGATCACCATTGGTGCTGTTACACTTGGATCAACACAGCCTATCTCATGCGGCTGAAAAGCAAAGGCTTTCCCATGTTTTACAAGCATTTCCTCAAAGCATTCCCTTTCAACTGGCAACAGAAAATCCTTCTCACCAATCTTCAGCTCTTTTAGAGTTTCTTGAGTAAATTTATGCCCAATTTTCTTCGGATCTCTAAGATTTGGTTGCATAGAAGCTTCATCTATCTTCTCCTTGCTTCCTGGTGGCAAGGGCAAGGCAACTGGTTTCACCTTCTTTGCAACCGTTTTGTACTTTGTATCAACATGAGCATCCATCTCACAATTCATGTTTTTACATTCCACCCCCTCAAATTCCTGGATTATATCATACATCTCCACAGATGACACCTTTATCATTTCATTTCCACCCTGTAAGCATGCTCTTCCCATATCAAAAAGCACATCCATAGTATCTACAAATGACACCTCATCAAGCACCCCTGAAATAAACTCATTCTTCCCCAAAAGACCACACTGCTCAAAACTTTTTTGTTCATTTTGTATATGTTTTTGCATGCCATGCTTCAAATCCTTGCTTTTTACAAAAACCAGCGACCCATAGCTGGAGAATCCCTGAAAATTTGCTGAAAAGCTATTTACATTGATTGAGTCCTGCGAGAACTCATTTCCCCTTGTACCATTGGAATCCCGCTTTACAATGGCACCTGGCCAAAATCCCTCATCTCCCTGTAATTCATGAACTCTCTGTTTATCTTTGGGAGTGACTGTGCCCGAAGAGACTCACGATTCCTTTCATGGTTAATGCAAACTGTCAAAAACTGAACAGCGTTTTTACCATCTTTACTCCTTATTCTTGCATATGCTGAACCATCATCCAAAACCTTTGTTTCCATCCTTACAGCTGTAATGTAGGGTTGCCCAAGAATGAGAGGATACGATGACATCTCCTGAACAAAGAAATTCTGATCATCCTTCACATCCCCTATAGTTACCCTTACATTTGGACATGCTGCATAAAGCTCTCCAGATGAGTTATTAGCTGCTTTAATCATCCACCCATGATCCACATCCATTGGCCACTTACATTTGTTGTAGAGATTTTTAGCCATAAGATTTATTTCAGACCCATAATCAATTAGAGCGACATATGGCTCTTCCAAATCACCTATCTTGACAAGGGTTTCAGTGGTTGCTCTTGCCCAATGGCTCCTGGAGTAATGACTCTTTGTAAGAACTTCTTTTTCATCATCCTCTTCCACAAAGCGCACTTGTCGTGCCCCATCAGCAGAGTGATTACATTCCACCACATTTTCTCTCTCTTCCTTTTTCTGTACCTGTACTCCATGAGTCTTGGAAGTGCTTGCCTCCCCTTGTGATGGAATAGATTCAATTATGGACTGCCTTTTTATTCGTATAATATCAATTATCTCATCATGAAATTCTTTCTTTGCAATCCCCAAGACTTCCCCTAGTGTGAATTCCACCCTGCTGTTTAAAATCCTTTCTTCAAGTACCTTTTTGAGATCTGTTGCAACTTCAATATCAGATTGAAGCTTATAGAGTGGACTTTTCCCTTTACCCTTCTCCTTCATTTTTGCTGACACTTCTTCCATTGAAACATCCTGTGGAGGTCTGCTATGCTGTGGAGGCATATGTGATGGCCCAGGATCCTTCTTTTCACTTCCACGTGTAACTCTTTTTGATGGCCCTCCTTCCTCATTTTCCCTTTTACGCTTCTCCTCTACCTGTGCCTCATTATTTTGGCATTTGGCAATATAGGCATGAATGGATAAAGAATCCACAGGCTCCTCCCAGCCAGTCTCAAGACGTATACAATCACCTGCCTCATGTAAAGCTTGCTTTGACACTTTCTTTGACGCAATTAATTCCATTGTTGATGGCCAAAAATCCTCGTTCTCATAATCCTCATCATTCTCAAATCCCTGCTTTAATTGACCAACCTTTAATCCATAGGTTGCTGCCTCAACCATAGAAATGGCATGACTAGCAGCCATATCCTCTACCAGCTTTTTCATCCCTCCTCTCCCAAAGTTTGTACTCAATGGAAGTCCAGTCTCTGTAAGATGGATTTTCCCATCTTTGAAAAACACAAGTTGATTTTTAAGAGCTTCTTTATAGCTAGCACAATCCTTCTTTGCATGCTCTGGGTCATCACACCATATGCATCTATATGTAAACCCTTCTTTGCTTTGAGGCCTTTGCATAGAAGCCTGCCCCAATGGTAGACCTTTTTCTTCAATCCTGGACATCTTCAATTTTAAGTCACGCATCCCCTTGATAAGCTCATCCATCGGCCCATCTATCTTTGGAATTGTAGCAGCTGGTTTGGATAGATTCTCAGGGGTAACAGCAGTTATGGGGGTTGTAGAGCCCATCTCACCATTTTATCCCTCCTCCGCTGTCGCTTTGCTAACATAGTAACTGCATCCTCAACATCATTCCAATCACTCTTTAATCCCTGTTCTGTATCCTTATCCTCAAGGAGGATTTCCAATTTCTCCTGGAGATCTTTCCTAGCTGCTTGTAAGAAGAGCTCTGTCTTTTCTCTGTCCAAAGTTGCACGCTCTATCCTTGACAACTGGGCGTAACGCTTCTCAAACTCTCTTAGCAATTCTGTGGCAAAAATTCCCATTTTAGATTTTGTGACCCATTCCAAGAAAGTTCGTTTGGTCACTCGCTCAGAATCTTCCATAAAATATTTATCCTTTAAAGCAAGCTTGAACTCTTCCCAATTTCTGCCACCATGTGCTGTCTGCAATCCTTTTATGCGCTCTCTTATTTCAGGAACACATACCAGCTCAAAACTTCGAACCATATCCTCCTCAGTCACCCTGTTTAGCTCCATCTCCTTTATATAATTGCGCAGGTACTTTGTGATGTCCTTCCCATCAAATTGATCCACCTTTTTCACAATTGATTGTAATGCTTTGGTCATGGAAATTTGTCCCCTCTCAGCAGCTTGTTTGCTGTTGCATGTACATGGTAAACATCTGAAACATCTGCATAACTCCGGGGTCAAAATGAACCCCCTGACCCTCAGAATTTTCAGCCATAGCTTCCCTGTATATTTCACCACACTCTCACCCCAGCAGTTTCACGTCGGGTTCACCAAAGAAGTCGTGAAGTGTGCGGTACAGCCAGGAAAGTACGAAACTTCTAGCTGTGAGAGTGAATGTCAAATCTAACAAGGAAACTCACGCACAAAATTTCCCAAGGAGTATTGAACTTCACTATTTCCAATGACAATTACATGTGTCAACTTGCCTCAATACAACCTTGAATTCATCCTGATGATTGCACAAAATTGCATATCAAGTGTTTATTCCTTCCATTCACATGTAGGCATAACAAGGCCTTCAAATTTTCCCAATATACATGTGACCAGTTACATCTTTTACATCCAGTGCCATCAAAACCATTATATCATGATGCTCTTTTTCACCTGAAAACCTGCCTTAATATTCTAACATCTCACAAGCAAAAGATGGCATAACATGCTCATGACTTCCAGAATTCAATCAAGCAGAAGCTAGACCAATTTCCCGTGATTTAAATGTGCTAAGAGGATACCTTTTTCCACAAAACATCAAGTTCTAAAAAAAACAACCATTAGCTTGTTCACCAAGATTTTCTCAATTTCAAATCCTTTAAGGATTTATGGGTCTTACCCTTTTCCTAAGTCCAATAAAGTAGTTAAAAAAAAGCTTATCTGAATGTATGAGTGGATTTACACTGTTTTTTTTATTTTTGCTTGTCTCGAAAGTCGCTTCAACGTTGATTATGCGAAGGAGAAATGCGGGGAGTAGCATCGCTTCAGTCTTGATTTTTGAAAATGGTTTTTCCCAAAAGTATATCATCATGTAATACTAAATTTACCCTTTAATTCTAACACCTACAAGGCACAAGTAGTATATATATTCTTGAAATAAAAGAAACTGGTCAAATGGACGCTGGTTCTCCTTCTCTGCAGATTTTTTTTACACTCTGGTTCTCGCCGCCGTCTGCCTCCGTTATTTTTCTCTTTTTCCCGCGGAGAAATCGTGCTTACCACCCTTTTGCAGCTATTCATCCGGAATTTTCCCCATTAAGCTGCGCTCGAATCTTCTTTGCCCATTATCTAGTAAATTCTAATAAAAAGAAATACACTCAACGTATGCTGCCACCCACACTCTAATGCTCTCCATTGTTTTCTTTAATGCCACGGCCCCTTAGTGAAATACTCCTAACCTTAGCATTAAGGTAAGGTGCTTAATGCAAGGTAGTTCATCTATTTTTTTTATTTCCCCGACATTCAATAAGTTCCTCGACACTACAATGTCCATTGAATCTCCATTACTTTTGATGCCTTCGTAATTTATAAATCATCATATCGGCCATGTGATTTATAGAATCCCCAATTGTTCATTCAAGTATTTTCCCATGTCTTCATAAATACATTCCTTTGTGCATTGAGATGCCCTCATGTTTGCATTCCATAAGAGGTATTCACTGATTTGACCCAATCGATACCATTTAAAAGCTACCACACATTATGCACATGGGAAGCCATTAACATCATTAACTTATCCCTTTGGCGTGCCACTCATACCATCATATATAATTGGATGTTTCTAACTTACCCATGGGCTCTGAGTAACAGCAGAACCATCACCCTCCACACTCATATACAGAAACTCCTAGATCTGGCTCAGCCTCAGCTTGTCTTATTGAACCTCATTTACAATATGAACATATGTACATGGCATCATTTAATGACTCGTCATGGCACATAACCTCATGCATCTGGATGTGTATTTGATGGCCTCACATGCACGGTTTCACATCATAGACGTGCCATGGCACGACAACGTGAGTTGAGGGTAAGCAGGGATGTTGTGTTTGATGAGATGAGCAGCTGGTATGTTGCTGAAAAAGAAGCTATTGGGGCTGATGTGAGTGGAAGTGTGGTTGCACAGAATGCAGGTCAGCAATAACAGTCTTTGAGTGGACCAGGAGAGTCCTCATCTAGTGGGTCTATTGATAGACCATGGAGTGGCAGGCTGCGTCATAATACCAGTCCTGCAAATGTGATTAGTACATCACGTAAAGGAAAAGAGAAAGTGGTTGAGCCCCTTGGTATGCCTGACATTTCTGCAGGGCATTCTCATGTTGATGGAGAGTCTAGTGGCTCAGATATGAGCCTTGATGAGGAGCTTGGGATCTTAGCTATGAGAACACCTGGTGTAAAGAAGGCTATGGAAGCCATGAATGAAAAGCTGCGAAGATCTGGTAGAGTGAAGAACCCTGTGCAGAGATTTACTTATGATGGTTATGTGGCACATCACTATGCATATATGGCAAAGGTTGTGCAGGTTGTTGAGCGCACATGCATTGATGAGGCTATTGGAAATGTGTATTGGGAGAAAGCCATGGATGAGGAGAAGGATGCACTATATGGAAATAAAACTTGGGATTTAGTGCAATTGCCTGAAGGCAAGAAAGCTATTGGATGCAAGTGGGTGTACAAAGTTAAACATAACAATGATGGAAGCATAAACAGGTACAAGGCTAGATTGGTAGCCAAAGGATATGCACAGACATATGGGATTGATTATGAGGAAACTTTCAGCCCAGTTGCCAAGATGGCAACGGTGAGAGTTGTGATAGCAGTGGCTGCGTCAAAGCAATGGTCTTTACATCAGATGGATGTAAAGAATGCATTCTTGCATGGGGATTTGCAAGAAGAGGTGTATATGTTGCAGCCACCTGATTATGAGGATATGGGTCACCCCGAGCATGTTTGCAGGTTGAAGAAAGCCTTGTATGGCTTAAAGCAAGCACCAGAAGCATGGTCTGACAAGATTTTTGAATATCTTGTCACTATTGGCTTTCATGTAGCCAATGCAGATTTCTCGATGTATGTGAGACATGGTGATAGAGGAGTTGTGCTTGTTGTCATCTATGTAGATGACTTAATCATTACGGGGGACCATGATGCAGAGATCTTTGATGTAAAGATGTTGCTAAGACAGAAGTTTGAGATGAAGGATCTGGGGGAGCTCAGATATTTCTTGGGCATTGAGGTGATTAGGTCACCACATGGTATTGGATTACTACAGAGACAGTATGGCTTGGACATGTAGTCCAAGTATGGTATGACAGGCTGTAAGCCTATTTCTGTGCCATTGGATCAGAATGGCAAGTTGAGTGCAGATTCAAGAGAGATCTTGGAGGATCCTACTATGTATAGGCGCATAGTAGGAATTTTGATCTACATGACATCACCAAACCAGATTTGAGCTATGCTGTTGGGTTGGTGAGTCAGTTTCTGCAGGTTCCACGAAAATCGCATTTAGATGCAGTGAGACGCATACTGACGTATGTGAGGTCTACTTTGCATTGTGGACTATTCTATGAGACTGGGACAGAGATATGTGTACATGGGTACACAGATGCTGATTGGGCTGGTAGTATCTCAGATAGAAGATCTACCAGTGGCTTCATGTTTTCTTTGGGGAGTGCTGCTGTGACTTGGAGCAGCAAGAAGCAGCCTACGGTTACTCTATCGAGAAAAGAGGCCGAGTATAGAGGAGCTGCTATGGCAGCATGTGAGGTAGCTTGGTTGAAGAAGCAACTTGCAGATTTGGGTCTATCAGTGGATGTTACCATATTATAGTAGTGATGTGTGTGAACACACTTAGGACCGCCGGGGCACTTTTTCCCTCACTAGGAGGTTTTTTCCCCCGTGCATTGTATATACGCCCATTATCTTCTAGGGCTTGTTATCTTTCATTTTTTGGCACTCATAATACACTACTGTGTTGTGCTCAAGCTTCCTTATCTTCTTGAAGTTGTGTGTGCATTCCTGCAACCCTAATTCCAACAATTGGTATCAGAGCAGGCTTCCTCCTCCCGGGCAGCATCACCGGCACCTGCCGCTTCATCTCCTCCGATTGCGACGAGGTTTCACGAGCGTCTGCAGGTTAGTATATGCCGTGGGATTTTGATCTGAAGTCATTTCGCTCTCCGTTTTTGCATTCCAAGTACTGCGCAGGCAAAATCGTCCTACTGTGCAGATTTTCTGTCAAGATTAAAATCTGCAGGACAGGTGCCCATTCGTCTGTTTTGGGCTGTGCTACATAGCACAGGTCGATTTTATACAGGTTTACCTCTTACAGACAGCATTTACATCTAGTAGTACAGTCATTGGCCATGGCTGACAACAATGATGTATTCCGCATGTTGGCTGCTGAGGATAAGTTGGATGGCACCAACTATCCATTGTGGGCATATATGATGCGACATGTATTGGTAGCAAAGGGGTTATGGAACATTGTGCAGGGTATTGATGCACGTCCTATTGTGGCTGGGAATGCTGCAAACACATCAGAAACAGGTACTGTAGATGATGGTGCAGGCACAAGTGCTGTAGCAGCTGTTCGAGAACCACCACTTTCAGCAGAGCAGATTCGTTGGGATGGTAGAGATGCGCAGGCTCATGCCTTGATTGCGCTGTCTGTCAAACGTACCATTATCCCACATATTCGCTCCTGCAGGACTTCTAAGGATGCTTGGGATGTACTTGCCACATTGTATCAGGCAAGAAATGAGGCTCGTGTTGCTTATCTCCGAAAACAGTTGGAGAGTGAGCATATGAACGAAGGTGATTCTATGGATAGCTTTTTGACAAAGATCAAGGATTTCAAAGAGCAGCTCATTTCTGCAGATGAAATCCTGTCAGACAGTTCACTTGTGCAGACTGTTTTGAATGGTCTACCAGATTCTTATCAGGGTTTTGCTTCCACTCTTCGCTTGATGATGAAAGGCAATCCCAATGCCTTATCATTTGAGGAGTTAGTTTCTGTTTTGCTGCAAGAAGACCAGTCAAGGCAAAACAGGAATATTATGCGTGTCGCAGATCAAGCTTTCGTTGCTAGTCAGAGAAGCGGGAAAGGTAAAGCTGGCTTCTCTTCTAGTAAGCAGAAATCT
The DNA here is from genome assembly GCF_041138505.1 of Cibotium barometz. NCBI lineage: Eukaryota > Viridiplantae > Streptophyta > Polypodiopsida > Cyatheales > Cibotiaceae > Cibotium > Cibotium barometz. The sequence goes on from NC_141109.1 coordinate 3,759,453, forward strand.
GCAAATGCTGCGCAACCAAAGAAGGAAGACAAAGATGAGAAGAAGGGTGACAAACAGAAGACATTTTGCAAGTACTGTAAGGGAAATGATCATGTCATCAAAGCGTGTCCTAAGCTGGCTGCGAAAGAGGCTAAGAAGAAAGAGGCTGGTATGGCTGTTGCAGATGCCTCTCCTTCTAACAATGAATCTGCTAATGTTGTGCTAGATACAGAATGGGCATTCAATGCGCAGTGCAGTTATGACCCATCTTTGCATGACACATGTATGTCTGCAGTAGATTCAGATGTATGGTACTTTGACAGTGGTGCCACTAAGCATATCACCTAGCAGCGCAGTTTATTCACTTTCCTTGAGTCTGCTCCCACAGGGAATACTGTCACTTGTGCCAATAACTCCTCTTATCCCGTTGAAGGAGTTGGACAGATTGTGCTGAATGTTGCAAATGGCAACACCTTTACACTTTTTGATGCATTGTATGTGCCAGGGATCAAAAAGAATCTGCTGTCAGTCTCCGCATTTGCCAAAACAGGTTTGGTTGTAAAATTTGTGGATGACAGATGTACTGTTCATGATCTCTCTTATGGTGACATCATTGTAGCATCTGGTTCACTATGTCGAGGGCTGTATAAGCTCAATATGGATGGCAAATGTGTAGAGGATTCAGCATGTGCTATTATGGATACGCAGGCTATTTCAAATGCAAAACTGTGGCATGCACGTTTTGGTCATCTGAATTTTGCAAGTTTGCTGCGCCTGCAGAAATCTAAAATGGTGTCTTCTTTGCCTAAGCTTGAGGCACCTGTCAAGCATGTTTGTGAGGGCTGCATATTGGGTAAAATGCAGCGTGCTTCCTTTCCCAAAGATGGATCAGTGAGAGCTGAACGCAGATTGCAGCTTGTTCACAGTGATGTTTGTGGTCCCATGCAAACTCCATCATTTGGAAACTACCTTTACTTCGTGACTTTCATTGATGATTTTACCAGGCATGCATGGGTATATCCTTTGAAGGCAAAGTCCGAAGTGTTTTTGTGCTTCAAACAGTTTTTGGTTATGGCTGAAAATGTGTCAGAAAGTAAAATGGGCACCCTCCGTTCAGATCGAGGGGGGGAGTATATGTCTTCAGAATTTAATGCATTTTTGGCTGAGCGTGGGATAAAACACCAATGTACAGTGCCGTATACACCACAGCAAAATGGTGTGGCTGAGAGAAAAAACAGGTCTCTCATGGAAATGGCAAGATGTATGGTTAAGAGTCAAAGTCTACCACATGGTTTTTGGCTTGAGGCTGTCATGTGTGCCACTTATGTACTAAACAGGTGTCCCACCAAAGCATTACAGGTTGTCACTCCATATGAGGCTTGGCATAGCCGCAAGCCATATGTTGGCCATTTACGTGTTTTTGGTTGCCTGGCATATGCATTAGTGCCTGTGCAACATCGCAGAAAATTGGATGACAAAGGTGTCAAATGTATTTTTGTTGGATATAGTGCTGAGAGCAAAGGCTATCGTTTGTATCATCCACAGACAAAGCGCATTTTGGTTAGCCGTGATGTTGTATTTGTGGAAGATGCAGTTCAGCCCTTGGTTTCATGTACTAAGGAGACAGATATCAGCTCACGTGATGTCTATGATACATTATTGTCTCTTTTCAGTGGTGCACAGTCAAGTGCAATACCTCATGAGGCAGTTTTTCAGCCTATGCAGGTTTTAAATGATGGCACAGATCAGCCTATATCTGATGCAGATGTGCATGATGCACTTGAGGATGAGAGACAAGAGATTGAGGGCTCTAGGAACATGCCTAGATGGCTGGTGCAGACTTTGCGTGACAGCAAGTTGGATGCCCCTTTGTCTAGTCGCACTCGTTCTGGCTCTCATGGTGCCTCTTATGCGTCAGATTGTTATGCATTGGCTGTTTCTAGTATGTGCGATGAAAGTGAGCCTGTTTCATTTAATGAGGCACAAAGTTCAGAAAATTGGATGGCTGCTATGCAAGCAGAATACGATGCTATTATGAAGAATGGTACATGGTCTTTATGTGACTTGCCCCCTGGCAAGAAGGCCATTGGCACTAAGTGGGTATACAAATTGAAGCGTAAGCCTGATGGCACAGTGGATCGCCATAAGGCTAGGCTTGTTGCAAAAGGTTATGCTCAAGAGAAGGGCATTGATTTTGATGAGACTTTTGCTCCCACATGTCGTATGACCACTGTTCGTAGCATCTGTGCATTAGCAGCTCATAATGGTTGGAATGTACATCAGCTGGACATAAAGACTGCGTTCTGAAATGGAGATTTGCATGAGGAGGTGTATGTATCGCAGCCTTGTGGTTTTGTTCAAAGAGGGCAGGAAAACAAAGTGTGCAGGTTAAAAAAGGCTTTATATGGTTTAAAGCAAGCTCCACGAGCTTGGTATGAAAAAATACATGCATATTTGACTGCACATGGGTTTCAGAATAGTCCAACAGAAAGCACTTTGTATGTTAAACGTGTGGATGGTGTACATCTAATCATTGCTCTCTATGTCGATGACATGCTGCTCACAGGACCAAATGAGAGTCATATTGCTGATTTTAAGGCTGATTTGAATGCCTCTTTTGAGATGTCAGATTTGGGGCATTTGCATCATTATTTGGGGATACAATTTAAGCAGTGTGATGGAGGTATTGCTTTGTGTCAGACAAAGTATATTGAAACATTGTTGCGGAGATTTGGCCTTGAAGACTGCAAGCCTATTGCTACTCCAATGGAGACAGGTTTGAAGTTGAGTCTTCATGATGCTGGAGATCACTTTGATGTCACACTCTATCAGACAGCTGTTGGTTACCTCATTTATGTATGCATTACGAGGCCAGACATTCAGTTTGCAGTCTCACAGGTGAGCAGATTTATGCATAGCCCAGGCATTAAGCATTGGTAGGCAGTGAAGCGTATCTTTCGCTATTTGAGTGGTACTCGGCATCTTGGGTTGTTTTATCCCAAGGGGGGATCATTGCCGCCAGATTTACATGTTTTTTCAGATTCTGACTGGGCTGGTTGTTATGACACACGCGTGTCCACGAGTGGTTTTTGCTTCATGCTTGGAAGCTCATGCATATCATGGTTGAGCAAGAAGCAGCCTACTGTGGCCACTTCTAGTTGTGAAGCTGAGTACAGGGCAGCTTTCACAGCAACGGTTGAGTGTGTGTGGCTCAGACGCCTTATGGCTGATTTGGGTGTTGGGCAGCCATCTGCCACCACCATCTTCACTGACAGTCAGAGCGCATTGGCAGTTGCGCGGAACCCAGTGTTCCATGCTCGTACGAAGCACATTGAGGTGCACTACCATTATGTCAGGGAGAGACTCTCTGCAGGAGAGATCAGTTTGGCTTATGTGCCAACACAGGATAACCTTGCAGACCTTTTCACAAAGGCTCTGCCTCGTGAGAAGTTCGAAGCTTTTCGCAAAGCTTTGGGCTTACTCCCTTTTGTGGATTCGTCCACATAGCTACACTTCCCTATACATGAGTGCTAGCTCTTGTTCACCGCATCACTCCAGGGGGGATTTGTTACCATATTATAGTAGTGATGTGTGTGAACACACTTAGGACCGCCGGGGCACTTTTTCCCTCACTAGGAGGTTTTTTCCCCCGTGCATTGTATATACGCCCATTATCTTCTAGGGCTTGTTATCTTTCATTTTTTGGCACTCATAATACACTACTGTGTTGTGCTCAAGCTTCCTTATCTTCTTGAAGTTGTGTGTGCATTCCTGCAACCCTAATTCCAACAGTGGATAGACAAGTTGTCATTTTCTGTGACAACATTAGCAGTATACAGTTCGCCAGGAACCCAGTCTTTCATGCTCGTACGAAGCACATAGAGGTCCACTACCACTTTGTAAGAGAGAAGGTCTTGGCAGGAGATCTTGACCTTGTTTATGTCAACACAGAAGATCAGGTAGCTGACATCTTCACCAAAGCATTGGGTACAGAGAAGTTCTGCAGATTCATTCAGGGCTTCGCTTGGTGTACATGAGATGGAGTTGAGCTCGAGGGGGAGTGTTGAGATATCGAGCTCATCTAGTGAGGCGGTGGACACTGATGACCCGCCTGGGGGATAGGCCCCACTCTTACAACACTGGCATGGTTGGTGAGATCTTGGGTGATATGCGGCCAGTGGGATGACAGGCTGTGTGACAGCCATTCTAGAGACTGGCATAGTTATAGCGCCAGCTCATTTAGTCGGGTTCACACTATAGAGAACCCGTGTATGTATTGGTTGAGTACCTTTCATATTATGAGTACTCTTATTCTTGTATATGGTGTGTTGAGTGTTGAGTAGAGAAGAATAAGATTTTTAGCCTCTCACCTTGTGTGTTCTCTATTAGGGTTTTGTGAGTGTGTGTGTGTGCTTGCAAGAGCTCAAGCTCTCTTCCCCCTGCATCTTTTCACTTCCTTGTGAAGGTGAACAGGCTTGTTGAGATGAGAGCTTATTATAAGAAACTTAATGCTAGATTTGCAGAGCTCAATGATGCCTTTGGCCTGTGTTGTGTTTTTTTTAAATTTCTTCCACCTCTCTGAGGAGGCAAAGATCCAATGGATCTTCTGGTGATTTCATAGCTACTAGGTTTTGGTGCTTGTGCTACACAGATCATCGTTGTCGAGAACTCTCTTACTACTACCGGAAGTAGGCCTTTCTTTACGAGCACCTCTACACCTACAAATGTTGGCTCTAAATCTACTGAAAACATTTCTATAGGTTTAAATAGCTATGGGTTTGAGCAGCATCTTAGCCCCATCAATCTATGCATGTTTCCTTTGATGCCACTATGGCTATTCCATCACTGAAGTTCATTAGAATTGTGTCATCCATCCCTATCAGATGTCGCTGCCTGTCACTATAATATGTATAGCTAATCTGTGCCGTCTATTGATTTCAGCCACTAGCTAGGCCGTCCCAAGCCATATGTCAGTTGGCATCCACTCTATTCTATTGTTGTCATTCGGACAAGGTGTCATTGTTAATCCCTTAAGGCTTTTGGGCTACCATTTATAGCATTGTCTATAACGCTCCATTATACGAAAACTCGAGGGCATTTACCATTTCCATCTTGACGCTCTACTGTCTATAGCTAGTTTAACCAGAGGTAGGTGTTATGTCGGCCATTGAGTGACGGCACCTTCACTTAAGTAAAGTTTATGCATGTCGTCGCGTAGTGTATGTAGTCAAATCTTCTCGCAACACCCCTCCTCCACAGTTTTAGCTGTTGCTATATGCTTGTTGTTTACGTAAGAGAGGCGTAATATCTCATTTGTTGGTGTTATCACCTCTATTTCTTTCCTTGAGGTGCTTCATCTCACCATCCTTTCTACACAAAGCCCCTTCACACTTCAAACAGCTTCTTTGGTTGTCTTATGAAGCTCTACATCAACAACAGTTACTTGTGTATGGTGGTTTTCCACACATAAGAGAGTGTTGGCCCAAATGGTTGAGTTTTCTGGCATGATTCCCTGCTTTGGTACCCTACTTACTACTTGCCAATGCCAATGCCAACAAGAGTTCTGACACTTCACCTAATGCCAAGCCTGATGGTAAACCCAAGGAATCCAATAAAGTGCTACACGCTTTCCTCAATCTGCACAGTTCCATGAACTTCTAAAGGGACAAGCTTACAGGCTTTCAAAGATTTATGTGTTGCCTCAATTTTCTCAACTAATACAAGCTGGCCCTCACTTTGATGCAAAGTGACCTAACAATAGCCTTAGATCTTATGTTATGTACTTATTCAAGAATTCCAATCTTTTGATATGTTTTGGTATTCGTGCTAACTCCTCTTTGGATCAATAAATCTTGCTTCTAGATTGCAATAGTCTTTGAATTCTTGTTCTTCAAGAAATTTGGATCAAGTTCATCAATCTTTGTAATCTAATTTCTTTTTGCCTAAAACTTGAACAAAGATTCACAACTTTTGCAAGGTTTAAGAAAATTGATAGCAAAAGATTGACTTTCTAATGTTTACACAAATGCTTGATAAAGATTTACAAATATCTTTCTATTCTAAATTTATATTCTACAATCTAGCAATCTACACACATTTTGTGATCAAATCTCCACAATAAACCTGCAATTTGCACTTCAAGAACTGTAATTGTAACAAATGTGCACCACAATTCTTCCAAGAACTATCAATTGTAACAAATGTGCACCACAATTCTTCCAAGAACTATCAATTTTCTAGGGTTCTATGTAGAAATTAGGGTTTTTGAGTGACAAGATTAGGGCTTAATAAAAGATTAAGATTAAGAAACCTCTAATCAAGAAGATAATCAAGAGATTATGGTTTTTGTAAACTATGATTAATAGATATCTAAGATTGAGTAGCACTAATCATAGCCTAAATATCCAAGAATCAAAGCAAACTTCTCATACAAATGTAAGAAAGGGAAAAAAGGTAGAGAGAAGGTTGAACTCAATTAGCCTAGAGTTTACACAGGCTTGCACTCATAGTGGAGTACACACACAACATCCTTAATGCTTGGAGAATGCACACATTGCTAGCTCAAGGGAGTAGAAACCATAGCCAATTATAAGTTTCAATCTCCAAGAAAAGGTTCATTAGTCAAATGTCATAAAAGGTAAAATGGTTCTCCAATAAGTGACTTATATAGTCACTTACTCCTAGTAGGGAGACTGTTCCACATTGGGCCCATGTCCTATGCCCAAGTTCCATGTGCCTAGGCCCCCATACACATGTGTATGTGCACACTAGTCCTAGCACATTTTACTTCATAGAACAAACATCCATGTGTATTCATGTTTTTTCCTCTAACAAAATCTCAAATCATCATGTTATCTTTATACATGTATATATAGGTCTAATCTTTCTGAAATTTGTACATATATATTTTTTAAGCACGTTCAGTGTAAATCCTTTTATACATATATATTTTTCTAAAATTTGTACATATATAATTTTTGAAGCATGTTCAATGTAAATCCTTAATCTAATATTAGGATAGTCTTTTGTATTTTTTATTTTGTTCAAATGAAAATTCTTGATATGTTTTGAACCTAAGATTTATTGTTGAATTTTGTCCATAATTTTTGCATTCATATCTTTAAATATTTTTTTATGAATTTTAATATTCAATGAAATCTATAATTTCTATAGTTGTTCCATAAAATTAGTGTTCAAATAAGTGTAATCAATTTTAATGTTGAATCATACGAGCTTTGTCTAAGGTTATTTCCAACCTTAGACATTAAGGTCTCAACATAAAGGTTATTTGTAAGGTGTATTAATGGGTTGTTGCTTGTAGAAGTTAATTAATACACTCTTAAAGTCTTAGACTAATCTCAATACAAAAGTTATTTGCAAGGTGCATTAATGGGTTCCTACTTGCAAAAATTAAATAATACTCTTAAAATCTTGTTAATTGCATATAAAATCAAGCTCCCATGGACTAATATTAAAATATTTTCTAGAAATATTTCATTTATCCATGATCTAGGTGTATCCAGTGTCTAGCTTGTTGAATGCTTGCTTTTGAGAGAGAGACGAGTGGCCCAGACCCGTGTCAATTATTGAATGGTCTAAATTGTTGTTCACATGTGTTAGTCTCTATGACACATGCACATGCACATAGGACATGGGTCTAGCCCACTCTTAAAAGGGGAAATGTATGAATATAATTATTTTTCCATTTTCATCACATCATGTTATATAAACACAATTGTCATATAAACATCATGTTATTTTCATCACATCATGTTATATAAAAAAAATTGTTTTTCTCTTTTCATCACACCAAACTCTCTCTATCATCAAGCTTTGTTTATGTCGTAGTATGTATATATGTCAAATCCACATGTACACTTAACCTTCCACGATGAACCTAAAGGTTTCTTTTTCTCCTATGGTACATCAACGTATTTGAAAACCTTGAAAAAAATAAACAAAGAAACAAAATACTATTTTCCTCCACCGATTAGTCTCGACCTACTCTTGGAGGTGCCGAGCCTTTATACACACACACACACACACACACACACACACACACACATACATATACATACATGCAGACAAATATACGCACACATGCACATACATTCTTTTTATATTTTTAATATAATAAATATAAATGTACATATTTATGATATGTTTATAATATAAATTTATATTTACTATAAACATGTTTGCGAGTATAATAGGTAATTGACCTAGACTACCTAGAAAGTTTCCCTTCCAAATATTGAAAATGTATATCTTTTTTGCGTATTGGACACAAATTTACAATTCGATTCTCACAAAAGACTAAAATTTTCTTAATTTTTAAATAACTTAAAGTAAATCAAAGAACTATCTTCAAAATAAATCAATTTGTTTGTACTTGAATCATCTTTAAAAAAACCATGTTTATACAATGCTTTATTTTTTGATTATTACACAAATAGAAGCTTCTAAAAGAAACCAAAGTTTGTAACATTTAAAATACTTGAACATACAAGGCAAGCTAGAAAAATAATTTATTAATTTATTTGAAGAAAAAAATCAACCGAAACTTGAATTTTGAACTCTCTTTTTTTTTGGGCTTATCCAATTGTTATCGTAATCGCTTATGTCCCAATAACCTACATAGAAAGGCTAGATATGATTAGCATTAGTTGCACTTTCTATTTATAAGTGTAATGCTACACATACCACCTTTCCATATATAGGTGACACGGGAGTTTGTGTGTGAGGTGTTTATTCAATTTTGATGTTGAACATCTGAATTTTTTCAATTTGGATGTTGGAGATCCAAATTTTATCAATTGGGATATTCAACATCCAAGCTGGGGTAATGTAGTAGTAATGTTTAGTTGTTGAGAACATCCAAACTTGGTCTTACAAGAGATTTCTCATCTAACGAAAGATTTCTTGTCTCATCACTTGGGATTTGAGATTCGGGACCAAGCCTCAAGGATCTGTATCCTCTAGCAAACTGCTACATGGTGAATCACGAGAGATGTATTTATGATCTCGACACTCCACAAAAAGGCGGTACAATTTCAAGAGATGTGTAATGGTGATGCACAAGACATAAAGGAAGGCACTTTAGTAGGTAGCTACTCTAGCACATGGAGATGCTTTACGCCATTCATTTTAGATTTCTTGAGTTATATGTATCCATGCAGATGAAGAATCTTAGAAAACAATTTCTTTAACTGTGCATTGGTTGTTTAGAACAACACAAAAATTCATTTGAAGGGAAGTATAACCCAGAAATGGTAAGCAAGGCTCATGGCAAGGAAAAATGAAAGAGAAACAAAAACAATCCAAGCACTAGTCTATTGTACTTATAGATGTGGATAAAGCTGGTTACTTTATGGAAGTCTACAATATCAATTCTCAAGCAAAAAATTATTGCTTTGAATGTTGGGGAGTATGCAAACACTTCATCACCAAATGTGCCACGGACACGCCAAAACGAAGTAGTGGAGTTCTTTATCCAGGAGTTCACTTAGAGGAGGGAAATGTATTTGTGGATAGTGAGGAGGAGTATGCATCATCAACTTCCTCAAGGGATGAGACTGCCACTAGTTATAGTGGAGGACTCAGTAGTAGCAAAGAATAAGCAGTGTGGGATCTGCACTATTCCGAATATGGTTTTTAATTGACATTCCAATCGTTCATGTAAGATTCTAAATCTTGGCATGAATTTGTACTTTTATTCGAGAAGTTGTCTACTTTTTCAAGTAACATTTTGTCAAAAAAATCTCAAAATTTTAAGTTTATTTGTCATTTCGTATCATGTCAAATTTGTACACAGTGCCCAAAATTTTGTCATTTTTTGGACATGCTTTACTCATGAGTACAATGTTTTCAAAGAAGGCCTTCAAAAAGGTATTTTTTGGAAGGAATCTTTAAAAGTTGCAAAATGTTTCTTTTTTGAGGTAACATTACCTATTTTACTTGCAAATACGTTCATATAAATATATGTATATTTATATAATAAACATATATATTAATTCTCTCTCTCTCTCTCTCTCTAGACCATAGATGTATATATACGCATCATATTGTTTATAATTAATATATATATATATATATATATATTCATATTGATATATAAAATCTTGAATATCTTGATTTTATCCATAACATCTATATATTATAACACCCCTCTCTCTTTCATTAGATTTATTGTAATTTAAACGCATTATGCTTCTTCTATGAAAAATATATATATTTATTACATAATATATAAATATATATATTTATTATATAATAACTATATAAACATATTTATATTTATTATATAATACATACACACACACACACACACACACATATATATATATAAAAACTTATTATAAATCCACTATAAAAAAACTCTACTATATATTATATACATAATTATTATATAAATGTATATTTTAGTACATAACACATAGTATTATATTAAATTTTTATTGATATACCTAATAAACGTATGTTATCATATTAAATTTTCACTTTTTATATAATTTATATTTATCTACATAATAAATATATAAGTTTATATTTACTATACATTTATTATATTAAATATGTTTATTTATTTTATAGTAATAAAATACATATTATATAAAAACATCATTAAGATTCACAAATATCTGAATGTCATCTTCATCTTCTACATTACCACCTGGAAGATCATCCTCTTCCTCTTCATCCATTTCCATGTTATCACTTCCAAGCTGCTCATCCTGAGTCTCCTGCGAATCAAAAGGATCACTGTCATGTCTTCTTTTAAACATCTTAATCCTTTTGCCTGCTACCCTACAGGATTCTTTATCTATGTTCCGTCAAGCTCACATAGAGTATACGTGGCATTCCCATGCACATCCTTGACCATATAAGGGCCAAACCACCTTTTTGCAAACTTCCTTTGCACGGTGAACTGGTTGTCAAGACTACTATCATACATTAAGACCCAGTCACCTTGTTCAATAGGTTTTGGTCGGAGTCTATGTCTTTTTATCAAATCTCTCTTTATTTTTCAACCTCGCATCCTTGAGATGAGCTTTAGCAAGCTCTACATCTTCACGCCTCCTCTCGAGCTGCCTTATACACAATGCAAGGAGGTCCTCCCTGTTCAATCCTTCCATCCAGGGTAATACATTCCAAGTAGGGACTACTTCTTCAATTGGCATTATTGGCTTTTGACCATACATTAGTTCTGTAGGCATGTATCCTATCACACTGAGCTCTGAGTTGTACGATCAGCCCATAAAGCATATGGTAGTAGCCACTCTTGCATACTTCCTCTACATGCCTTAGCCAAAGCTTTAATGATTGGAGGATGCCCTCCCTCGCTTTTATCATTTCCCTCAGGATTGTAAGCACACGTTAGGGCCAGTTTGATGCCAATTTTGGAGAAGAATTCCCTTGCTTCTTCAGCATCCCTGTCAGCTGTTATTCTCCCAACACATCCATACCGGCAAATCACATCTTCCAAGAGAAATTTACATACTATTTCTGTGCTCTTTGTTCTAAGAGCACGCCCTTCCACCTGGTTTGTTAGGTCTTCTCTTGTTGCAAGTGCTACATACTGCATCTGCCAAATTCCCAAAGGCATTGTGACCAGATCCACTACCCATTTGTAATGCATGGCAGGTGGGTAGGTAGGGTGCAACCCATCACAGTGTCGTACATTTGAGTACATTTGACATATCACGCATGTCTCCACATACTGGGCTACATCTTTGTAGATTCCTTTCCACCAGTATCTTTTCTTTATTTTAGCAAATGTGGCCCATACACTTCGATGCCCAGCCCATAGGTTCTCGTGGAACTCTTCATGAGCTTCCCTTGAGTCTCTTTATCACATATGACTCTTTGTGGCATAGCATTCCTCAACTTAGGATGCTTCCACAGGTACCCATCCTTTAGAAAATATCCATATGCCTTTCTACAAATCCTCTTGAATTTTGAGTCAGACCAATTCTCCTGTCTTGTCAAGATACTCAAATATTGGCCAATAAGCAGCCAATCTCCATCATACATTTCCTCAGTAAAAGACTCAAGAGCATTTGACAGGCAAGCATGGTCCCCTTTTGCATGTGCAGTGGTATAAAACTTCTTGTCTACATCATTAGTGTCACTGATCATATCTTCATCATCTTCATACCTTGCTCTTGAAAGCATATCTGCTACTACTGGATTATCTTTCCGTGCAATATGCTCAAATTCGGGATTCAGAGACTTAATGTAGGCAATCCACCTAAGCATGGCAATGTCAGGCAATCCACCTAAGAAGTAGTAAGCAGTCAGTCTCTACAAGCATATGCCCCAATTAAGTATTCTTTTTCACATTTTAGGGTAGTGTACTCCCCACAACTCTTTTTTTATCTGCGGATAATTTCGCTGGCCAATGCTTAGTACCTTTGCTCCAAATTTGATTACATACCTATGATCATCTTCATCATCTTGCCCTACTTCCCATCCTATCCCAGTAGGACTAGTATCAACTGTTACAATCACACGCCTACCACACTCATAATCTACCGTCCTTGGAGTAGGTGATGATTGGAGTAGCCGTTTCAACTTTTGCATGGCTTTTACATGTGCAACACTCCATAAAAATCTCTGATTTTTCCTCAAAAGTTGGTAGAGAGGATCTGCTACATGCACATAATGTGGGATCCATATGATATAAAAGACACATGCACCAAGAAATCTCCTCACCTCTGAAACATTAATGCATGTCTCTTTCATTCTCTATATCACATCTATCTTGGATGGACAAGGTCGGCGCCCATTAGTACTACAAAGATGCCCCACGATTAGTACTTCATCAACCCCAAACACTGATTTCAATCCAGACAAAGTAAGATTCACCTCTTCAAGCCTGGAGAGAATTCTATCACAATCTTTTATATGGTCTGCCACAAACTTGCGGCACCCCCTCGAATCTAGTTCCCCATCTTTTTGTTTTTCATCACATCCTTTTATTTGCACATCGTCCAGAAAAGGCATAGTTATTTGTGGTATGAAGTCTCGTAAGACTTTATTCATACCGTTCATCATATGCGCCACCGAGTTGGTGGCTCCTTGAGGTAAGACGCACATCCTTACCAAACCCAAAGGAGTTTTCATTGTGGTCAAGTCCCTGCTTTGTATATCCAGCTGGAACTGATCATATCCCGAATATAGGTCACCCATAGAGTATACAGCTTTCCTTGCAAACGCTTCTACAAACTTGTCCACAATCGGTCCTGTTCCCACATTCCTAATTGTGACCTTGTTTACAGGTTGCATATCTTGAATGAAGCGCAATGCTCCATTTTTCTTAGGCATGGTAAACCATCTGTTGGAGTATGGAGCGCATGAAGGCTCCAAAATTTCCATCGTGATCTTTTCTTTAGGTAATTCCCCTAGCTTTGGCAAGAGAGCTTTTGGTACTGGAATTCGTCGCAAGTTCCAAGGCACATGCGGGACAGTGAAGATCACCATTGGCGCTATTATGCTTGGATCAACACAACCTATCTCATGCGGCTGAAAAGCAAAGGCCTTCCCATGTTTTACAAGCATCTCCTCAAAACATTCCTTTTCAACTGGTAACAGAAAATCCTTGTTGCCAATCTTCAGCTCTTTTAAGGTTCCTGTGTAAACTTATGCCCAATTTTCTTTAGATCTCTGAGATTTGGTTGCATAGAAGCTTCATCCATCTTCTCCTTGCTTTCTGGTGGTAAACTTATGCCCAATTTTCTTTGGATCTCTGAGGTTTGGTTGCATAGAAGCTTCATCCATCTTCTCCTTGCTTTCTGGTGGTAGGGGTAGGGCAACAGGTTTCACCTTCTTTGCAACCATTTTATACTTCGTATCAACTCGAGCATCTGTCTCACAATACATGTTTTTACATTCCATTCCCTCAAATTCCCGGATTACATTATACATTCCCACAGACGGTACTTTTACCATCTCATTCCCACCTTGCAAGCATGAACTTTCCATGGCAGAAAGCTCACCCATTGTATCCACAAATGACACCTCATCAAGCACACCTGAAATAAACTCATCCTTCTCCAAAAGACCACACTGTTCAAGACTTTTTTGTACATTCTGTCTATATCGACTCATACCACGCTTCAAATCCTTACTTTTTACAAAGACTATTGACCCACAGCTAGAGAATCCCTGAAAGTTTACTGAGAAATTATTTACAGTGTTTGAGTCCTGCGAGAACTCACTGCCCTTCGTACCATTGCAATCCCGCTTTACAATGGCACCTGGCTAAAATCCCTCATCTCCCTGTAGTTCATGAACTCCCTCTTTATCTTTGGGAGTGGCTGTTCTCGAAGAGTCACGATTCCTTTCATGATTGATGCAAACTGTCAGGAACTGAATAGCTTTCTTGCCATCTTTGCTCCTTATTCTTGTATATGCCGAGCCATCATCCAAGACTTTTGTCTCCATCCTCACAGCCGTAATATAGGGTTGCCCAAGGATAAGGGGATACGATGACATCTCTTGAACGAAGAAATTCTGGTCGTCTTTCACATCCCCTATAGTCACCCTCACATTTGGATAGGCTGCATAGAGCTCCCCAGACGAGTTATTAGCCGCCCTAATCATCCACCCATGATCTACATCCATTGGCCACTTACTTTTATTGTAGAGGTTTTTGGCCATTAGGTTTATCTCTGACCCATGGTCAATCAAAGCAACATACGGCTCTTCCAAATCCCCTATCTTGACAAGGGTTTCAGTTGTGGCCCTTGCCCAATGGCTCCTGGAGTAATGGCTTTCTGCAAGGACTTCCTTCTCATCATCTTCATTCATGAACCTCACTTGTCGTGTTGAAATTCAAAGGCGTGATGGCGATTTTATGATTTTTCTCAGAAAAAATGGTGCCAGCAAATCAACGCCTCTCCTAGCTACGTTCGTAGGTGGTTTGAGCCTCTGAGGTGCCATGCCTAGGTGCTAGGGTGTTGGCAAGAGGGTGTGCGAATTTTGTAGGCAATGGAGCTGTGTGGAGGGAGAGATCTAAGCTCCACCAATAAGCTCCACCAAGTGTGGATACTGCATAAAGTGAAAAATGGCTTATAAGGCTATTAGCATCTTAAAACAACAGTTGAATGCTAAGCTAGGCTCTGATACCAAGTTGAATTTGTAGCAATGTGATGGGCTATGGTGGATCAGATGCAAGAGTCAACGGATTAGCAAGTAATTAGAAAGTGATTAAAGCAAGATTAGTGTATATAATTAGTATAATAGCATAATGTAGGCATGGATAATCAAAAACCAGCTCATTCTTATTAGGCCAATGCCTCAATTTATAGCTTTTATATCCACAAGGTGCCAATCACCCACTCCCACTGATTTCTCCTTGACTTGTGTCACCTCTCCTACATCTAGGGGCACCTTTTCCTAGAGCCTTTCCACACCCCTATATTCATTCATGCTACCCTTGGTTCTCTCATCCAGTAGATTCTGCTCACCTTTTCACTGCTACTCACTCAATTATGGACTCCCTTTTACAATCTCTAGCTAAGGGCGTGTTCCCGCACACACCCATTCACTTGCATATTTCAAAAAGAAACTCATACAATGTGCAAATGACTAGATGGTGACAACTAATTGTAAGCCCCAATGCATCTAGGCTTGTGGAAAAGAACCGTTCCTTTTAAAAAGTTTAAAAATGTGACACTCTCCTATATATATATATATATTATATATGTATATATATATATATATACATACATATATATATGTATGTATATATATATATATATATGTATATATATGTATGTATATATATATATATGTATGTATATATATATATAAATATATATATACATACATATATATACATATATATATATATGTATGTATATATATATATATATATATACATATATACATATATGTATGTATATATATATATGTATATATATATGTATATATGTATATATATATATATATGTATATATGTATATATATATATCTATATATCTATATATCTATATATATGTATATATGTATATATATATATATATGTGTGTGTGTGTGTGTGTGTGTATATATATATATATGAGACTCATTCAATGAGAAAATGACTCATTTAAAAAAATTCCCTTTCTCCATTATGTGAAGGGCTCTCCTCCTCTTGCCAAGTGGGGCTCTCCTTTACTCTAATAACAACATGGTAGGTTACAATTAAGTGATACATAGATGGAGAAGGTTGGCATTTAGTTACTTTTTTAGAAAATTGAGTTAAAATGTGGAAATTTTACTTGAAAATGTCAAATTAAATCAATAAGTTAGTAAAACAAGTTGAGACTTCTTAAGAACAAAAACTGAGTTGCTAGAGTTTAAATGTTTTCTTTCCTTTTATTTTGAAATCATCAAACCATAGGAATAGCATCTAGTCAAATAAAAAATGTCGGACTCATTGGCTAGCTTATTTTCTTAAGATTGAGATTTTTTGCATTTTTGCATCTTCGAAGAGGTATCTAGTCCAAAAATTGAAAAGTTATTTTGCCTATAAAGTTGGGCAATTTTGCATATCAGAAAAGGTAGGTGTGTCAAGAAACAACAATATTTAAAATTCTGATTTTTTCCTTGAAATGTAGTGATTTAAACTACCTTTCAATTCACATGTCATTTTTATGAGATAATTTTTAATATTTGAAAGTCACAAATATAGGCTATAATATGTAATAGCATTGGGTTTTGGGGATTTAATGGGCATTGAATTCAACAATTATCATTTTTAAATTTTAAGACACATGTGACCTAGAGGAGCTACTCTTAATTAAGTTGTTTAGTTATTGTTTATTCTAGAGGAGAATGCTAATTTCACTACAATAAAGTGAATGAATAGAAAGAACATTTTGCAATCGAATGGGTTGGCTTTTAGAGAGATATGAGAGAGGGAAGAGAAACAATGGTTTTTGGCACATCTTTTTGGATAGTTCATGGCTAGTTTGTGATTATTCTTGCTACCCAATCAATTACCATATCCATAAACATAACAAGACTATAAACTTATCCTAAACCCATCTTTCTTTAGGCAAGAATTATTTTAAATGCTCACTCATCTAGTTCTTCTTTCTTGACATTGCTTCTCCTCCTCTAATCTTCCATCCCTCTTTGATATCAAGAATGTGATTGCCCTTCCTATTCTTCCTTTAACAAGTTTTATTCACTAACCATGTATGTCATTTTTGAATTATTCCTAGTTTCTTCTCCTTCAACTGAAAGAGTGTTCTTATTCTTTCCTTCTCATTTATTTTTCATATCATCCTCTTTCTAACTTTCTTTTCCTTTGATTATTGTATTTTCAAGGGCTCGTCCAAGAGTTGGAGCCATTTATTACTAGCCCAACCATCAAATTAATTAGTTAGATTTTAATCCTCTCTTTTTTAAATATTTTTTATTTCATTACATTTGTGCAAGATTGGGTTTGTTTCTTTGTGAATAGTGCATATACTATGCTCTTAGGTTTACAAGCTCTATGCATGCTTATTTGTGAAGCTTCATTAAGGTTTACGCTTTGTAACTACATGTTTTGCCATAGCTTTATGCATACATGAGTGAATAAATATTTATGAATCATTCATTTCATAAAGAAATGGGGTATACATAAGCATCTCATAAGACTTATGTAGTGTGTAATTCATTATGTATTTGATATTAATGGAGTAGAATATGTATAAGCATTATTCATAATGCCATTTTATATGCTTATGCATAAGACATATACATATGTATTATGCTCTATGCTTTACCATGATGCATGATGCTAATACCTAAACCAATTTTGGAATGCATAGGTTGTTTGCATTACGATTGTGCATTAGGCTTATGCAATGAACATGTCTTTTACATGAGAGTAATACAATGGATAAGGCATACATGTGGATTATGTTTTCTACACAAACATGTGCATTACATTAGCTTGATATATAATGCTTACACATAGCCTTATGCCTAAGGCATAGACATGGATTTAATTTTCTACACAAACATGTGCATTATCTTGATACATAATGCTTACACATAGCCTAATGTATTATGTAATAATCTTATTCATAAAGCTTAAAAATTAAGCTTAATCACAAGTCTTAATGTTTATACTTAAGCTAGTGATCAAATGATATAAGAGATACGTAACGGGCTTTGGGATTGCAAGAAAGTCATGATATCATGATGAGCTTGTTGTACTTTTTAAGGTATTCCTTTAGCTGTCGTTTTACTTCTTGTGCTTTCTTAAAACTAAGCCAATAAGGAGGCTTACTTACTGGCTTGAGCTAGGTATTACTTCAATTGGATGCTCAACATTGCGGATAGGAGGTAATCCTTCCGGTAATTCATTTGGAAACACATCTTTAAATTGTTGTTACAATTTCTTTAAAGATTCATTAATTTTTTTATTGTTAACATGCTTGGATTGAAAGGAAGTCATGTAAACACTATGCTCATTATCTTGTACAAGGCGATTGAGTTACATGGAGCATATAAAAGGTGAGGAGGGTACACCTTGCAAGTGCACTTTCTTACCATCTACTTTAAACTCAAAATAATTATCCAAATAACTTCTAGACAAAGATGGACCAATGTTATATAACCACTCATGACCTAGAATCACATCTGCTCAAGTGATCAATATGCATAACTTGAAAATCCAAATGTATCTCAACTACTGTATCCTAGACATCTTTATCATATCCGCGAAACCACATATTTATGATCACTTAGACTTTGCGAAAACTTTAATTTCTTTACTAAAGTATAGTTCAAGAAATTGTGTGTGGCGCTATCATCAATCATAACTCGTACCTTGTGACCATGCATTCAAACCAAATGTGGGCACCCACATCAATGACCTGACACAACATGCATGAGTAGAATCAACATGATAAACTTGAACCTATTTAAACTTATTAGAAGTATCTAGAGGGAGTACTTGAATAGTGTGCACTTGCTTTTCCTTTCTTTGATCACACTGGTTCTTCTTATTTTCTTTTAGCTTAGGACACTGTAGTTTGCTATGACCCTTTTCCATGTAGTGAGAACATAAATTTTCCTTTTTAGCTCTTTCAAAATCTTCATGCTTCAAAAAATTTTGTGGACCTTTAGACTTCTTAGATTGCTCATTCTTTTTGGTAAGGCCCCTTTCTTTTATTTTGACCTTGATTGTTAACCCTCGAACACACTAGAGGCCTGTTTTGTGCATTCTGCGCACGCTTTTTCTTTCCAACAATGTCATCAAAAATCTGAGCAAACTTAAATGCTTCTTCTAAAGTTTTCCAATCTAATCGTGAATAAATCCACGAGTTTTCTGAAAGTCATCCATTCCTTTCAACTTGAGAATGATTTCTCGATAATTAGAGATATACTGAGTCAATGTGAGATTTCTCATCTCACAATTGTCCCATGCTTCCAAATTACGATCCATCTCATTCTGTGGAAGAAATTTTTTCATGAATGCACTCTCAAATTCATCCCATGTAGTAGGCGGATTTTCGGACTCCAAGCTCATCCACCACTTGTATGCTTTACCTCCTAGAGTTAAGCTCGCTTCAAGCATGCGTATCTCCTTTGGAGTGTGACACAATCGATGCAAATCCTACCACTTTTGTAAAAAACTATTACGTTCCTTCTTCTTTCCATTAAAAGTCAAAGGTTTCGTATCTTTTAAAATAGGACCAACATCTCTGGAGTGAGATGTACTCACATTCACGTTGCCCCCTTCGGCGGGAGTCACTAGCATCCCTCCCACTAAAGCACTTACAGTGATAAAAGCTTGAATGTTATCATTTATCTCTTGAATAAAGAGGATTATCTTATTGTACTTGGACTCAATGTCCAAAGTATGAGACTCTAGAGCCTTAAACTATTTAGTGTTCACCAGATTATCATCAAGAAGATCATCATCAGTCATCGTGACATCACGATCGGCCACTTCCTTTTCCATGTCTGACAAACAACTGGGATCTCCACTTAAAGACTCATTAGGGTTATTAGATTCCATTTAAACCCTCTCACTGTGATGCTACAAAATAAACACAAGCACCAACCTCAAGTCCAAGCTCTAGGAAAACAACTGGATTGTTAGCTCAAAGTGAAATCACCGATGTGCGGTATGAAAAGCTGAGAGTTGTCGGCGAAACATCTCTTGATCATCGGCGAAACATCTCTTGATCATCGTAAAAAGGCTCAAAATTCCACTTAAGTAAGTCACGGTGGGACAATCTCTAACCTTTATAAGGTATAAACCTTTGAATCCTTTGATTTTCTTTTTCGCAAATTTTTTTTTTCTTGAATTTTCGTGAAGCTCTAGTGCTCTCTACAACGGGGCATTTGTTCGAATCCGGCAACTTGGCCAAGTCACAAGTGTAGCTGGCCGGCTGCGCTTCTGTGCTTCAGCTTTGTTGCGGACAAGGCTAGGCACTGTTTTGAAATATAACATACACTAGACAATAGCCACACCAAAAAGCTCGTGGCTATTGTGTCGACAATGGTGCGACACTGCTGGTCGACAACTCCAATAAAAGCGAAGGCACACGAGAAAATAGTGGTTGCCTCTCTTACGCATAGGCTACCATATGCAAGATTTTATTGTCTCTTGGCGACGACTGTATAATTTTCAGGTGTCGACTGGACGGCTGGTTCAAATGCAAAATTGGTCGGCATATCCATAGCGTGTAACACTCATAAGATGAAATCATGAGGCGCTACTGACCATCCTACTCTAATACCAATATAAAGGTAGCCTCAGCTGCACTACTCTCTTGTCCAATGCAAGGGTGCTGAGAGCTCCTGGTTCTCCTCCCAAGCCCAGCCAAAATTAACTCTGGAAGGACTCCACACTTTTATTAGCTAGTCAGCTCTTCACATGTGCATGGCCCCTCTCACTAGTGTCTGGTCACTCTTGAGTCCATCCCTGGTCGTTTTAGCTCCCCTAAACCGTGCTCGTGCCTTGCCCGGACAGTCGAGCTATCTAGGCTCTTGATAATCCCGTTGTCATGACATAGACTTACAGATTTTTTTTCAAAATCAATTAAAAAACCCCTTTTGTAAATGTATTTCTATAAATTTACCTTAAATTTTGAATTATAAAACCCTTCATTTGAACTCACGTGCTATGATTACATATAAATTTTTAGGTGAACCCCCTGAGTATTGGCTCTAATTATTTCATTCTACTTGCCCAGTTTGTTGTTATTGTCACAATTCTAATTGTTGCTCATTCATGGTGCAGTAATGCACTTTGTAGTAGAAAATATATCCATGAAAATAGTAATGAAATTTGAATATTTCCATTTTGCAAATCCTTCATTCCATTGTGGCCACAAAGGCTACTATTCATTCATGATCTTAGAGTGTTTGTAACTTGCATAGAGTGTAATTCAATACTCTTCAAAATTCCTATTGCTAGCTAATCCATGTGTTTTGAAAAAACCAAGCTACTCATTGTGGTGTTAGTAGAGAAAAAGGCACTTTTGGGCTTTTAGAGACTTTTATAAACAAATTCTTGCTCTCTAATGATAAAGTTTCAAACAAAATCATTCTTGTGATCTATACTTAGTAGTTGAAAAAATGTATGAGAACAAAAGTGTATTTTTTAGAGTCTTGATTGAGAGTATAGCTTTCTTAAAGAATTTTTAATCAACTCACAAATAATTCTTCTATATGTATGTGATTCATTTGACATATGGATACGATGTTAATTGAGTAAAAGCTAACAATTATTTGAGTCCCTAAAGTTAGGCATGCTGAAAACTATTTAGGTCACTTTTTTGACTTTCTTTGTATTTTTGAGAAGTATCAATTTTGAAAATGAGCTAAGCTTCATTCAAAAAGACCCCCCAAATTTGTTTTAAACTAATTGGGCACAATGGAGTAATTGCATGACTTTTGGACATCAAGTTATGAGAAAATAAAATAAATCTAGACTGAGCTAATTTTGTGGCTAAAGCGAAGTGTTTTTATGGCTCAATAATAAGACTATGTTAATCAAGGTAAAGACAAGGGTGGCCAATGTCCTCCTCAGCTTCTTCCATAACCAGAAAAGTCATTAAAGAGAAGCTACTCCACAGAAGTTTTGAGGGGTCTATTAGTAGAGCAAGGGTTTATGAGGATCTCCATAGTGGTTATTACAAGCGATGAGGAAGTAGATGCAATGAAGTTTGGGGCCATCAAGAGGAGGACATAGTGGGTGATGACTAAGTGTGACTGGTAGTAGTGGGCGAGGTGGAAACTATGGAGGAGGTTACCAACAATGTGCCATCTAGGGGCTAGGGATAGGGGACCACTATCCTCATTAGATGCTTGCATAAGAGAAGTCATCAAAGAGAAGCTACTCCACATAAGCTTTGAGGGGTCTATTAGTAGAGAAAGGGTTACAAAAGTGATAGGGAAGTAGATACAATGAAGTTTGGGGATCGCAAGTGGATGACATAGTGGATGATGTCGAAGTGTGAAGGGTAGCAGTGGGTGAGGTGGAAACTATGTAGGAGGTTACCTACAATGGTCCATCTGTGGGGGTTAGGGATAGGGGTTTAAGAGGTTGCATTGCCCATGGAGGGTTGCATGCATAAGCCCATGCAAAGAGGGATACAGTGAAGCCAATGCAAATCAATACTCAAATAAGCAATAAGACATTAAAAGAAGAGCTCTCATGAAGCTTCATTGCTTAAATCAAACAAAGCTTGACATGATAAGGGGCACGATTTAAAGCTAAGAGAAGCCTTTCTAAATTGTTAGTCAAGTGAATGTCATGGGAACCCGTATCTATCTACTCAATGATAATAATTGCTACACAATATTGGAAAGAGAGCACAAAATGTAAGGGCTTTTACACATTAAAGCCGCTCAAACATGGGTGCTAATGTGGCCAAATGTAATACTCAGCGCCTGCGCCCAATCTCATTCCATTACTTATGTTGAGTTGGCAAGTAATAGACACCGATATGGATATGCTCAAGGACAAATAACGAGAGGAAACATCTAATTAAATATTGTTGGACAGGTACGAAACCTTGTATTTGGGTCTCCACATGTGTGTCCCAACTATCGAATACGCCCTCAAGTGTGGTGAGGCAATAGTAGAAGAAGGGAGAACCTTCCAAACAAGTGTACTCCCAACGTTCGTGTGGTGAGGCGGCAGTAAGGTTCGAGGCGCAGCATGTTCCAGACAAAAGTACTGCCATTGACCTTCTAAGGTGATTTTTTCTTCCCTATGGGTTTTCTCAAGTTTTGGTGGCCCTTCCCTGTTCTGCATAGGTTAATTAATTCATGTGTGGAGAAAACACTTGAGTGGACCTATTTTGCATGTATTGGGTATACATGGGCATTGTAACTCTTGTGGTAGCATGGCTAGGTACTAATACAAGGTAGAGAGGCTTGCAAGATGTCAAGGTTTTAGGATACGTTGATGAGAGAAATCGTAATGGGTGTCTCTAGTAATGTCCTTTTAGTCTAAGATGCTACCGGAGAAAAGGTTGGTGCTTCACATTTCCTTGTGTCTTCTTTCAAATATCATATAGGTCGTGAATCTTTATGACTATCTCTTTGATCATTTTTAATGGGCAAGGGATCACTCTATTGAGGACACGACCATCATGATAAGGGATCTTTATGTTGCCACATGGGCTATAATCATATATTCCTAATTACAATTTTATGTATGATAGACACCCATATGAATACAGGAAGGGGCAAATAACGAGAGGAAACATTTAATTAAATATTATTAGTAAAATAGTTGAACAGGTATGAAACAATGTATTTGGGTCTCAACATGTGTGTCCCAACTATAGAATATGCCCCAAGTTCCAACATCATGTAATATATGTATATATATATATATAATTCTAACTTATTCTAATGCAAGCCGCTTTGGAGAGGTTCCATAGGTTTCAAATATATATATATATATATATATATATATATAATATGGCTTTGCGTGCCCTAAAGGTACAAGTAACGCCTCTCCAGCTCATTGTCATTATCATCCTCTCTGTATCTAAAATGGCTTTGGTTATATATTAGTAAATTCCAGCTCCAGGAGTACTCGACTCTGTTCACATCCCTCGTTCTAAGACACACACAGAGAGAGAGAGAGAGAGAGAGCGAGAGGGGGGGGGGATGGCACAGGCAGAGGTAGCTTCCCAAAGTCTGTCTCAACCCTACAAGAACATCGTGTTTGACCTGGGCGGAGTGCTATTCAGCTGGACAGACTCGGATTTGGGCGCCATGGAGCCTGCTACCTTCAGGACCATTCTCCAGTCCGACCTCACGCATTCCTACGAGACTGCCCGCATCTCCAAGGAAGAATATCACCGCCAGCTCGCCGATAGCTTTTCCGTGCTCTTGGCACACGTCGATCTGGCCTTCGCCCGCGCGGCTGAGAGTTTAGCCCCCGTTCCAGAGATGCTGCGCTTTCTACGGCAGGTGAAGGAGGAAGCGACACATCTGCGCCTCTTTTGTATGTCTAACATCGCCATGGAGCACTGGCAGCGCTTGCAGGAGGCGTTCTCTGAACTCTGGCCGCTCTTCGATGGATCATTCCCGTCGTGGGCCTGGCGTTCGCGAAAGCCCGAGCTTGAGTTTTTCCGACGGGTGATGTTGGAGGCCAACATCCTCCCAGAAGAGACCATTTTCGTTGACGATACTGCCGTCAACGTAGCTGCAGCCAATTCTGTAGGCTTCAGAGGTATCCTCCACATCTCTCCCGAGGAGACGTTGGAGCAGCTTGCTGCTCTCATTTCACGCCACTCCTAGTAGATGGTCTTTATAAGTTACATCGCTTTTCTTCTTCTTACGCGTTAAAACTTACGGCCTTTGCGCACGTCTGGCTCTCCCAAACTCTGTAATTCGTCCATCGATAGAAAATTAATAAATTTACTTATGTTTGCTTTTTTTTTAAACGAAAGGATACTTTGATATTAATAAATTTTTATTATAAAAAAGTTGAAGATGTTGCATGTATTAACGAGGCTAGATTCTCACGAGTTGCAACTTGGCGCTATCTAACAACTCAGAGTCGAAAGGACCAGTTAACACCTTTAGTTCTACTACAAAAGCTTCCACCTTCCACTCAAGACGCTGCATATGCGGGCATCGACAGAATACTAGTAGCTGATCTCTGGCTGTCCGAAGTTGCTGCAACACGGTATATCTAATCCACGACCATATACACGCTAGGGCGGGGCTGAGGAGCTTCGTGTCACCCAGCATATATTTTTCCAATGTAGACTCACCCCTATATTCACTCATGCTACCCTTGATTCTCTCATCCACTAGATTCATCTCACCTTGTCATTGCTACCCACTCAATTATGTTAACCTATGGCGGACATTGAGACGTATTACTTTTTACGTCGTATAATTATTTTACGTTTTTTGAGTCATGGGCTGGGCTTGTCGACACCACACCTCGAATTTCATCAGGATAAGGGTTAGGATCGACCGGCCATGTGTGGGCACCCATGTGTGAACGGCCAGGTCACATATAAAAGTCAAATATAACCTAAAACCTCTCATTCTGTAAGTGTTGAATACAAGGAGTGCTCTTGCTTCATCTTCTCCAGCGTATGTGTGTGTGAGGGAGAGACGGAGAGAGAGAGAGTGTGTGTGTGTGTAGCGATCGAGCATTGCATGGCGGCACGATTGCGGCGAGGCGGCACAGCAGCGATGGCGGCTCCTTCTTCATCGTGGCACGAGAATCCTTCACAACAGCGGTCTGAGCGGTGACTGACACACCATTGCTTCCTGTTTTGAGCTTGCTGGTTTCCTGGTTGTGTGCTTGCTATTCATGGCTCGCACACGGTGCTTGGCAAGTCCCTAGCTCCGACACGTGCAACAAAAGCGTACATTTTTGGTGCTGCTCTGCCGGGGAATTGTCCTGCAGAGCAAGCTCCAGATGTAGCTCGGGCTGCTGTTTGAAGTTAATTTTATCCTACAGGAAAGGCAAAGAGAGGCGTGTTTGTGTGTTTGCTGCTGTTCTGCAGTCTTTTTCTATTCTGTTGTCTTCATTTTCTGCACATTTTAGTTTTGTGTTTTAGCTGTTAGAGCAGTAAGTTAGTAAGTAAGCTAGGACTATTTCTCTCTAGAAACATTTTCTAAGAAAAAAAAAGATAATTAAAAAAACAAATAAAAAATTAAAAAATTAAATCAACCCACGCGGCCCGCGTGGAAAAAAAATTTTCATCGAAAAAAAAATTGAAAAAGAAAAAACCCCCAATCGACCCCGACCTGGATCTCGGTCTTTTGATATATATATATAGGAGAGTGAGCCTCCATAACTTTCTCTCAAGTGAAAGCTTAAGGGGAGTGAAGCTCTCTATATAGTCTACCCCCCAAGGAGTGGAGTGGGCATGTGGGACAAAGCCTTCACCTTTCCCCCCACAGGCACAAATAGAGTGTTCTGAGGGCCATAGGAGCTTCGGATAGGTGAACACTGTGCTATAAAGCACGCTAGGATCCCTTAAACGATACGCTCGTCTTGAGCTATCACAGGCCTTAGTCCAGTTTCAACCATAAGTAAGGGGATAAAAACGGGTTGAAAACGAGATAAAAACCAGTAAAAACGGGGTGCGAAACACTTGAGAAACCACTTGTGTGGGCTTCAAGGGTAGTTACCAACACCTCTAGGATACCCATGTCACATGCATCTACACTCTGGTCGGGTGCTAGAGTCTGAGCAACAAGAAAGCGTTTTAGTTTATGCAGGCTCACACCATCCCTCCACGTTAGCATCTTGGCCTTCAGTTGGAACCCAAGGAAGTGCAACCCAAGATCCACGAATAGTGGCTAGTGACTCGTCCTCTGACTCTGAAGTCATGGGAAGGGAATCCTACCCACCAAAACTCTGAGGAAGCAAGCCAAAACATGCCAGTTTGGGCACACCACAACTCGGATCTAGCATGTTTAGTCGTCTAATAGAGACTTTTAGTAGAGCTACGCGCTCTGAACCTGTGACAAGTGAAGTAAATGAAGGAGGTGGGGAAGTAGATTCGCCATTCACATCTCATGTAGACCCTGCCCTCCCAAAGAGTGTCCATGTGGATATTCTACCCACTTCATTTAATAACATAGGCCCTACTACTGAGCTACCACCTTCTGACGCTCTTCCTAAGGTAGAGGCCCCTAGAAGTTAAACCACAAGAAGTAACATTGCGTCCACTTTGAGAGAACCTTTTGGCACGCCAAGTTTGGATGGGATATTTCTCAATGAAAATTGGGAATATGACCTACACATGGAGACTCTGACTGACCTATACATGGGTTACACATACCATGTAGGTTGGTTAGATGTCATACGATCTACATCTAGTGCTACCAATCTAGATGAGCAACAACATATGATATGTGAAGTTATCCATAGAATCATCCAATTTGAGAGGCAGAATAGGGGAGTGAAGTTATCCATAGAATCATCCAATTTGAGAGAGAGAGGCAGAATAGGGGAGTGAACCTAGTTTCAACTGGCCCTATGAGATTTTTGGATACGGGCAAGGCTAAACAACCAACTTTGTTGCAATTGGAGACTCCCTTGGTGAGTCCCGTGGATCCTTCATATGTTGTTTCGCCTGGAGTCTCAATGCAGGTTGAGCCCACGAGCAGTAATTTTAGCTTTCCAACTTTGGCTTAACTTTCCATTAGGGAATCCACAATGCCTACTCCGATGATGAGCATGACGGAAATCGCACCCGTTTTACCACTGTAGTTAGTACACTACCGCTACCTAATGGTACAATATCTACAGCAGTGCGTACCAGTGCATATCGACCATATGTACCTATCGCTACTCATTCTCATGTAGCTCCTATGCCTCCTGTTATGCCAATGGCATATGCTCCACGAAGGCCTTATCAGAACCCTTATCCAAGAGGAGCTATGCCTAGTCACATATCCTATCATGTGTCAGCTACATACATACCAAGACCAATGCCAACTCCTGTCAACCAGGCCATCCCAGAAGTGCCTCCACCAGCTATGCCTGCTCACTTAGGTGATCTAGTAGCATTTGCTCAAACAATCAGACGATCTATTGCGGAAAACATGCGTGGCATACCTGAGAGAGAGCCTAGAAGCAAGGTGGTACAAGTTGCCAAGCTCACTCAGAACTTCAGTGGGGTGGTAAACGACGATGTTAGGAAGCACATTGAAGTTTTTGAACACGTGTGTGATTCCTTGGAAGAGCACAATGAGCTACATAAGTGTAAAGCCTTTGGCTTAACTTTGAGTGGAAAAGCCAGAGATTGGTATCGAACTTGAAGGGTTGAAGAGCGTACTCACTATCCCACTCTCAAGAGATTGTTCTTGAAAGAATACATACGTGAGGGTGTGCTTTGGGGTGTAGCATCTCAACTCCAAAAAGCTGAACACGAGGAAGGAGAGTAGGTGAGAGACTTTATTACTCGACTAAAGCATCTAAATTCTCGCTGTATTCTCCATGAGCGCTTCAATAACAACCAACTTCTTGATAGATTCATCCGAGGATTGCGCCAGGAGGACATATACAATGGCCTAGTCATTAGAGGTCTTACAATGTGGGAAGCAGTCATTGCCAATGCAATCCAGTTAGAAGACAACTTGATCATTACAGGTAAAAAGGTATCTTTGGAGACAAAGTCTGTTAGTTTGCAAGTATCTGGGCATGAGCCAATGATTGTAAAACCTATTGCCAAGGAGCCCAAGATATCCAAAATGTCTAAAGTTGACCTTACTAAGGCTCTCCAAGAATACTTTAGGGGTAATCGAGCTCCTCAAAATAGCCATATGTACCCAAGAAGAGAGCAAGAATGGTGTTCGGTTTGCTTAGGACCACATAGCACGAGTGAATGTTCCACATTCAGAGTTAAATTCAATGGGACTTGCAATACATGTGGTAAGTATGGCCATCAATCTAAGGATTGCCTAGTACTTAAGCGTATGTTAGCAAATCAAGCACCACTAGCCTTGTCAAACACACCTCAAGTACCTGCACTAATGCCTGCACCACCTGCCGAGCAACCATCACAACACATAGTTCCAAGGAACCCAAATTTAGTCTAGTCTGTGTCGTTACCACCACCAGTGCTAGGACCACAACCTCCGCATCCAAGGGTTACCCCTATAAACCAAATGGGTTGTGAGTCACATAGTCTGTGTGGGGATTATGAAGAGGATATAGACCCCACTATTCCATATAGGGTTGATACGTTTGAAATGACTCCCCAGTATCACATGGAGGATCATTTCGGGCAAGTCAAGCTTGTATATCAAGCAGCTGCTCTCGCCACCCACAAGAGGGCAAAACCTTAATACCTTTGCCAAGAGACCACCTCTTCAATGCTACGATCGTGGTGGACCGCATGATGTAGCGGAGTGCCCTAATAGGCTATAGAAGATTGCTACTCAAATGCAACCAAATCAAGGGAGCACATCGGGAATGCCGGTACTTACATGTAATCGTTGTGGCATAGATCATTCGATTGCTCAATGTCCACATAATCCAAGTGCACCCAAGATTTTGCCATTGAATTTGGTTGAGATCACCAATGACGCACTAGGAACCACACTTGTTGTACCCGCAAATGTAGTCACACGGTCAATGCTTCAAAATCAAAACTACATTCTTGAAGAGAGGGATACTGCATCAATTGCTCGATCAAAGGAAAAGAAACCACGACGGAAGAGATTGCTTACTGCCACAAGCTCCAAACCTAGTTCAAAGACTAATATAGGTACAAGAGACGACCCTGTGTAAATGAATGATCCTGAAGATGATTCTGATTCAATAAAAACCATGGGGACCAAAGCCAATACTTTAAGGGAGGAACCCACTCGGGAGCACAATGAAGGAGAATCAAGCAAAGACATAAATCGGGGGAAACAAAAAGAAACTCCTCTTGCCCCACAACCAAGTTAGCTTATGCCCTCTCGGCTACCCTCCAGAGACTGAGTGAGACTCTCAAAGACAAGCCTTGTGGGCCAAAAACCCTCAAGAAAAATATTGGGACTTATCCAAACCCAGTAGAGGAGATTGAACGAGTGCAACACTTAAGGGGTTTGGTGGAAGAAACACAAAGAGAACTGGAGCCAAAACCTAGAAAAATCAAGATCCCAGACACAGTGTTTCCTATGTACGAGTTCAGTCTCACAGGAGCCATAAACCGTTAGCTATACCTAGTATCATTCGGGAAGAAAGTGAGGATAGGACATCAGGAAGTGGGAAGACACCCTTCGTGCTTGAAAGAATGTTTAGTGAGGGAATGCCTAACCCCATCGAAGAGGAAGTGATTCCATCTAACCAATCCCTAGTCAAGGGTCGATATCTCAAAAAGTACCATTAAATGTGTCCAAACTAATGGATTTCATGTCCTTTGAAACTAGAACCACGATCATATCCAAGTTATACGGAGATCCTGAGCTATTCTTAGCTCTTCGGGCATTTGTCAAAATGGAGAACTGAAGGCAGGGTTACCACAATTTGCAAATATGGATAGACTCGACACGCTTCCAGATGAGGAGGAACATTTGGATCTACACCCCACAGCCTAGATGAAGACTCGGTCGTTGAAATACCTGTTAACAAGTTGGGATAGTACTTTGAAGGTGACGAATCGAATGCAACCCTCCCCATTACTACCAAGGGATTCACTCTAAAGGGAATCCTTGATGGTGGTGCTGGAGTAAGCACTGTGACTAAAAATTGCTGGGAATCTATGGGAAGACCTCACCTAGAAGTCACAAACATAGTGGTTAAGATGGCAAACGGAACTATAGCTAAACCTGTTGGAATGCTAAGGGAACTTAAGATCAAGGTTCTCGGATACAAGGTAAGGCATACCTTCATTTGTAATGGATTTCTCTAAGCATCCTATGTCATTTCAAATGATCTTAGGATGTCCTTTCATGAGGGAAGCACAAATGGTGCATGACTGGTCGAAAAACCATGTCTACTTACTTACAATTCTAGGACTCTGTCATTCAAGTTGATCTTGAGAATGGTCGCATGCATCCTTTAAGAAGCAAGGTTATCATTGATAATCGATTAGATACCACTATTCACTCAGCCCCATTAAAGTATTGCTATACATGCAAAAAAGAGACCGATGATGGGAAAGATTCTCCTTATATGGATGTCCTATCGGGCATGACTGAGTCAGATAACGTAGATTGGGTACACCTAGCGGCCACATTATACACATGGGGTACACCTAGCGGCCACATTATACACATGGAAAAATAGAGGCACAAGTTCAGTAACACTTGAGGGGCAAGATATGCCACCATTAGTGCCAGTACACATGATAGGTGTTATGCACTTGGTCGCAAGAAAGTGGCAAACTCCCTTGACACTGAAAGTATCGAAGACTCTAACCAATGCGACTCCGAGTCTAAATCTCAAGAAGAAATTGACTTTGAACCTGATAGGGGGTAAACATGATAGGTGTTATGCACTTGACTTCTGATGGCAAGAAAGTGGCAAACTCCCTTGACACTGAAAGTATCGAAGACTCTGACCAATGCGACTCCGAGTCTGAATCTCAAGAAGAAATTGACTTTGAGCCTGATAGGGGGTATGAATTGAATATTCACCCAAGTGTGGAAGTCACTCAAGGCGCCTAAGACAATGACCTCTTGCAGTTCATCTAAGAGTGAGGGGGACACAAGTGAAGATCGATCAAGTGAGTGTGAATCTAATATAAATAGAAATCAGAACCTAGGTAAGAAGAAGACGAGACATAAGCGACAATGCTATCGAGCTAATGTACGAGCTAGAATAAACAAAGAGAGATCCACTGTAGAATGGCTTAGTTATGTAGGAGCATATGACGCTCATCGTCGAAAGTTAGTGGATAATTGGGGAGAATATCTCCAAAGTGTCATGTGGTGTAGTCCGCAACCTCATGACATCGCCCAATTAGAAATCAAAGAGAAGCCGAAACTAAGTCGTACTACGAGAAGGCATTAAGACCGAGAGTTAGCTCAGCAACAAAAGGAAGCAAAAATTAAAGAAAAAAGCATGGCACAACAAGAACCGGTAGACTTACACCTCGCACCCGAGCATTTCAAATCTTTTACCACGGGGGAATGTAAAGTCCTCTGCACAAAAGCCCAACGAATGCCTACCAATGGGAGTAGCGGTGTCTACGATGGCCCGACGGTAGTTAAGGAGATAGAACTAGCAGATCCAGGTGAGGAGGCTAAACGAGTTTTTTTTGCTCAAGACCTCACCAAGATGGAAGAAGCTACACTTAAGATGCTTCTAAAAGAATTCAAGGACATATTTGCTTGGACATACCATGATATATGAAGGGTGTTCTACCCAATGTGGTGCAACACACAATTCCAATGATTAGCACTGCTAAACCAGTCCAGCAACATCCCTACCCAGATGAATCCTAAGTATGCAAAGATTATACAAGAGGAAATTGAAAAGCTTATAAAATGTGGATTCATATACCCTATTGAGCACTCAGAATGGGTTTCTCCAATAGTCATTGTACCAAAGAAGAATGGGAAACTCAGAGTGTGCGTTGATCTCAAAAAGGTTAATGCACCACCAAAAGAGATCATTACCCCTTGCCGTATTTGGAACATGTGCTTGAAAGAGTTGCAGGCAAGGAGGCTTATAGCTTTTTAGACGGGTACTCTGGTTATAATCAGATCACAATTGGAGTAGAGGACCAAGCTAAAACAACTTTTATAACGGAGTTTGGAGTGTTTGCCTTTTGCGTCATGGCCTTTGGCTTAACCAATGCACCTGCAACATTCCAACGATTGATAAACACAGCCTTTAAGGAATATCTAAGGGACTTTTGTGAAGATTTCTTACATGATCTTTGTGTTCATTTCTCTTGGGATGAGCACTTGATGTGTTTACGAAAAGTATTTAAGTGAAAGGTGTAGATTATATCGCATCTCATTGAATTCTTTCAAATGCCAATTTTGGATTAAACACGGAGTTGTTCTAGGACATATAGTGTCCAAAAATGGGATTTCCACTGACGAAAGTAAAATCAAGGTCATTCTGGAATTGCCCCCACACCCACCAACTATAAGGGAGTCCAGCGCTTTATGGGCCATGTTGGTTATTATCGAAGGTTTATTTCGAAGGTTTATTTTATTCTTCGTTGAGATAGCTCGACCATTGTACAAGCTTCTCATCAAGTTTATTTGGACCGAAGATTGTGATCGTGCATATGAGTTATCAAAGAAGGCCCTGGCGAGCTCCAATCTTGTGAATGCCTAACTAGGATTTAATCTTTCATGTGCATATTAATGCATCAAACTTTGCTATTGGGTGTGTACTAACTCAACCTGGAGAACATAAACTAGACTACCCCATTAGCTTTGACAGTCATACACCAATTGAACTATGCTGAAATAAACTACACCACTTCGGAGCGAGAAGGGTTGGCAATGATATATGCAGTAAAGAAATTTTGTTATTACCTTCTTGCCACCAAGTTTGTTTTTCTCCGGATCTATATTTGGATATGGAGACACATTTCCTTCTAGACATAGGGTGAAAGAATGGAGACACATTTCCTTCTAGACATAGGGTGAAAGCATGATAAGGTGGATTGAAAACCTGTGTCATGGGGACAATGGTTTACAATTGGTCGTGAAACACTTTATGTAGAGTTAGAGAATTAAAACATGGTTGTTTAATCTTGTTTCAAAGTTATTATATCTAAAATGCACTAGATAAATTGATAAATACGTCTTATGATGATATTAAATCCACTAATATTGGTTGTCTACAAGTGTGGTAGCAACCAATGTAGCTGGTAGAAAGTGTATCACCTTATCATGCTTTCACCCCATACTTGTCTTGCTAGGTCTGGCATTCTTCCATAATAAGGCTTTAGCCTATACCCATTCACCAGTTTCCTTAGGCTTTCTCCATCCAAAATTACCAGCTCAAATGCTTATGTCCCCATTCTTCTGACAATTCTAAATGGGCCCCTTCATCTCATTTTCAATTTTCGTGGGTGGGTTCCCATTCTTGATGAGAACAACAAGACTACATCTCCTTATTTAAAGATTTTGAATTTCGTATTCATGTTCACTTGCAACTTTCTCCTTTTCTAGACAATTTTGGCTGTCCATGCACTGTGCAATCTCCTTTAATCCAACTTAAAGAGTTGCTCGATCTTGTGCACCTATGATTCTTCCGGAGAGAGCCTTTTTACTACAAGTATCTTGAGGCTTTGTGTTAAGAGCTCCATTTGGGCACTACTACCTCAAGGACATACATCATTACGAAAGGTGTAAGTCTTGTTGCATTCCTATACGTTGTTCAAAATACCCACAATGCTGAGTGTAGCTTTGTGTCCTAGTTGGTCCTATTTTCATTCAGTGTCTTGACTAGTATTCCCTTCAAGATTTTATTGGTGGATTCTACATTCCCCCTTGCCTATGGCAAGTAGTAGACTATTGACTTCTTATGCATTATCATATTCTTCTCTGTCAATTTCTTGATCACTTCATTAAGGAATGTGTCCCGTGGTGGTCACTTACTATCTCTATTGGGCATCCGCGAATCTTGTCAATCATGATAGTCTCTTAGAGAAGCTTTGCTATTGATGCTGCCTTACAGTCTTTTAGAGCCTTGGCCTCTACCCATTTTGTGTAGTAATCTGTAGCCACCAAGGTGTATTTGTTTCCTGTTTGGTGAGTTGCTTGCTTGAGTGGGCCAATGAAGTCCAAACCCCACTTCTAGAATGGCTCTAGGGGCAATATTGGGGTGTGCACCATTTTGTCTACATCATTTGGTTGCCCTAGCCTTTGGCACATATTGCACTCCTTTGTGAACTTGTGCATGTCTCTTAATGTAGATGGCCACCACAATCATGATTGAAATAGTTTTAGCTTCCTGACTTCTCCAGAAAAGTGCCCTCCTTAGTGTGCTTGTGCCACCACAGCTAGTTGCTCATGTTCAAGGATGTATCTTCTCAGTATCTGATCAATGCCCATCTTGTAGAGTTGTCCAGCTACCATCATCAATGACTTGCTTCAAAGAGTCAACTTTTTTCTCTCATCTTTGGACATGTATTCTAAAAAGGACAAGTCAGATAGGAATTGCAACATCTCATCATAGCATCTAGGTTTTTCTCCATCTATAAGGAAGAGTTGCACATCCAGGAAATCATCTTTCACCCCCTCTTGATCTTCTCCTAACTCTGGTAGAGGATAGATATTCACAGATTGAGTTTTGGAAAATGTTAAATGCTGTGGTTCAAAGTAAGGGCTTTGAAAAACCAAAATTCAGAGGTTTCATGGCAGATGAGGCCAATGCTAATTGGATTTCTATTCACACAGTGTACTTTGGGGATGCTAATAAAAGTGTACTAGAGAGAGAAAGGAGTTGTGTCTTCCATTGGGAGCAAAGCATGGTGAGGCACACTCAAAATGTATACATCCTTCTTCCCAAGAGGATCATAAATGCTTGTGTCGAAAGTGGAGAAATGCACCCTCAGAGATTGCTGCAGAGAGCTGTAAAAAAGAGATAAGAAAGTTTTGGAATGTTGGTCATGCAATAGCCAGTGAGATATCAACATTGGAAACTTGGCTTTCCTGGTGGGAGTCAAGAGCATTCCATTTTGGGTTGCATGGTTTGTCTCCCAAGATGACTCTGGTGTTTTTATTCCAACAACCAATCTTTCGGAGGCAAAACATGCAAGCATGAGAGCATGTGTTGGTTATAAAAAACAAATCACTTTGTTTGAGGCAACTGGTGCAGATATGTCAATGGCTGTTCTCCAAAGTGTAAAATACAATGCATATTTGAAAGGCACAAGGATTGGCACAAAATACTAAACATATATATATATATAGACAGAGAGAGGGAGAGGGAGAGAGGGAGACCTTAAAGTGTTATGTGAATTATTAGTGTTGTGAATGTTATATTTGATATCAGGGGTATATTTCTTAGGATGGAGGTGGCAAGGAGATTATTTTCATCTGTTTATGGTGATGGCCAAGATATTGAAGGTAATTATTTTTTGAGATTGCTATAATTTAGATATTTTTGTGTTCCATAATCTATGTAATATTCATGGGGTGACTGAATTGTAGACCCTCCATTTTGGGAAGGAGAAGCAACATCATCTCTAATTATCGAACTATTAGAGAGCACCAGTATTTCACGGTATATATAGAAACCTATTTTTTATATAGGTTTTGCATTTTGTTTAATGAACTTATATTGCTATTGATACATTCTTTTTGCCAATAGGGAATATCTTTACTAGAACCCAAATTATTGTTGGGTTTATATGGTCGAGACCTCTACAACGAGAGATTTGGGCTCCTTGGAATTTACAGTTTGAGATTACAAAAGATCGCGGAGCAACTTCATGTACATGTAATGTTTGTGGACTATGAGAAGCCTAATAGGTTAGATTTTTGAGTTAGAGGCACTGTATAGTACAGAATTTTTTGGTTTGTTGTCTACAAGCCTGTTCAAACCCCGTTCACCTCAAATATTGATCCACCGAATGAGTTCTGTAAGGTTTTGTTGTTTTCCTTCTTTTTCTGCATGAAAAGTTTATCTTGCACTAGCTAATGTTTTTTTGCCAAATGGAGGCAAGGAGTATATGCTTCCAAGGAGAGATAATCCAGTTAACGAAAGATTGTTTTAAAGCTTTGTTTAGGTGTGTTGAGATTGTCAACATTATTTTGGATTGAAATGCTTGCTGTTTATTTATGCCAAGTTTGGTGCTTTAGTCATTGAAATTAAGTGCTTTAGGAGGATATATATGGCAAGCATGGTGTGTTTATATATAGGTTGGCAAGTTAGGAACCATGAGGCCCATCATGGGATTCAAATATAAGGCTTATCCCTACTTACCCTTCGAATATGGGCGTATCTTTTCTTTCTTCAATGGAATTAGAAAGTGAGAAAAAGAACACACCCACGCGTGTCATCACTTTCGTTAATGATCACTTGAACTTGTGATCTTGTGACTCTAGAGCAGCACCTCTCTCTACGTCACTGATTTATGATTGACAAATAAGAATACTCTTGTACGTCAGGGAGACGGGTCAAGCCACTAGCTAATACAATGCTCAAAAGATTACTTGATAAACACACACCCTGCTTCTATTCATCAAAGCTATTGATATATATACAAGGAAATGTTTATAAGCTATTATGGAACAAATTGATTGAATTCTTGGTGCTAACTATAGTAAAGTGAGGAATAAGAACCAACTACAATAATAAAAATTAACTATACGGTTAAATCAACTAATCTAACACCTACTTGAAGTTTGTTTCGTGTGTGGTTACGAAACTCACTCTTTAACAATTTGGAATCATCTATTCGTACTTACCTTCATGGTGTAAATTGATTTATTTGAAATATAGTTATGATCTAGAGAGAGAGAGAGAGAGAGAAATACTTGGATATGCAAAAGGGGGAGCTAAAATCAGAGGATAATTTTCACCCGAGCCTCACCCTTCCACTCTTGGTTTTTTTTTTCCATGATCATGCTTTGGCTGGCAATGGAATAAAGCAAAGTTATAAAGGTCCAAGGCAACTAAAATAAACCATATTGTGCTTAGCCCACCCTCAAACATGTGAGTTGCATCAAACACTAGAGGCATTTCAAACATGTGTCAAGCGTGAAAGACATTGCAAGGGCAAGAAGAGCTTCTCCACCAATGTGAAGTGCCTGAGCAAGAACACAAAAGGCCTCCTTTGGAAGAGGCTCCATCTATTGATTAGCAAGACGGTTACAACCAACAGTTAGGGACAAATTCACACATACATCACAATATTTAAGGTCAAAAAATCTACAAATTCTTTAGAAAAGTTTTGAAAACTTTAAAGATGAGTGTTTTGTGATCTGTTGAGAAACATGCGCCCTTCTGCTAACTTGAAATAATCCATGACCTTAACTGATCTATGCGTTGCAAGCTCTCCTTGAAGTGCAATGAACGCGTAAGCTGTAGTTAGAGCCTCATTCCCAATCCAACTTTTCGCATTGCTCCCATAGCGATATATAGGATGAGCATCCCACGACCCATCAAGATTCTGGAGTTGCACAAGTAGTTCCTCATCTCTTCTATTAACCTCAACCCCAGACATGGTGCACGCGACTATGCGCATGGCAAGTGCAAGAGCATCACCACCCATACCTTTGCGCTCTTCCAACCTAGCTGCCAGTAGACTCCTCAAGCCACTCTTTCCAAAGTGGTCCTGAAACTTGTGCACTAGGCGAGCCACGCAGAAAAGAAAAGCTTCGGCTAGGTTGTAGATAAGCTCGGTGTAGCAGTACACGATGGACAAAGCTCTCAGTGTCCTCAGCATCTTTGGCTCGATTGGCAAGGTGGAAAAGGAAAATCACATTGGTAGCCACCACAGGGTCTATGCGAGGCCGTTCGTGGTCGAAGTAGACTTGCAGGATGTTATCGTTGCTCACAAATTGAAGCATGTGGTCCAGGACTCTGTGAATGGTGTTAAGGTCCACCTTGCCAAACTTATGGAGTACAGATAAGCCAAGGGAAGTGGTGTCAAGATCGTGTGGTATGTGGGTGTAGGTGCACGCATCGGAAGAATAGTCTGTGCTGCAGCCCGAATTGATATTGATGAATTTTATGAGGCCGATAGGAGGCGGAGGGGAATGCATGGGTAGAAAGCGTGGGTCGTTGAGCAGGTCGGCCATCACGAACTGGGCGAAGTGATCTTGGATCCGGATGCCATCAGAGGTGAGGGATGGGTGCCCAGCTCCAGCGTCAAGAAGAAACCGTCCCGCCCACGTGACAGTGGCGCGGCGATCCCGACACTGGCACACGATCCGCCTCACTGTGTCTTGGTCGGCCACCACATGACCACCCATCCCTAGCGACTTGGCGGCCACTACGTTCTCAAAATCACAGTCGATGAAGAAAGTTTCCTCGGCCTTGATCCTTGCCTTGGCCAGTACCAGCTCGAAAAAACCCAACGAAGGTTTTCCCACACCCTCCTCCGCGGACGTGAATATGGCCTCGAACTTGGAGAATACGGCAGGAAACTCGTCCTGCAGCCGCCGCTGCTCCTCCTTGGACGCGTTGGACGCGCAGAACAGCCTTAACCCACTGTCCGTCAGCATGTCCAGAAGCTGCAGCATTGACGGCACAGGCTTCATCGCTCTTTCCAGCAGACACCTTCTGATTTCCGACTCCTGCACGGCGTTGTATTTCAACGCCAGTTGCCGGAAAGCCTCGTCTGACAGGATTTTCCCCGTCTGGTATTTATACCAGACACTCGTGCGCAGCATGCGCTTGAGGAGCCTCTCTGGCGGAGCGTTTGCATCCTCAATGAGGGCGGGCTGTAGTAATACTCCGACAGGCTCGAAAATCACATTGCAAAATCCAGAGCTCCCAAAATTAAGCTGCAAGTTGAAAAAGTTATTAATTTGTGATTAATAAAATTCTATTTTCATACTTAAGTGCAAAATTATACAAAATTGGACAAAATAACTTAAATTTTTGAGTTTGCGGCAGTTTTAAAGAGGCCAGTACATCTGCGAGATGGGGGCTTTCAACTTCCATCGGGAAGTTAGCTTGAGGCTTGTAGAGAGAGAAAATTTGTGTGGAGCGTAGAGACAGAGCGAATGAAGAGTTTATATGGATAATGGAGCCAGATCATAAGACGTTTCCAAAAATGAATCTCATTGCACCGAACTCCCCGAATGCCCCGAATCTCTCTGAAAAAAACGGTTGACAAAGGCGGCAAAGGAAAATTGATCGAATCTCTCCCAAAAAAAGAAGAAGAAAGTGGATGATGTAGCCTTTCATAGCAATTTAATACTCCATATGTTCTTTTTTTCAAAAACAGGCAGGTATATTAATGAAAGAGGGAGAATCCAAGATACATGGGCCACGTGTCCATCATGCATTGGACGTGTGGCAAGAGCACCTGACCAACTCGTGTAGTCGCATGTGACTACACGTGTCGGCACATGCGTAACAACCTCCTATTGGCTATCGATCTCGTCCACGCCAGCACTGGTGGTCAAATGCGGCTACTCCAATCTGCTTGAATCCTTCTCTCTCGTTCGACCGAACTTGCATTTAGCTCTACACCTTCTTGCTCGGTGCACAGAGAATTGGAGGGTGGCTAGGTAAGGTGTATGTCCTTGCTGTTGAGCAATTAGCTGCCTTTCTGACTCCTCTAAACGGTTGCGGAAGGTGTGAAACTAGCCCTGGACAGCTGCTATGGATGGAAGAGACTACTTGCTTGCTGAAGTTAGATCCCTGCCCTGGTCGTGGGAGCTTCCAGTCCGAGTTCGACGTCTTCATACCTGATGGTGGCGCCCAGGATAGGGTGATGGAGGCCTCTCCCCGTGGCTGGAAGCCTTCATCTTCCTTGTTCGGCTGTCTCTTTTGTTCTTCCTCCTTGCGGGCGACGCTCCAGGTCGTCTTTTACAGAAAGGTATTTCTGCCTTGTTGGAATTCAGGAGCATGCCTCTTTTTGATTCCTCTTAACTCCCTTGCAGGAAGAAGTGCCACGGTCCTACTCAGCAGAGCCATCTAGCTCTGGTGAACCTTCGCTCTTTGGACAGGGCCGTGTCTGACAGAGGGATAGAGGGCTTTTTACCTTTATTTTTCAGGACTATCCTGATCTGACAGCCTTGTAGAAGACTCCAGCGAACCATCAGCGGTGGTTGAGGGCCCTACAGCCTGCCAGGTACATTAGCCTGTTGGCCTTTAGCAGATAGACTCTGTTCTGATAGACTCTGTTCTGATTCCTGAGGTCTGCCTTGCAGGAGGAGCAGATGAACAGAGGTCGTGGGCGGCGGCAACTTCTTTTTGTGGAGTATCTGCTCTCGATTTTCGAAGAGGGATGTGTCTGTATCCGATGGGATGACTGAGGGCCTTGAATTTCTTTTGTTCGTACTAATTTGTTATGTGTTTCTTGCAGGAAGCTCCCCCGTCCCATCGGCAGAGGTCTGGCGATAGGAGACAGGCTGGACCTTTGGTGCCCCTCCACTGCTGGCCAGGTCACTTTGCCTTAGCTTCGATTTCAGCTTCCCTATCGTGGTTCCAGGAAACTGTCTACATGTTGATCCGCTTCTACACTTGATGGGCATAGATATGGGTTTGCTTACTGCTACCTCTGCAGATTGCTTCTATTAATGATCTGTCCTTAGATAGGATGAGGATAATGTTATCTCTGGTTTTTTCTAGTTTTTCCTTGGTGTAATATGACGCTCTCTTTTGGAGCTTAATCAATAACCTCTTCTCCAAACTGAAGAGGACTTGTGTTTGTTTGGACCAATATCTGATGCATGTTGTAATTAAACATACAGAGAGAGGAGGTCCCTTGATTTCAGGGTTATCAAATGTTACTGCAACCCTCTATAGACAGGCATGCCAGAGATACATCTGATTACATTCCATAATGTTGTTGAGCATCCTATGTTTTCTCCTAACATTGTATTCTTCCAATTTACATCTTTACCCCATCTAAGAATAGATGCATGTAGCTCTTTGAAAGTGTTTGAAATGTGCTTGCAATGGAAGAAGATGTGGAGGTCGTCCTCAGGTAAGCCGCATCTTGCACATTGATTTGAGGCGATGTTGAGCTTTGCAGCCTTGCTCTGTGTCCATATGGCTCTGTAGGCTGCCAGCCAGGCAAGACATGATTTCTTGGGTTCAATGTGTGAGCTCCATAGCTCCTTGAGACTGTTGTACCATTTTTTCCTATCCCAATGGATATTCCATCCGCGGTTAAGAGTAACATGAATTGGGGGGGATTTTTCGAGATTAGGGATGGGGAGAAGGGGTTTGTTCTCTAACCATTGAAAGGCTAGGATATTGAAGGTTGGGGATTTGCTGATTTTCCAGATTTCCTGTTGGTTCCATTGGATTATTCTGCTTTGGATTAGATCTAGCTCTAGGGTTCTACAGTCGAATTTGGCTACCAGATCTGCTCTTGTGAGCCAAGTTCCATGGTGGGGGTTGAAAATATATGCCCAGGTTGCTAGACATTTTTTGTGGAGATTTAGAGCTATTTTCCCTTCCTCTAGGTCAAGGGGGGTAAGTGGGAGAATAGACCACCAGCAAGAATCGTTGGCTAATATACCTTCTGATTTGTTGACCTTGGGTATAATGGAAAGAAACCTTTTAATTCTGAGCCAGGCTTTCCAAATGGAAGTAACTAGTTGGCTCCCTTTGGGGTTTATAGGGTGCTTGGAAGCTACTATGGTGATGATGGGTAAATTGAGCCATTTATTGTGGCCTGTGATAGTGAACCTAGGGGTGTCCTTGACCAGTAGTAGCTGTGCCCAGTCTTCAGTGGGGTTCTCCATAGCTCTGATGATCCATTTAGAGGCCATTCTGTCAGCATACAGGCGTATATCTTTAATCCCCAGCCCTCCCTTTGGGGTTTATAGGGTGCTTGGAAGCTACTATGTTGATGATGGGTAAATTGAGCCATTTATTGTGGCCTGTGATAGTGAACCTAGGGGTGTCCTTGACCAGTAGTAGCTATGCCCAGTCTTCAGTGGGGTTCTCCATAGCTCTGATGATCCATTTAGAGGCCATTCTGTCAGCATACAGGCGTATATCTTTAATCCCCAGCCCTCCCTTGGATTTGGGCACAGTACAGGTGTCCCATTTTACTTTAGGTTTCCTCCTGTTCCATGGGTCACCACCCCATAGGTAGTTTCTGCAGAGCTTGGTGAAATCATTGAGGCCAGCATCAGGGGGCCTCCAACAGCTGAGGAAATATATAGTAGAGGGGATGATGAAATGGTTAAGCACCATAATTCTCCCTGCTAATGACAGTTGCTTCCTTTTCCATCTCAGTAGCTTGCTTTCTATTTTCTCCATTACCCATTGCCATTTTTGTCTCAGTGTCACTTGAAGCCCATGGGTATACTGAGGAGCCTTAAGATCTCACCATCCTGAATGATGTTACAGCCTGTATCAAGGAGCCAAGAGGGAGGGGGCTCAATGAGGGTTTTGATTCCTATTTTGCTGTGGTTGATTTTGGAGCCTGAGGCTTCACAGTAAGTTTGTAGACAACTCCACAGTGCCTTGATGTTCTCTTCTTCGTTTGCTATAAGACTGTTAGTGTCGTCAGCAAACATCTGAGTGCACATTTGTTCTCCATTGGGTAATTTGATTCCAACCAGTTCTCCTTTGCTGATCTTGTCCATTATTAGGGTTGTTGCAAGATCAGGGTGTCCAGTTTTGTCCAGTTTATGCTGGACCGGGACAATTCTTGGACAACAGATTTGGGGGGGAAAGGTACTTCAAACGAGATCAAGAAACTAATAGAAAATACACATACACTCAAATTTAACCCCAATATAACTTAAATTAATATAAATTAGTCCAATTTATCAAAATTAACCAAAAATATGATAAAATAATAAAAAAATGATCTTTCCATAGTTAGAGTGATTTAATTCTTTTTCCATAGATGCACCAATACAAGTACACTAGTCCCTATAGGTTTTAGATGATTTACATCAAAAATATAATTTTACTAATTAGATTATTAGTATTTGCAGGCCTTCTGATAGCCTGGAAGAATTTTAGAAAAGAGATCATTAAAAATCAAACCATTGGATTTGCAATTTTGACTAACCACCACATTCTACCAATGTATCACTATCTACCACTCTTTTGATCTACAAGATTAGGCATTTTTAAGTGGTAGTTATTGTGGGTGCAAAAAGTGGCATATATTATAACACTTTAAAGACCTTGAAATATTTAAAGAAAATAGACAAATAGCTTAAAAATTTCTCAAAATATCAAGTTAAGCTCTATATTATGTGAAGATCTAAGATGCAAAGTGGAAATCTCATACGAGTTTATATGTGAAAGATATTAGCATTTTATGGAACCAGCCCAAATTTGGGACATGGTGTATACATTGAGCTTGTACCTAAGGAAATGAGGACTTTTAACTATCTAATGCTTAATAAGATTATGCAACTATATTCCCAACTTTGCATGTGGTGTTCCAACAAAAGAACTTGAAAGGAAATTCCTTCGTTAGCTAGGAGAGATTAGCCACTAAAGGTAAATAAATGCCTGTTTTTTTACTATTTACAGGGTGCCTGAGTGGACAAAACTGGGCACCCTGA
Source organism: Cibotium barometz (assembly GCF_041138505.1). Lineage (NCBI taxonomy): Eukaryota > Viridiplantae > Streptophyta > Polypodiopsida > Cyatheales > Cibotiaceae > Cibotium > Cibotium barometz. The sequence continues at coordinate 3,803,505 of NC_141109.1, forward strand.
TCTTGCAACCACCCATTAGCCAATTTAGACCATATGCTGCTATAGCATAGAGCAGGGGAGCTAAAGGGCAGCCTTGTCTGATACTCTTTTCAAGAGGGAAGGGGTCTGAAAGTTCTCCATTGAAGATAATTTTAGCTTTGGCGTTTCCAAATAGGGTTTTTACCATATGGGTGAATTGGGGGCCCAAACCCATGTCTCTGGAGGGATTGAAGGATGTAGTCCCATTGAATTCTGTCATAGGCTTTCTCAAAGTCGATCTTAATAAACAGGAAGTCCTGGCAGGTTTTTTTTGCATACTCAAACCCTTCCCATGAGGCAATAATGGAGTCCAAGATGTACCTGCCTTTGATAAAACCTTTTTATTCCTTTGTTATCCATAGTTTCATGTGTTTATTCAGCCTAAGGGCTAAAGCTTTGGCAATGATTTTGTAGACACTCTTGAGCATTGTGAGTGGTCTCTAGTTTCCCATGATCTCCTTGGGGCCTTTTTTGTGGATCAGCTTGATAAGGCCTTCATTGATTTGGGATGGCAATGCTCCATATTTCAATGATTCTTGCCACACTTTGAAGATGGGACCTGTTAGCACATCGCAAAAGGTTTGGAAAAATTCAACAGGCAGTCCATCCTCACCTGGACTCTTATTGGGCTTGAGGGAGAAGATGACCTCTTTGATTTCTTCATGAGAGATTTCTTGATCCAAAGTAACGGCTATATTGGCTGGGACAGCAGTTCTAGGTCTGCCTTGGTTGAGGAGGGGGGGCCTTCTTCCTGGAAAATGCTGCGATAGTAGTGAGTGAGTAGTTTTTTGTTCTCATCATGGTTCATAGCCTGGATTCCATTCTTATTTTTAAGCAGGGGGATATGCTCTTGCCTTTGTTTGACCTTGAGCATTCTAAACATTTCCTGACACGGCCTGTTAGATTTTCCTGCCCACCATTCCCTGGTATAGAGCTTAGTATGTTGGAGAGCAATTTCTTCTTCTCTTTTGATTTTGGCTCTGATCTGATTGATATTAGTAGGGTCAGTGGAGGACTCTTGTTCATGGAGCTGCACTTGGAGTTTTTTAAGTCTGCTGGTTCTGTGGGCTGAAACCTCCTTTCTGACCTGCCTGAGTAGATTTTGGGTAGACTTGACTGACAGACTCCAAGCTTTGGCCAGGGATAGATTGTTGCTAAAGAAGGATTCCCAGATGTGTTTGATTTCTTCTTGAACTAGGGGCAGTTTAAATAGAGCTGGGTCTGTGTGAAACCAGCTAGATTTGTGTCTGTTGTCTTGATTGTCCATTGTAGTGATGATGGGGTAGTGATCTAAAATGTATGTGGTAGTGTGAAACCAGCTAGATTTGTGTCTGTTGTCTTGATTGTCCATTGTAGTGATGATGGGGTAGTGATCTAAAATGTATGTGGTAGTGTCTACAGAACATTCACACCTATTGTATTTAGAGTAAATTTCACCACTTGCATAAGCTCTATCTAGCCAAGCTTTTCTGGAGAGATCTCCTGTAGAGTAGTTTTGCCATGAGAAGATTCCTTCTTGACCCAGATCTTGCAGATTGAACTTGTGTTTTACTTTTTCCCAAGCTTGTTTCTCTGAGCCAAAAAGGGCTTGTCCTTTGGCTTTGTATCTGTCCTTGAGGGTTTCCACCATGTTAAAGTCCCCCATAATCAGCAAAGGTGCTTGTAACCTTAGAAGGGAGTTCCAGGTTCTGGTCCTCTGTTTCTGTGGGCTGTGGGCATACACACCTACAAAGGTGAAGCTGTTCATGAGTACAACTATCCATTGATTGTTGAAGTCAATGTGGAAGTCCTTTATCTATCCTGGATGCAATTATAATGGATGCCCACTGCTAGGCCCCCACTTCCATGGGAATGAAGTGAGTATATCCAAAAGTGCTCGGGGAGATGGAGTAGAGCCTTCTGTTCAGTTCCTCTCCTGAAGTCTTTATCTCCACTAGAGAGAATATGTCCATATGAGCTTTGGCTTTGAACCATTGTCTTACTAGTTGGGCTTTCTTTGGATCTGACATTGAAGCTTACAGCTTTCATTATCTTTTGTTTGGGGGTTTGTTAAGGCCTCCTTTAGTGACTGACTGAGGGGTTGTTCCCAGGTGTGCTCTGCCTCTCTTGAGTTCTTTGCTTATCTCCATGTCATTGGGGTTTCCTGTTTGTGGATTGGAGCTCTTTTCAGGAGCTAGAATGCCTGATGTATCCATATCTGCTGCATCCAAGTTGTCGACTTCCTTCTCTAGCCTGAGTTTGTTAATAGGGGTATTTTCTACATAGTCATTTTCTTCTTCCATGTCACTTGGGTCTGGAACAGTGGCTAAAAATGAATATCTATGACTGAATATCTGTTGGGCTTGACTAGGGGGTGAGGGGGTTTGGGTTTGTAAAAGGGTTTCCTTCTGCTGACTTGTACGAAATCTGATTCTTTTGGGCTTCCATTAGTAGGAGGAGGACAGGGGTTTGGAAGGGCTTGACTCGGGTTAGGAGAGGGGTTTTTTTCGGCTACTTGGGGGAGGATGAACTGTGGGTTTTTGATGGGACAATTTCTGATTAGGTGTCCTTGTTTCCCACAATGGAAGCAGGAGTTCGGAAGGTGTTTGTAGAGTATTGTCTGAGTGTGAGAGAACTCACCACACCCTATTGCTATCTCATCGAGGAGAGGGAGGAACAGATCAAGTTCAACTAGGACTTGGGGGTGCCAAGCGGGGTTGTAGTCCGAGAAGGCTTTGGTACCTAGGACTTGACCTAGGGGGGATAAGATAGTTTTGATCCATGGGTTCAGATGAATGGGGAGATTAGGTAGTTCGACCCACACAGGATAAGCTAGGGATTTGGGGCCATCTAGGTTAAAGTCCTTTGTCCATCTCATGAAGCAGAAGGGGAGATGCCTAAACAAATAACCTTCATTGCCATGCTTGAATCTTTGAATAAGAAAAGGTAATATCCTTTGGCCAGGGCTTGAGTTAGGGTAACCTCTATTCCAAGAGGTGTCCAGCTGTCCCTTATCCATGCTCTCATTGCTTCCTTAGATGGTCTCGGACCAAAGAGTAGACCAACCAGGCATCTTTCTGAATAGTCTTCTACTTTGCTTCTGACCTATTCTATTGGTAGACTTACATGTACAGTGTTGGTAGAGTTATTACCTAAGGTGGAGATGTTGGCTGCCTCTTTCTGTGGGGCTGCTGTTGCTACTGTTTGTTCTTTTGCTGACAAGAGGGAGGCCTCTTTGAGTTGGTCCTTGTTCTTCATATTTAGAAGTTGTTCTTTGGCTTCTTTTAGTTCCTGAACCAGCTTGGTGTTTTCATCCATAACTGCGTCTATGATGGCTTCTCCACTCCACGGTTTTTCTGGAATGGGGTTCCAGGGGTTTGAGTGAGGAGCAAGATGAGAGGTTGAGGGTGAAGCTAGAGGGAAGTGACTGCTGAGCATATGGTTTACTTTTGCAGGTGATGCTGAAGAAGTCTGGGGTCTGATAAGGGACGGGCTCCTCCGCTCAGTGCCCATGCACTTGGGAGGGCATTCGCCCGTGGAGAAGGAAAGCCTACGCTGCAGGTTTGAAGAAAGGCGGGAAACTGAGGAAGATGAAGCGCAGAGTTTTTCTAGCTACAAGGAGTCGCTTTGAAGCCAATACGCCATATATTCAAAATATGTACCTTGGTATTCAATTTAATACGCTCTATATTCAGAACATGTACCTTGGTTCAATTCAGGACAAGGCAGCCTAGAATTCATCATGGCCATGCTTTTGACAGGCTGTGAATTTGCTAAGGGTTGGCAGTGGGAAATTTTTATTGCTAATGGATAAATTCAAAACCAGCCAGAGAATGCATAGCCTTTCGTGGAAAGAAAGCCAATATTGTTAGTCATTCCATGGTTGAAGTACTTGTGAAATCCTTCTTGGCACTTCATCATCTCATGAATTTTAGAAGTGTGTAGCACCTTTTGAGAGAGCCTAGTATATGGGCCTATGGACATTTATTTATTTTAAAACAATGAAAGATTAAACAAGCTTTAGCACTAAGTTTTTAAGATAAAAATAAAGATACGATGGGAGGTGCGGTAAACCAATGTATGAAGAAACTTAGAAATCTATGCAAGAAAGGAAGGGGGGAGGATGATTTCTTGAGATAAAGTAGTGGTGGCATGACCACATAGAGTGGTTGTCTCACTATAGAATGAACTAGAGAAAGGAGAGGAGGCATATGCATTAACATATGCATAAAAGATATTTTTTTTAAATTAAAAGTGTGATTTACATCATAAATGATTTTTATGCATAAACATATGCATAAAAGATATTTTTTTATATTAAAAGAGTGATTTTCATCATAAATAATTTTTTTGCATAAATATATGCATAAAAGATATATTTTTTATATTAAAAATGTGATTTTCATCATAAATGATTTTTATGCATAAAAGATATTTTTTAATATTAAAAGAATGATTTTCATCATAAATGATTTTTATGAATAAACATATGCATAAAAGATATTTTTTTATATATTAAAAGTGTGATTTTCATCATAAATGATTTTTATGCATAAATATATGCATAAAAGATATTTTTTTATTATTAAAAGTGTGATTTTTATCATAAATGATTTGTATGCATTAAAGAAATTCTTTTATACTAAAAGAGTGATTTTCATCATAAATGATTTGTATGCATAAAAGAAATTCTTTTATATTAAAAGAGTGATTTTCATCATAAATGATTTATATGCATAAACATATGCATAAAAGAAATTCTTTCATGTTAAAAGAGTAATTTTCATCATAAATGATTCTTATGATGATAAAAGTGTGACTTTCATCAGAATTGGATTTTATGCATTAGTAGATGCATATAGAATCTTTATAATTAAATAAGGGTTCTCTTTAATCCTCTGTTAATTTTCGTAAAAAACTGGAAAAATGAAAAAGTAGATAATATGTGAGAGGAGATTCTACCGTTTCATATTCACTAAGATGGGAATGAGAAAATTCAATTAAACTATCGAAGTTGGAGATCGAGATAAATGATTATTTTATTTCTCATAAGAAATTCATGTTTTAGAAATCTGTAAGCGAATATTCGTTGAAGGAAATTTAGAAAAAGAGAAATTGAAATAGTATCTTTCAAGAAAGATAGTTTTGAAAGAACCTTTCCAGACCCAAACTCTAATTCAGACTATTGACCAAGACCTAATTCCTTCGTCAGTTTCAATCAATGACGATGTGCCCAGTTCAGGAAAAATGTACTCAAATCTCCCACCGAATCTGAAACTAAGTTAAGACTTTTAATTTTGATCTGAGGATCAAGTTAAGAGAATTCGAGGAATTCTGTTTGGAATTTTAACTGGATCTAGAAGTATTGGGATACGGATTTAAGATTATTCATGGTTTTCAAACAAAATCAAAACTGAAAACTTGCATAGAAACCCTGTTTTCTTAAAGGATTGTCTTACGTCAAAATGTTGGAGGGAGCATTTGGCATATATGTTTATCTAAGGGAAGTTCGGTTGCAACAGCTTGTGAGGAGTGTTCGAGGGACAGCTCACGTGACAAAAACCTGCCCAGGTCTTGCCCACCTGGGTATAGTGAAAAATTGTATGCTTCTAGTATGATGGTGGGCGAAGGCCGACAAAGAGGTCCTTGAGTGAGGTACTAGGACACCTAAGGAGGATCTTGGAGGGTTATGACCAAGCGATGCACGGGCTCACGGTGCTTAGGACACCCATACGTATGTCGAGGAAGATATATATATGTATGTTGACGAAATGATTATTGTAATCTGTTTTACTGGATCTCGTTTGCTGACCAGCTGGTCCCAACGGAGAGTACTGTTTTTGTGAAACAAGGGATTGAATAGAAATTTTGAGTTATGAAATCTGTAATCATATCTGTTTTGTCAATGGATTATTTTTTTTATATTAAAGTTTTAAAGAGGAGTGTGTGTGTGTATTTGTTTTCTAAAGCTAAAGTTAAGAAAGGCATTTCTATTATGGGTGGGTGAGTACTTGTTTGGTTCTACCGATTCTAGTGGTAGGGTGGTGGCTAACCCATGGGCCGGAAAGGGTTAGGCTGGAATCAGTGGAGTTTTAATAATCAAACTGAAAAATCTTAGGATTACGCTAGGATTTGAGTAGTTAGTTAATTTCCTGATAATTTTCTCAATTGAGTAGATCAACGGCTCTGCCTGATCTTGATTAGGAAAAAAGTGTTGAAATCGCTCAGATGATCAAATTATATCACTCGTTAAGAAAATTCAAAAAAGGTGGAATCGTCCCCGCATTCCGGGCATGGGAAATTTTACCAATTTCGGTTTTCGGAGTGACCACCAGCCTAGTCTCGTGCTCGGACATTCGTGGGCGAGGCCTCGAGTGAGAACCGTGCCCCACACATGAGGGGACTGCTTCCGTTGTCAGCTACTGGGAGTCCAGAGCACGGAGGGGGCAGAGGGATCTCACAAAGTTGAAGATATATATGAAGTTTTCACCAGTGATGTAGATAAGGGATAAGAATGGGGCTTTGATGTCCCTAATAAAGAAGAGGTAGATACAGAAATGTAAAGTGTGATGCTAAAAGCCTATGCTCGATTGCGAACGTTGCAACAAGATGCTGATATTCACTGTCATAATGGAACCATTTCCTTCCGTGACCTTCATGGGTGAAAACAAAGTTCAAGAAACCGGAATTTCAGGATCCCCAGAGCTTCTAAGTTATTGAAAGGACTTAGAAAGAAGCAGCTCATTTAAGTTGTCAAAATGAATCTAGTAGACACAAAGTTAAAGGCTAAAGAACCAGAATGGTTAAGTGAGAATGATGATTTATTCCCAGCAGAGCTAACAGAGATGCCCCCAATTCGGGAAGTAGATCATGTGATAGAATTGACCCTGGGAGCTTACCCAATAGCCCAGCACATGTACAGAATGCCAGTCTGAAGCCATTGAACTCAAGGAATAGCTTAGGCAGCTGTTAGAACAAGGGTTTGTAAGACCTAGTGTTTCACCTTGGGGAGTGCCAGTTCTCTTTCAGAAAAAGGAAGATGGAACGCTAAGAATTTGTGTGGATTACAGAGGTCTCAATCAGCTGCTGTGACACTGCTGATAGTTAAGAATAGGTATCCTATCTCGAGAATTAATGAGCTTCTGGACATGCTAAGTGGAGCCCAGATCTTCACAAAGATAGATCTCAAATTAGGGTATTACCATATCAGTATTGATGAGCAAGATATCCTGAAGACAGCCATCAATACTCGATATGGGCTCTATGAATTTATAGTCATGCTGTTTGGATTGACAAATGCCCCAACTACATTAAATCGCCTAATGTAGGACATTCTCATAGAATACTTGGATGATTTTGTTCTTGTTTTCTTTGATGATATTTTGATTTACTCAAAGAATGCAGCTGACCATGAAGCTCATGTCCGAAAAGTTCTTGAGATTCTAAGGAAGCACCAACTCTTTGCAAAAAAGAGCAAATGCACTTTCTCTATCGACCATGTTGAATACTTGGGCTTCTTGGTATCCAAAGAAGGAATTTCTCAAAATTCTGCAAAAGTCTAAGCAGTCATAGATTGGCTTGAACCAAAAAGAGTGAAAGAAGTAAGAGGATTCTTGGGATTAACTGGTTGGTATAGAATTTTTATACCTAAGTATGCTCTCATAGCTTTCCCCCTGACTAATCTTCTCAAGAAGAATATCCCGTTCCAATGGTTTACCAGGTGTTAGAGCGCTTTTGATAAGCTGAAGACCACCTTAGTAACCAATCCCACTGTGAAATCACCAGATTTCTCTTTACCCTTTGAGGTAGTACTGATGCCAATGGTTTTGCCCTGGGAGGTGCACTCATGCAGGAAGGTCATGGAGTGGCCTATGAATCCCAAAAACTCAGAACGCATGAGAGTAATTATGCTGTTCATGACCTCAAGCTACTTTTAGTAGTATATGCCCTGAAGCTGTGGAGACATTACCTACTGGGTCAAGGATTCACTTTGATTGATAGATCATCAGAGCTTAAAGTGAATCTTCACTCAAAAGGATTTCAACATGCGCCAAAGAAGGTGGATGCAGACCCTGCAGGAATTTGATTTTGAAATCAAGTACCGCCCATGCAAAGAAAATGTGGTAGCAGATGCTCTTAGCAAAAAAGCCTCCTTGCTTGCAATCACAGTGGTGTTAAATCCATTGATTAATGAAGCAAGAGAGAAGATCATGCATTATAGATTTTTTGGCCCTATTGCTACCCTACTTATGCAGGAAAGAAAAACTCCAAGGGTACAGCCTGGATGATGGAATTATGTATTACAATAGGAGGCTATGCATTCCCAATGATGAGGGAACTAAGTGTCAAATTCTGAATGAAGCCCATGACAGCCCTATTGCAGGACATCTAGGTTTCATCAAGACCTACATGTTTGTAAAGAAAAGCTTCTTTTGGCCTGGACTAAAAAAGGATGTACTTATTCATGTACATCAATGCCTGATTTGTCAGAAAGTCAAAGTAGAGAGAGTAAAAATGCCTAGGAAGTTACATCCATTAGACATTCCCTAGATGAAGTGGGAATGTATCAGTATGGATTTTAATACTGGACTACCTTCAATGCAATCAGGTTACAACTCCATCTTTGTGGTAGTTGATAGAGTAACCAAAGTTGCCCATCTGATTCTAGTAAAAGAAACTTACACTGCAGTGGATGTGGCCAGAGTGTTCCTCAAGGAAATCCTCAAATTGCATGGCCTACAAAATAGTAAGTGATCGAGATCCCAAGTTCACGTCAAGATTCTGGATTGCATTCTTCGAAGGAGTAGGAACTTTCTTGGATCTCAGCATAGCTTACCACCCCGAGACTGATGGTTAAACAGAAAGGGTGAACCAAGTAATCGAAGATATACTTCGGTCATGCTGTGGGGAACCCAAGAAGTGGCTAAGCTATCTGCACCTAGTCGAGTTCGCCTACAATGCTTCATATCATCGAAGCATTGGCGAGGTCTTCTTTTGCCCCCTTTTCTCTTTTTCCTAGCCTTGGAAGTCCTCTATCATCTTATCTTTTTCTCGGACTTCCTCAGCGTGTACCCTCCTCTCATGACATCCATCCACTCCTGCCTTTTTTTGAGGTTGGCTTGGGCTATTCACGCCTCTTCTCGTGCACCCTTCTCATGGTGTCTAGCTGCTCTTGTCTTTTCCAGAGGTGAGTGTGAGTTGTTGTCAATGCAACATTCATCTCATTCACTGTCATTTTTCCTCCTCTTCCTCTTTCAATTCTTTCAAGTGTGGAAGCCTCCACATCCTTCATGAGGGGCCTTTATTGTTAGCCTGACCTGCTTCTACTACTGTTTGAAATGTTCAACCAGAGACTCCATCTTTTCGATTTGTGCCTTAAGCATAGATTCATCATTCTCCTTCTCCTCCAGCTCCTTTGTTCCTACCCTTGCATGCTCTTTCAGCACCTCGTCGAGGATTAGGTCCATTGATGACCCTTTTTGTATATGACAACTTCTTTCCCCTTCCCATCTATCAGCACAGCTGGCTTCTTTTCATCTCCTTTCAAGAGGGGTGAATCTCCTTTCAAGAGGGGTGAATCTTCTTTTCGTCTCCTTTCAAGAGGGGTGAATCTTCTTTTCGTCTCCTTTCAAGAGGGGTGAATCTTCTTTTCGTCTCCTTTCAAGAGGGGTGCATCTATCAGCACAGCTGGCTTCTTTTCATCTCCTTTCAAGAGGGGTGAATCTTCTTTTCGTCTCCTTTCAAGAGGGGTGAATCTTCTTTTCGTATCCTTTCAAGAGGGGTGAATCTTCTTTTCGTCTCCTTTCAAGAGGGGTGAATCTCCTTTCAAGAGGGGTGAATCTTCTTTTCGTCTCCTTTCAAGAGGGGTGAATCTTCTTTTCCAGACTTCCATTTCATTTTTTAGCTGTTCATTTTTCTTTTGCAGCAGCTATTTTTTCTTTTTTAGTTGTGCTTTTCCTTTTGCAGCAGCTTTTCCTTATTGGTACCTCCCCCACTGGCTCCGACCTCCTTGCCCTCTTGGCTAGGTGCAAAGCTCTTGTCGGTGCCGAGCTTGTTAGCTCGGGCGGCTAGATTTGATTATCTGCATCCTCCCTCTAGATTGTTGTCCTATGAATTATAGGGCACCATTTGTCTGTAGGAAGGTGTAGGGGCTTTCATTACCACTATCAATTCCTTTAAATATTCCCCCCACACCTCCTTTGATCCTTGATAACCTGCACTTGCCGTTTCTCCATCTTTTTGCCTTCTAGTTTATACACTTCCGAAAATTCATTGGCATCCAAGACAGCCAAGACAGCCAGCCTGGTTTCTTCCTTAACTCGCACAATCTTATCTTTGTCAGCCTTAGTCTACACCTGCTTTATGACCCTAATGTGCTCTTCGCTAATTAAGGTGACCTAGCCTTTTCTTGGCAGTGTGGCATTCCTTAGCCTTGTCTAGGTCTTCTTACAATCGCTCATATGCTTTCTCCGTTGGGGCCATTGCCTCTCCCTCATCTTCTCCATTTCCTCTTTGATCTCCTCATTGTCCTTTTGGAGGCCACGGATCTGGCTCTGCATTTTTCCTAGGCGGTCTACCTCCATCCTCCTCGTGTACAGCTCCCCTCCTGTAGGGGTTCCTTCTGGCTTCTCACCATCTGGATGATAGCATCCTTGTCTTTGATTGCAACCTGTAGTTTAGTCATCTACTTTAGGCCATCTGTCATGCAGCATTGTAAGCAGCTGAGAGCTCCTTGAACCCAGCCTGTGTGCCTGATGCACCATTTACGAGGTCATTAACTGGGCTAAGAATAGGCAATGACGATGTGACAAATTTCCCTTTCCATCCATGTGCCCTTTTTCGGGGCAGCAACCTTGATTTTACCCCCACCTCCATGCTATTGCCAACTCACTCCTTGATTTTTGTGCACATTGCAATCATATTTACATATGTACATCCCAATTTTGGATTTTGTTCTCTTCTATTTTTATTTTCTCCAGAATCCTCTCCTAATTTTTGATCCTAACTGGACTCGAACTCTCCTTGTTGGGCATTTTGCAGAACCTGACTACACGCTTCTCCTTGTTGGACATTCTCTAGATGTGGATCTGGATTCGGACACAATTTTCCTTCTGGAAACACTTTCTTTAAGTTCTCTGGATCTATATTTGGATATGGAGACACATTTCCTTCTAGACATAGGGTGAAAGCATGATAAGGTGGACTGAAAACCTGTGTCATGGACAATGGTTTACAATTGGTCGTGAAACACTTTATGTAGAGTTAGAGAATTAAAACATGGTTGTTTAATCTTGTTTCAAATTTATTATATCTAAAAGGCACTAGATAAATTGATAAATACATCTTATGATGATATTAAATCCACTAATATTGGTTGTCTACAAGTGTGGTAGAAGCCAATGTAGCTGGTAGAAAGTGTACCACCTTATTATGCTTTCACCCCATACTTGTCTTGCTAGTTCTAGCATTCTTCCATAATAAGGCTTCAGCCTATACCCATTCATCAGTTTCCTTAGGCTTTCTCCATCCAAAATTATCAGCTCAAATGCTTATGTCCCCATTCTTCTGACAATTCTAAATGGGCCTGTTCATCTCATTTTCAATTTTCGTGGGTGGGTTCCCATTCTTGATGAGAACAACAAGACTACATCTCCTTATTTAAAGATTTTGAATTTCGTATTCATGTTCACCTGCAACTTTCTCCTTTTCTATACAATTTTGGCTGTCCATGCACTGTGCAATCTTCTTTCATCCAACTTAAAGAGTTGCTCGATCTTGTGCACCTATGATTCTTCCGAAGAGAGCCTTTCTGCTATACAGGTATCTTGAGGCTTTGTGTTAGGAACTCCATTTAGGCACTACTACCTCTAGGACATACATCATTATGAAAGGTGTAAGTCTTGTTGCATTCTTATACGCTGTTCGAAATACCCACACAATGCTGAGTGTAGCTTTGTGTCCTAGTTGGTCCTATTTTCATTCACTTTCTTGACTAGTATTCCCCTCAAGATTTTATTGGTGGATTCTACTTTCCCCTTTACCTACGGCAAGTAGTAGACTGTTGACTTCTTATGCATTATCATATTCTTCTCTGTCAGTTTCTTAATCACTTCATTAAGGAAGTGTGTCCCGTGGTCACTTACTATATCTATTGGCCATCCGAATCTTGGCAATCATGATAGTCTCTTAGAGAAACTTTGCTATTGATGCTGCCTTACAGTCTTTCAGAGCCTTGGCCTCTACCCATTTTGTGTAGTAATCTGTAGCCCACAAGGGTGTATTTGTTTCTTGTTTGGTGAGTTTCTTGCTTGAATGGGCCAACGAAGTCTAGACCCCACTTCTAGAACGACTCTAGGGGCAATATTGGGGTGTGTGCCATTTTGTCTACATCATTTGGTTGCCCTAGCCTTTGGCACATATTGCACTCCTTTGTGAGCTTGTGCATGTCTCTTAATGTAGATGGCCACCACAATCCTGATTGAAATAGTTTTAGCTTTGTGACTTCTCTGGAGAAGTGCCCTCTGCTTATTCCTTAGTGTGCTTCTGCTAGCACAGCCAGTTGCTCATGTTCAAGGATGTATCTTCTCAGTATGTGATCAATGCCCATCTTGTAGAGTTGTCCAGCTACCACCATCAATAACTTGCTTCAAAGAGTCAACTTTTTTGTCTCATCTTTGGACATGTATTCCAAAAAGGACAAGTCAGACACGAATTGCAACATCTCATCATAGCAACTACGTTTTTCTCCATCTATGAGGAAGAGTTGCACATCCAGGAAATCATCTTTCACCCCCTCTTGATCTTCTCCTAACTCCAACCTTGATAGGAAATCTACTATTGTGTGCTTGTTTCCATGGATGTGCCTTATTGTGAGCTCGAACTCTCATAACAAAAGCATCCATTTGGTAAATTTTCCTACCAGGTCTAGTTCGTTCATCAGATGTAAGAGTGCTTTGTGATCTACATGAAATTCAAACTCTTTTCCAAAAAGATAGTCCTCGGTGACTTCTTTGCTATAGAGGAGTAGTTCTTTTCAAGTCTGGACAATGTCCTGTTTGCATAGTAAATTGGTCTTGTACCAGCCTTCTTGCGCTTCTTGCATCAGAGCACTACCAATGGAAAAATCAAAGGCATCAACAAATACATGAAATACCAGATCATAGTTTGGTAACTGGAGAATGGGTGTTTCCACGACGATATTTGCTTGAGATTTTGGAATGCCTCTTGATAGGATCTAGACCATACATATTCTGCATCTTTCATTGTTAGATTATACAAGGGCACTGAAGAGCGGTTCTCTCTACCATGCAATATAGTGCTCATAGAGTACTACCGATCAACAAATGTGTTGAGAAACACAATGTCCATCCGAGGACTCGACCCGATTAGTGCATGAAGGCTTATTCCGTGCGGGAGAGCTCACATACACGAACCACCACTTGACGATTCAACCATTTAAACACCTCAATCAATCTCTCAATCCCTTAACCCCACTACACTAATCAAGAGAACAAGCAATGCATGGCAATCTCATAATCCCATTCAAACATTGATTAAATCTTAGCTTTCCCTAATGCAAGCAAACCCATAAGCGTGCATCTACTAACCCACAAGCTCAAGCAAGCATAGAGTGTAACATTCACAAACCCACAAGCTCATAGAGAGAGTCTATCCATGAATAACTCATTGCCAATGAAGTGGGCAAGAGCTTACATCAATGGAGACTACACACACACACACTACAAGCATGCATACACGAGAAAGAAAGAAGCATTCAACTAATCATAGATTAATCTACTTCAACGATGCTAAAAGAGATTAAGAGAAAGAAGTGGAGCTTTACTCATTGATTAATGAAGCATAGAGTGTAACATTCGCAAACCCACAAGCTCATAGAGAGAGTCTATCCCATGAATAACTCATTGCCAATGAAGTGGGCAAGAGCTTACATCAATGGAGACTACACACACACACACTACAAGCATGCATACACGAGAAAGAAAGAAGCATTCAACTAATCATAATTTAATCTACTTCAATGATGCTAAAAGAGATCAAGAGAAAGAAGTGGAGCTTTACTCATTGATTAATGGAGCTTGATGCTCATTAGAGTACAATAGAGAGAGTTAGAGAGTTGCCATAGCTTGAGAGCTCAAGAGCTTCACTCAATAGCTTCACTTAATAGCTTATGAGAATGGCCAAAAACGTCCTCTTTCTTTAGCTAACATCTCTTTTATAGAGATGTCACTAACCCTAGGCCTCTTTCACACATGGGCGGGCAACCCCATAAGTGAGCCTTGCTTAATACACTTAGAACTCTTACTTAAAACCCACATTGGCCTAAAACATTTTACATTGCACTTCGGCACAAAAATATGAAAAAATTATGTGCATCTTTATGTTCCCATGGCTACAATCCTGCTCTCTCGCATTAATTGCTTCCGGCCTCCTTCCATAATCCGTGTTCCCGTGAGTGTTCCCGTGGAACATTCCCCCCTTCCTAAATCGTGCACATCCTCGGGCGCGGTAGAAACAAAAACTGCAAAAAACAATGGAAGACAAGTAAAGCCTTTTATTGAAAAAAAACCAGCAATGACAATCTCACACGTGAGCATGCAAGTGAAAGGCCGATAAGAGTTTTAAAGAGTGCTAAAAGAAGCGCGTAAAGACTAGTCAAAGTGAGACTAAGTGGTAGATAGTGCTATGCAAAGGCAAGTGTGCTTGTACACCGTAGGTTATGACCGTAGTCTCAATGTCCTATACGTGTTTAAGTTATTCCTAAAAGTGGCAACCCTACTCCTAAATATAAGCCATGGTGATTGGACCTTTCTTGCTTTTTTTAAAAAAATTATGTAAATAGCAGAAGATTAAAGAGAATTATTATTTTTAGCTTGATAAAGAGGAAGGTTCCATCCCAATGAGACCCAAGCAATGGCCAAGAGACCTCCGCCAAGAGAATCTAAAGGCCGCTAAGTATCTCAAGGGCGACAGACCCTTTTCTTTCTTTTTGACATAAGGAGTACCCCATGAAGATGAGGGCATCGGTCTTGAGGGCCCATAATGTACCCGAGTCCTACCAGCATCTATCAAGGCGATAGAGTCCTTGTAGGTCTTCTTCTTAATCTTTTAGACGTCAGTGTTTACCCCATGGAAATCCAAGCATTGGCCCCAAGGTGCTTAAACAACCCAAGGTCCTACCAAACATTCCACATGGTCGTAGACACGTCATGTCTCAAGTCACTTCTATATATTTTTTAGGGCATGTGTTTCATAAATTTTTGTTTATCGTAGCACCTAGCCCATACCTAAGAGGTAGCTACCACTAGGGATAACTAATATACTTCTAGAGCATAAGAAATTGGCATACTCTATTGGTATATGTCTTACACCATCTTCAAATAGAAATACCTTCTACTAAGTCCTCTAAGAATCTAGAAATCACTCACCACATAGTAACAACTAATTTAAAACTTAAACCAGCCAACTGTTTGTGAGCATGCAAACAATATATGCAAAAGTGAAAAGCACATAAAGAACAAAAGATTATGATTTGAATACACCTGTTGTAGTGCTCGTTGATGTGGCGCGTTTGTCTTGATGCATTGCTAATGTGCAGATTGCTTCTCTTTGCTCTTTGTAAGCATTGCATGTCTCCCCCCTTCTTAATTTGTGTGCACGGTAGGTGGACTATTAGAGCGTGTTTGTATGCTCTTGTTTAGCTGAGATTTCTGCAAAATGTCTTATTAACAAACAAGAAAAGAAAAGAATAAAATTTGTTATTGGTGCCAATCACCGAATATAGCCGAGGAGAAAAACCCAGTGGGAGAAAAGTGTCCTAGCTTGTTGATATTTTTATGGAGTTGATGAGCTTATCCTTGCACTAGCAGTGGATCCGTGTCCACTTCTGCTGGAAAGATTGTATCAATCACTTCAAAATGCAAGGACAACCCTGTACAAAAGCTGGCCTCTGGAGAAGGTGGTAGAGGAAGGAGTGCTTCCTCGCTAAAATATGGCATTGGTTCTATGGGAAGGTTAAGCAGGCAATGCCGATTTTGGAATTTCTCAATATAGGTGCTCATAGTGATCCAAAATTGGCACGTTGAGGCTGGGGGAAGAAGGGCTTGCAAGATAGGTGGTTGCAAGTCATTTATGCATGTATCCCTCCATTGTTGTGCCTGAACCTCCTCAGGTAATCTACGTTGATTTGGTCCTCGGTCTGGTACTGTGAGATCCCTGTTCCCACCGCACAATGGATTCAGATGTTAGCAGCAGAAGTAGCACATCTTGCGAGGGCCAGGGTCCCACACTCGGGGCCTCGCCCCCCACAGATATCCGGACAAGAGACTAATCCGTCGGTTTAACCAAAACCAAACCCGAAAAAACTTTCTTTACCTAGAAAGCACGAGCGATTCCACCAGGATAACTTTTTACTCTAACGTAGTCAACACCATTTCTGATCAAATTGATCCGACTGTATCTATAAAGATACTTGGTCAGATCAAGGAAGAAACTTGCACTTGGATCATTGGGATCAACGCTTTTTTCCCCATCAAGAGGCACAGTCGTTGATTCCTATCCATAGAACAATTACTATCCGGGATTTACTTTATCTATCGTAGTAACAGAAATTGAGTCTCAATTTACGGATCCATTAGTCCAACAACCTAACCCCATCCGATCCCATGGGTTACCGCCCAACCACTGTATTGATGGGATCCAATTCGGAATTTGGTTAGGTTTTGTCCCGGTTACCAAGGAAAAGAGTTCCAAGGCCCCCTAGCCGGAAGTTTATGCAAACATAAAACTAGCCACACCACTTACACACCCAGTATGAAATTGCCTTTTTCTTAGCATCAGCCTTTTTCTTAGCATCAGCTAACTTTAAAACAATCCTTTTTCTTAGCATCAGCTAACTTTAAAACAATCCTTTAATGAAACCATAGTGCCATTGATCATAATCTTCCAATTTATCCGGTTGATTCTTAATTTCCCATCATCCCTTCATCAGAGTATCTATGGCATCATTGGCAACTAGAACGCTCACCACCTCAGGGGCCTTTTCAATAGTTCCTAGCCCATAATACTCGGCAGTATAATCACTTATAAAAATCAAGATGGACACTCGTTGAAGATCAGCAAGATCAACCAACAAATCCATAAAAAGAGCCATGTACTCATCCATTGAAGACCAGCAAGGTCAATCAACCAGATCCATGCCCGATTTCAGAAAACAACTCTTACTCCTTGTTCGGATATCTTCCTCGACGCACGTGTGGGTATCCTAGGCGACCCAGAGCCCGAGCACCGTATGGTTAGCACCGTATGGTTAGCACCCTCTAGGATCCTTCACAGATGACCTAGCGCTTCACTCATAGGCCGCTTCCTTGGTTTCTCATCCACCGTACCGGAAGCTCACCATTTTAATCGAACCGAGGCTGGTCAAGACCTCGGTCGACCTTGCTACGCGAGACGTCCTATATTGACTCTCCATTAGCAGTTGCAACTTTAACAATTAGGTCTTCATGACCTTAATCCACAAGACGGTCAAAATGCTTCCCCAGCATTCTTGACATAAAACAGTCATTTACAAACAGTCACAAAATACAGTTTCTAAATCAAACTCTCGTCTTTCCACATTATCCCTTCTTAGTCCACATTACTTATTCCACATTCCATTCAATGTGTACTCATTCTCATCCATTATCTCATATCGATGACACATTAATTCACATACACATTCACATTCACATCCATACATCCACATCTACATGCATACATCCATTTTCACATCCTCATTTATACATCCACATCCCATATCCACATTCATACATACACATCCCATCCACATCTACATGCATACATCCATTTTCACATCCTCATTTATACATCCACATCCCATATCCACATTCATACATACACATCCATATCCACATCCATACATCCACATCCACATCCACATTCCCATTCACATCTATACATCCACATCTACATCCACATACATACATACATCCACATGCATACATACATCCACATCCGTATCTACATCCATACATCCACATTCACATCCACATCCACATACATACATCCATTTTCACATTTCCATTCATATAACCCCATATGCCTTCACATCTAATATTTTACATCACATCCATTCTTGCCTTATCATAACCCATATACATCTTATCCTATCACATACACTTCTTACCTCATCTCATACACATCTTATCACATCTTAATTCATCTTATCACCTGTTAACTTATTTCATAAGCATCTTATCACCTCTTATCACATCTTATACACCTCTTATCACATCCTATCACATCTCATATCTATTTATAGAATACAAGAGAATTCTTATATTTGATATAAGATTTCTTTACACATTTATTTATGCATAAATTTTATTTAAGGAGATTAATAATTTCGAAGTAAAAATCAATCTTTTATGCATCTTCCTATGCATAAATTTATTTTAAATGAAAATGACACTTTTGAATTAAAATTCAATCTTTTATGCATCTTCCTATGCATAAATTCAATTTAGATGAGAATGACACTTTTGAATCAATCTTTTATGCATCTTCCTATGCATAAATTCAATTTGGTAGGAATTACACTTTTAGAATAAAAGAATTTCTCTTATGCATCTAAATTATGCATAAAATCCATTTATGATGAAAAACACACTTTTAGTATAAAAAGAATATCTTTTATGCATACTTCTATGCATGAAATCCAAATATGATAAAAGTAACACTTTTATAATAAAATATTCAACTCTTATGCATACTTCTATGCATGAAATTCAATTGTGATAAAAGTAACACTTTTATAATAGAATAAGCAACTTTTATGCATACCTCTATGCATGAAATCCAAATATGATAAAAGTAACACTTTTATAATAAAATAATCAACTCTTATGCATGAAATTCAGCATGAAATTCAATTGTGATAAAAGTAACACTTTTATAATAAAATAATCAACTTTTATGCATACCTCTATGCATAAAATCCAAATATGATAAAAGTAACACTTTTACATTAAAATAATAATCTTTTATGCATACCTCTATGCATGAAATCTAATTATGATAATATAAAAATCAATTTCTTTCATGCATACCTCTATGCATGAAATCTAATTATGATAATATAAAAATCAATTTCTCTAGGATTACAATGAATATCTTTCAATTAATCTAGGATGATAATTCCTAGAATATGGTAGGAAGTCCTCTTTTCATGCTTTGAATGAAATTATTTTATGCGTAATTTTTATAAAAATTTTACCATAGCTCCGTTGCTATGACTGATAAATCTCAATTTTTCTAAGGGATAAAGCTTATCATTAAGGAAATAATTAGAATGATCCCTAATTGGATCAATAATTCATAATGGATTGAATCATCAATATTCATGAAATACATAAACTAAAAACATAGAAAAAAGCCATTAATTTGGCCTCAAGTATAGATTAATCTTGGATTAAGAAAAAGCTTTATGAAAAGCTTCATTTAGATTGAGAATGGGTCATGAGTATGACCATTTCTTGAGTGAGAGAGAAATTACATAAAAACCATTTGAATTAAACATAAATGGAAATTTATGTAATTCTTAACTATCATTAATCAATTAACTTAAATAGCATTAATCAAATTATGTAACTCTTCACTACCATTCATCAATTAACTTCGATAGCATTCAAACACCATTCCAATTAAGCTTCTCAAGCTTGAGAGGGGTTGAGAAGAGAGAAGCATTGGGAAATTATAGAAAAGATCAAAATTCACCATTTACCTTACAAATTGCTTGATTCTTTGTTCACGGCGGTAGAGGCCTCCAACCAATCAATTGGTTAAGTATGTTGATGGAGCCACCAATGGGGATTGAAGAAAGAGGGAAGCTCCAATTTCTTCAATTTGGAGAGAAATTTAGAGAATAGTAGAAATTAGCATTATTTCAGCATAACTCTAGTATAGTAAAATTCTTTCCTTTTTTTTCAAAGGACTCATGTTCTATTTATAGGAGAGGGAAGCTTTAACCAAAGCTAACTGAATTCTAGAATTTTTCAAATTCAGTTTGGTTGAATTTGGACTAGATTTGGACCTAGTTTGGTTCCTTTTTGATTCGGTTTGGTTCCCTTTTGATTTGGTTTGGTTCAAGAGAGAGGAGAGATAAAAATATCACAATATTTTTGAGTTTAAAACTCATTCAAGCATGTGAAATATGCACCTCCTTTAAGGGACTCCCCTTCCTTACATATGTGTCAAAATGGAATGATTATACCCAAAATATCTCATATTTTTAATATTGCTCATAGTTTTTGACAAATAAACCTTGTACATTTTCAACTCTTCATCTTATGTGAGCATTTACTCATTTTTGGATACCCAAAATATCTCATATTTTTAATATAGCTCATAGTTTTTTACTAATAAACCTTGTATATTTTCAACTCTTGTACTAATAAACCTTGTACATTTTCAACTCTTCACCTTATGTAAGCATTTACTCATTTTTGGGTATCTTCTTTTACAAAATTGGATTTATCTCCTCCCTACACATGGATTGATGCTATTGGCCCATAGGAACCTTAATTGGACCATAATCAAAAAATTTCTGAAAATCTAAACCCTTAGGCTAAGGTCCTTTATACCCATTTCCAATAAATTCTAATTGCACATTGGAAAGTTCTTTTTGAATTTCTGTTTTAGGAAAATTTATTTTAATAATATGAGAAATTTTTCTATCTAAAAATATTCAAAATTTGAATATTCTCTCTCTAGAATATTTTCTCTCTCTAAGTTAAAACGGTTAGAAACAAGATCTTTTATATTTCTGAAGAGGAATTTAATTACACGGAAAGATGGTCATCTTGAGAGGCTGGGGAGGAATCTTACATTCTCTCCCACTTGAAAAACACAAGATGTCCTCATCTCGCAAACTGGGGGTATTTTCGCAAGATGCACGAATATGAGACTAAGAGAAAATTTAATTAAGATTAACCACCAAGAAAAGTCTCAAAGAGAGCAAGATTCAAGACAAGAACAAGATTTCAACTTTATTCATTCTTGGAACATATACAGTAAAGATAGAAGAACTCTTTACAATTCCATAAGTCCGTCCATCATGTGGTCACAAAAGCAGCACTCACAAGCTGCACACGTATAAGGTAACTCATCTATGGGAATAATTCGGCTAGTTATTGTAGCACCTATCTCATTGGTATGAGGTGACCTATTAAAAGGACCTCTGAGAAAGGCAAGCCAAAAACGGGATAAAGGCATATCTTCTGATGAGGAAGAAAACACACCAGTAAGAAGACCCGCTCAGAAAACCCAATATGCCTTGATCTCATCACGCAATAGTATCGGGGACCCAAACCCAAAGCTTCAATAGCCATAGCCAAGCGGACATTGTTACAAAAGTGCTGCTGACCCCATGGTGTTACCCTAGTTATGTCTTGATAGGTCCGCCATTTGGTCTGAGCTACAGAAGTTCCCAAGTGAGGGAAAAGTGAGCGCTCATACAGTTCTATAAAATCCTTCTTCACAAACTCGCTTGCGTCTTAAAGGTGAGAAATCATCATGGATAAAACTAATTCCTATTGCCAAGCCATGAAGGAGATTAAGAAAGAAAGGCGATCGATGGAAGTAAGATTACTGTGAGCGACAAGTAAAAGTTACGACTTATATAAAGGAAGGAGCTAGCGTAACTTAGAAGCCAACGGTATCTTGTCATTGAAGTTTTACCGTCTTTTCATGATTTGGGTTTGGCACATATTTCTATAGAAGGTTCATATGAAATACATTATGAACTTTGAGATGATGAGGTAGAAAAAGCTCGTAGGCTAAGTCATCTACTTTCATTGAAATCCGATATGGCCCACAATATCTGGGGGATAACTTCTTATACTTCCTAAGAGATAAAGAACTTCTTTTGGGCCATACTCGAATGAAGACCATATCTGCTTCTTTGAATTCTCTGACTGCCCTCTTTTTATCTGCATACTGCTTCTGTCGATCCTGGGTAGTCTTTTAATTGATGACCAAAACCTTGGCATCCAAAACACCGGTTCTCACTTCTGAACTCATCGTTCATAATCTTCAGAACACAACTCTTACTCCTTGTTCCGATATCTTCCTCGATGCACACGTGGGTATCCTAGGCGACCCAGAGCCCGAGCACTGTATGGTTAGCACCCTCTAGGATCCTTCGCACGGGACCTAGCGCTTCACTCATAGGCCGCTTCCTTGGTCCCTCATCCACCGTATCGGAAGCTCACCATTTGCTGGTCAAGACCTCGGTTGACCTTGCTATGCGAGACGTCCTTCATTGACTCTCCATTAGGAGTTGCAACTTTAATAGTTAGGTCTTCATGACCTTAATCCACAAGACGGTCAAAATGCTTCCCCAGCATTCTTGACATAAAACAGTCATTTACAAATAGTCACAAAATACAGTTTCTAAATCGAACTCTCGTCTTTCCACATTATCCCTCATTAGTCCACATTACTTATTCCACATTCCAGTCAATGTATACTCATTCTCATCCATTTCCTCATATCGACGACACATTAATTCGCATACACATTAATTCGCATACACATTCACATTCACATCCATACATCCACATCTACATGCATATATCCATTTTGACATCCTCATTTATACATCCACATCCCATATCCACATTCATACATACACATCCATATCCACATTCCACATCCACATCCACATTCATACATCCACATCCACATTCCCATTCACATCTATACATCCACATACACACATACATCCACATCTACATCCACATACATACATACATCCACATCCGTATCTACATCCATACATCCACATTCACATCCACATCCACAAAAATGGCTTTCACATAGAGCTTGTAAACCAATGTGATATATCACCCATAATCTCACTAACTATAACCATAATATTAAATGGTTTTATGTGTGAATAGTTGTGTTATTTTTAAAGTTGACTAAAATATTACTTATAAGTGCTTATAAGTGGTGAGACATTTACATTTTACAGTCTTCTAGCTTTCAAGCCATGGCACACACCAAGCAAAGTGCTAAGAGGAACCCTACTAAGACTTGCCCAACACAGCCCCCCAGGTCAATATACCAACAGAGACTGATAGTGAGCGCACTCAATCTGACAATCTAGGAGACACTACTATAGGTACAACGCATCCACATCCGCCACATCACAGAAGCGTAGATGGAGACTAGGCACTGCTGCTCTTGAAGAAATAAGGAAGTATAAAAAAAGCACAAGCTTAATCATACCGAGGGCGCCATTTGCAAGATTGGTGAGAGAGATATTGCAAGATCTCCCCAGCAAATGTCTCGTAATAGGTTCTATGCGAGACTTAGTTCTACGGTCAACAATGTGTAGCAATGGTCAGCCCAAGCATTGCTAGCTCTTCAAGAAGCAGCTGAGGCATATTCAGTGGACCTCATGCATGATGGTCAGTTGGCAGCTATTCATGCAAAGCACATCATTCTTATGGACAAGGATTTGAGACTTGTGCAAAGGATTCGTAATAATGGTGATGCCTTCAGTTTGAATATGGATAATATGATTTGAGTAAATCATATGATGCATTGTAAACCTGTGTTTCAATGTACTTTTGTAAGCTATAAGAAGTGTTTTTAATACAAGTACAATTTGATGTTCCCCTTCTGCTGAACTCACGTGGTACACTAACATTTTTTGAGGTGAACCCCCCAAGTGCTCTTTGCACAACCTTTCTATGGTTTTCACTAGTCTTCATGGACAAGAGGAACTCTAGGGGTATCCACAGAGCGGTGGAGTCAGGGATAAAAAATGTGATATCATCACATTTTCCCGCACAAAAAATGCAAGCACTAAGCTATCGGGCTCTAGAGTCCTAAATATATTCTCTAGCTCAACATTCTGACAAAACCTAGGGTAAGTCTGGTCCCACATCTGACCGTAAAACAGGTTTCACTCATCCACTGTGCGAACACATCATGATGAGAAGCCATGGTGGTTGGTGAAGGCGTAAAGGGAGAAACAAGCAAGGTGGATAGAAAGTGAGAGATAGAGAATGTAGTAGAAGTGAATGAAAATAACCCCTACTTATACTTATAAATATAAGTTTATATATTATTTCATTAAAACTTTAATAAAGTAATATATATTTTATTAAAATTTTAATGGAGTAATATTTATTTCATTCAAACTCATGAGGAGGTGATGGCACTCAATGAAGCTAGTGGTGGGTCATTACTTTGGGTTTCGTAAGACTGGATGGATGCAATTTATACTTATGTTTATTATTATACTTAAAAAATCTATAAACTGATATTTATTATACTTAAAATATCTATAAATTGATATTTATTTTAATACCTTATGTTTATACTTTAGTAAATAAAGGACAATTCAATAAAATATAATAAATCATAAATCATACTTCTATTTCTTGTTACATAATAATATTATTATTTATATATTTTATTATTTACAAAGTTACTTATATTATTATTTACACTTAAATAATTGAAAGTTATATTTATTTTTATACTTATATCCATAGACCTAAAATTAATGACACTTCATTAAAATATAAGAAATCATAAATCATATTTATATTTTTAAGATAATTATTTATATTATTATTTACACTTAAATATATATTTATACTTATATTTAAAATTATACTTACTTATACTTGTCTTGATTTTCTTACATATTAATGGGTTTGAAACACAGTAGACTCAAAAAAAGTACTACAATTTATGAAAATGAAATAAAATTAAATTTACAACACTTTTAGAGAAACAATTTTTAGTATTCACTTGAAAGAATAAGAATTACATGGACCCTGCAATTTCAAGGATGTGTGGAGCAACACACTGCTTGCATTTTTTGCAATGTTCACTTTGACTCCCAACCTTCCTACCATCCAACTTAAAATAAAAATTATAAGGGGGATCACTAGACATGAGTTGGATTTCCTACCTCAAAAAACTAAGGGCCAATGACTTTCTACATTAACACTAAAAGGGTCATCACCCTCCCAAAGAATATTCACATCAATGAGTGCTGAATGCGTGCCATCTCGCATGTTTTGTTCCAAGCTGAGCCACTCCCTCCGTAGAAGTCACCACCTCCTATACTTGAAGCGAATGCACAAAGTTTGTCTTGCAATGAAGTACCTGTCATAAAAAAAACAAACAACCAACATAAAACATAAAATCAACAATCAACATTCAACAATTAGTGTCTTACAATGAAGTACTTACGAATAAAAACCATCAACAGTCAATAGACACAGTAATTCTGCAATCTTACCTAAAGGTAATATCTGACATAATAATTATGCAGTCAATGATATCATCATGGTGAGTTCTCTTGAGATTCCATGACTCACCTAGTAACTGAGTCATCCAATCCTCAGATGGGCACTTGCATTGATAAGTAATCTTAGTTTTCTTAACTACTTCACATGATCCAAACAAATGTGCAAACAAACCAAATGGTACAAACCGACTTGAATGCACATCTCTAGAGCTTGTGGATGGTTTCATGGCAACATGAACATCAGTTTTTATCTTTATCCTACATGCTTCTGATATGTCTAAGCTAGGACTATACCATTCCTGGGTGGCTAGACAACGGTAGTAGTGGAATAAACTCCAAACTATGTCTCTCCACATCAAACACTAAGATGCCAATTCGCTTACACTCTTGTTGTCATAGATCAAGGCACCTATCTCTGATGTAAAACATTTAGCTAAAACGTTCTACATTCTACCATTCATGCAGAGTGGATGGATATAAAGTTGCAAGCAACAAACATGCTTATATTAAAAAATGGAGAGTGGATGGACTCAAAGCACAAGGACACAAAGCACAGAGATATAAACTTACTGTTAGGCTTATATCTTTCACTAAAGTTATCATGATGCACTCGAATCTCTTTGTGCATATAAACATGTTGAATGAAAGCCTCTGTCATTGTACTCATACCATTTGTGCATCTCCTGAATTCTATGATTCTACCTTTCCATTGCTTGTTGGGGTTTGTGACATCTTTGAGCTTGACCTTGAAATTGCCACAAGTACTTGGTCGCATTTAAATCCAGTTTAACTTACAACACCATATTAGGGAATATGGTAATTTTCCACAAGTTTGGGACACGTGGTCAAAAGTTTGGATTAACCATAACTTGAACACCACTAATCCAAAATGAGCGCTTTATAGCTCTTTAGATTCCATTTTTCAAGCGCTTTCCAATGATCGGTCATATGATAGGGTTTTGAGAAACTTACAAACATGTTATCCATGTCCCTTTTTTCAAGTATTCAAAAATGGGAATTGGGAAATTCCCAAATTCACTAATATGGTGTTTTACTGTATTGATCAGGTTTCCAGTTATCTTCATCATCTCTCTTGTTAAACACTTCCACTGTGTGAATATTACTGATATTCCTCCTCCTTGAAGACATCTAAATTAATAAAGCTAGACTGCATGATTAATAAATATATATGTTAGATTGTAAGCAATAAATATATATGTTAGATTGTAAGCAATAAATAAAGATTAAAACAACAAGAAATAAACAACAACTTACTGCGTTGATTTACACAATCTTGTTGCCTTGATTTACACAACCTTGTGCTCCTATGAAAATAAACATAAACACATCAAGACAAAACATTAACAAACCCTAAACCTATGATCATTACTGTTGTATTTTATGCCACTTGAAGTCATTACTGTGTGCAGAGAAGATTGTAATAAACAAATAAAGATAAAAAAAATAAGAAATAAATAGCAACTTACTGCTCACAACCTTGTTGCTCCTCTGAAAATAAATAGCAACATATCAAGAGAAAATGTAAACAAATCCTAAACCTATGATAATGTGGTATTTTATGCCACTTCAAATCAATACTGTGCAAAGAAGATTGAAAACAACAAATAAAGATTAAAACAACAAGAAATAAACAGCAACTTGCTGCTTTGATTTACACAATCTTATTGCTCTCACAACCTTGCTCCTGAGGAAATAAACAAAACATAAACAAATCCTAAACCTATGATTATTACTCACCTCCAGACAAAACATAGACAAACCTTAAACATATGATAATTACTCACTAGAATTTTAAGCCGCTTCACATCAAGATAGCTATCTATGGTGTAGAGAAGAGAAAGTTCATGTGAGAAAACGGGCATAACACACAGACGTTTTGTCCAAATGAGAGGAGAAAGTTATGGTGTAGAACAACATGACTATAAATTTTCATGAAGAAAGAACTAGAGTTGCAAAAGATCTGGCGAAATTGAATTTTGCCAAAGAAAAAGGGGAAAAATGAAAAGGTAATGAAATGCACAAGGAGGGAAAGTAAAAAGTTAAACATAAAAAAAAAATGTTTTTCAAACTTCCATGTGCTGACCACAAGGTACATTTGACATGAAAGATATGGATCTGATATGAAATCTGACATTTCTCTATTTTTTTAAGATATGGACTCTAATATGTTATTGTCTTAAGAGATTTGGGCAAAGATATGATAAAAAGATCCATGTTATATGGATCTAGAATCCCAATTCTCTCATTGGTCAGGCGAATCTTTTTTTATTCACTCCTTAAGGGGCAAAATGGAGACTCCATATTTCTCCTAATAGAAGTGGCAAGATGCATGTTCACTATCGTGTTCATAGTCCTCAAAATAACTGAGATAGTGGGTGCATATCCCATGCTCTTAGGAAGACCGTGGCTTAGAAGTGGAAGGATACAGCACAACTGGGATATAGAAAAAAACATAATCAAGAGAGGGAAAAAGAAGGTCTGCATTTCAATCTCGCAAGAAAAGATAAGCTGAATTTGAAAAACCGATCGATGCATGCACAGGCCTAAACTACCTGGAAGGGGTAGAAGACGACAACGAAGAATAAATCATGAAGGAAAATCAAGACCTACTGTCACTATTTGAGGTGGATACAGAAAGGATTGTTCAAGGATACAATTCAGTAGTCCTGGTGGCTCACTCTGAAGAAGTGCTACTAAATGAAGAAAGTGCAAAGGAATATGAGGAGGACACTTAGGATAGTGTGGCAGAACTATAGGCTGAGTAGGAAAAGTCCATGATGGCTCTCATGCAAGAGGAAGTCCAACTCAAAAAGTGAAACATCAGAGTCCAGGAAGATAAACTTGAAGAACTGAACTTAGGGGATGACCAAGAGGCAAAAACAATCAAAATCAATGCCCAACTGAATCAGGAATTTAGAGGAAGGCTATTGGATTTGCTAAAGTCCTACAAAAATATGTTTTCTTGGAATTACTCAGACATGAAGGGATTGATCCTAGATTCTACCAACACAAAATCAACTTAACGGAGGATGAAACTCCTATCAACAAAGGAGATATAGAATGAACCCCAACTATGCCAAACAAGTGAAGGAGGAGATTAACAAGCTGGTAAGAGTAGGGATAGGGTGGAATGTCTTTCATAAATAGTCATAATCCCAAAGAAGAATGGGAAGCCAAGGGTCTGCATTTACTACCACCACAAGGTGAAAGCCTCCACCAAATCTGATCCATTTCTCACTACGATTCATAGATTCCTTGCTAGATGTGGTAGCCGGGCATGAGGCATACTCCTTCTTGGATGGGTTTAGTGGGTACAACCAGGTACGGATAGCCCTGGAGGACAAAGAAAACAGAGCCTTTGTGAAAGAGTAGCGGGATTTATCCTCCAATGTAATGACTTTGGGCTAAAACATTATCCATTCACCTTCCAAAGGATGGTTCAAGAAATATTCTATGAATATTTAACCACCTTCATGAGGGTGTTAGGGGATGATTTTAGTGTGTTTGAAAAGAAAGAAGATTGCATAACACACCTCACAATGTGCTTGAAGAAGTACAGGAAGGTCAGCTTGAGCCTTATTCCAGCCAAGTGTGCCTTTGCTATAATAAGTGGATCCCTCTTAGGGCACATAGTCAAAAGGGCTAGTTGTGGATCCGACCAAGGTCATTAATCATTGTAAAGATGCAGTCGCTCAAGAACGCCAAAGAACTTGCAAGATTCCTGGGACTAATAAAGTGGCATAGCAGATTCATGAGGTTCCTAGCAAATGTGGCAGTGCCCTTGTATAGTCTAACGATGAAAGATGCAGAATATGTATGGTCTAGATCATTCCATAATCTCAAGCAAATATCGTCGTGGAAACACCCATTCTCCAGTTACCAAACTATGATCTGGTATTTCATGTATTTGTTGATGCCTTTGATTTTTCCGTTGGTAGTGCTCTGATATGCAAGAAGCGCAGGAAGGCTGGTACATTACCAATTTACTATGCAAGCAGGACATTGTTTAGACTTGAAAAGAACTACTCTATAGCAAAAAAGTCACCAAGGATGATCTACTCTATCAAGAACTTCAGGCACTATCTTTTTGGAAAAGAATTTGAATTTCATGTAGATCACAAAGCACTCTTATATCTAATGAACAAACTAGACCTGGTAGGAAAATTTACCAAATGGATGCTTTTGTTATAAGAGTTCGAGCTCACCATAAGGCACAACCATGGAAACAAGCACACAATAGCAGATTTCCTACTATCAAGGTTGGAGTTAGCAGAAGATCAAGAGGGGGTGAAAGATGATTTCCTAGATGTGCAACTCTTCCTCATAGATGGAGAAAAACCTAGCTGCTATGATGAGATGTTGCAATTCGTGTCTGACTTGTCCTTTTTGGAATACATGTCCAAAGATGAGAGAAAAAAGTTAACTCTTTAAATCAAGTCATTGATGGTGGAAGCTGGACAACTCTACAAGATGGGCATTGATCAGATACTGAGAAGATACATCCTTGAACATGAGCAACTGGCTGTGCTGGCAGAAGCGCACTAAGGAATAAGCAGAGGGCACTTTTGTAGAGAAGTCACAAAGCAAAAACTATTTCAATCAGGATTGTGGTGGCCATCTACATTAAGAGACACGCACAAGTTCGCAAAGGAGTGAAATTTGTGCCAAAGGCTAGGGCAACCAAATGATGTAGACAAAATGGCGCACACCCTAATATTACCCCTAGAGCCGTTCTAGAAGTGGGGTCTGGACTTCGTTGGCCCATTCAAGCAAGAAACTCACCAAATAGGAAACAAATACACCCTGGTGGGCTACGGCTTACTACACAAAATGGGTAGAGGCCAAGGCTTTGAAAGACTGTAAGGCAGCATCAATAGCAAAGTCTCTCCAAAAGAGTACAATGATTGACAAGATTTGGATGCCCAATAGAGATAGCAAGTGACCATGGGACACACTTCCTTCATGAAGTGATCAAGAAACTGACAGAGAAGAATATGATAATGCATAAGAAGTCAACAGTCTACTACTTGCCATAGGCAAAGGGGAAAGTAGAATCCACCAATAAAATCTTGAAGGGAATACTAGTCGAGAAAGTGAATGAAAATAGGACCAACTAGGACACAAAGCTACACTCAGCATTGTGGGTATTTCGAACAGCGTATAAGAATGCAACAAGACTTACACCTTTCAAAATGATTTATGTCCTCGAGGTAGTAGTGCCCAAATGGAGTTCCTAACACAAAGCCTCAAGATACCTGGCAGAAAGGCTCTCTCCTGGAAGAATCATAGGTGCACAAGATCGAGCAACTCTTTAAGTTGGATGAAAGGAGATTGCATAGTGCATGGACAGCTAAAATTGTATAGAAAAGGAGAAAGTTGCAGGTGAACATGAATATGAAATTCAAAATCTTTAAATAAGCAGATGTAGTCTTGTCAAGGAATGGGAACCCACCCACAAAAATTGAAAATGAGATGAACGGGCCCATTTAGAATTGTCAAAAGAATGGGAACATAAGCTTTTGAGTTGGTAATTTTGGATGGAGAAAGCCTAAGGAGTCTGGTGAACGGGTATGGCTGAAGCCTTATTATGGAAGAATGCCAGAACGAGAAAGACAAGTATGGGGTGAAAGCATGATAAGGTGGTACACTTTCTACCAGCTACATTGGTTGCCACCACACTTGTAGACAACCAATATTAGTGGATTTAATATCATCATAAGATGTATTTATCAATTTATCTAGTGCCTTTTAGATATAATAAATTTGAAACAAGATTAAATAACCATGTTTTAATTCTCTAACTCTACATAAAGTGTTTCACGCCAATTGTAAACCATTGTCCATGACATAGGTTTTCAGTCCACCTTATCATGCTTTCACCCTATGTCTAGAAGGAAATGTGTCTCCATATCCAAATATAGATCCGGAGAACTTAAAGAAAGTGTTTTCAAAAGGAAAATTGTGTTCAAATCTAGATTCACATCTAGAGAATGTCCAACAAGGAGAAGCGTGTAGTCAGGTTCTAGAAAATGCCCAACAAGGAGAGTTCGAGTCCAGTTAGGATCAGAAATGAGGAGAGGATTCTGGAGCAAATAAAAATAGAAGAGAACAAAATCCAAAATTGGGATGTACATATGTAAATATGATTGCAATGTGCACAAAAATCAAGGAGTGAGCTGGCCATAGCATGGAGGTGGGGGGAAAATCAAGGTTGCTGCCCCAAAAAGGGCACATGGATGGAAAGGGAAATTTGTCACATCGCCGTTGCCTATTCTTAGCCCAATTATTAATGACCCCGCAAACGGTGCATCAGGCACACAGGCTGGGTTCAAGGAGCTCTCAGCTGCTTACAATGTTGCATGACAGATGGCCTAAAGTAGATGACTAAACTAGAGGTTGCAATCAAAGACAAGGATGCTATCATCCAGATGGTGAGAAGCCAGAAGAAACCCCTACACGAGGAGAGCCGTACACTAGGAGGATGGAGGTAGACCGCCTAGGAAAGATGCAGAGCCAGATTCGTGGCCTCCAAAAGGACAATGAGGAGATCAAAGAGGAAATGGAGAAGATGAGGGAGGCAATGGCCCCAATGGCCCCAAAAATGGCCCCAAAGGAGAAAGCATATGAGCGATTGCAAGAAGACCTAGACAGTGCTAAGGAATGCCACACTGCCAAGAAAAGGCTAGGTCACCTTGATTAGAGAAGAGCACATTAGGGTCATAAAGCAGATGTAGACTAGGGCTGACAAAGATAAGATTGTGCTAGTTAAGGAAGAAGCCAGGATCGCTGTCTTGGATGCCGATGAATTTTTGGAAGTGTATGAACTAGAAGTAAAAAAGATGGAGAAATGGCAAGTGCAGGTTATCAAGGATCTAAAGGAGGTGTGGGGGGAATATTTAAAGGAATTGATAGTGGTAATGAAAGCACCTATACAGACAAATGGTGCCCTATAATTCACAGGACAACAATCTAGAGAGAGGATGCAGATAATCAAATCTAGCCCTAGCTAACAAGCTCGGGCACCGACAAGAGCTTTGCACTTTGCACCTAGCCAAGAGGGCAAGGAGGTCGAAGCCACTGGGGGAGGTACCAACAAGGAAAAGCTGCTACAAAAGGAAAAGCACAACTAAAAAAGAAAAAGCAACTGCAAAAGAAAAATGAACAGCTAAAAAATGAAATGGAAGTTTGGAAAAGGAGATTCACCCCTCCTAAAAGGAGTTGAAAAGAAGCCAACCACGCTGATAGATGGAAAGGGGAAAGAACTTGTCATATACAAAGGGTCATCAATGGACCTAATCCTTGATGAGGAGCTGAAAGGGCATGTATGGGCAGAAACAAAGGAGCTGGAGGAGAAGGAGAATGATGAATCTATGCTTAAGGCACAAATCGAAGGGATGGAGTCTCTGGTTGAACATTTCAAAGAGTAGTAGAGGCAAGTTGGGCTAACAATAAAGGCCCCTCATGAAGGATGTGGAGGCTTCCACACTTGCAAGAATGAAAAGAGGAAGAGGAGGAAAAATGACAGTGAATGAGATGAATGTTGCATTGACAACAGCTCACACTCACCTCTGGAAAAAAGACAAGAGCAGCTGGACACCATGAGAAGGGTGCATGAGAAGAGGCGTGAATAGCCCAAGCCAACCTCAAAAAAAGGCAGGAGCAGATGGATGTCATGAGAGAAGGGTACACGCCGAGGAAGTCCAAGAAAAAGATAAGATGATAGAGGACTTCCAAGGCTAGGAAAAAAGAGAAAAGGGGGCAAAAGAAGAACTCAACCAAAAGAGTATGCGTTTCTAGAACGGAACTACCCTTTAATACATGCAAGCTTTAATCTAGATAGCCTAGCAGGTAGGTCCCTGAGACCTCCCAACTGGGACGAAATTGCAAAATTCATGAACCAATTGTTGGAAGTGTAGAAGACAAAAAGATATGGCCAAGGGGGCAAAAGAAGAACTCAACCAAAAGAGTATGTGTTTCTAGAACAGAACTACCCTTTAATACATGCAAGCTTTAATCTAGATAGCCTAGCAGGTAGGTCCCTGAGACCTCCCAACTGGGACGAAATTGCAAAATTCATGAACCAATTGTTGGAAGTGTAGAAGACAAAAAGATATGGCCAAGGCAACTCTCAAGCAGGGGCATTAGCACAAGGAAGAAACCCCTCCCTGAGATCTAGAGTAGTAAGTGGAAGCAGCAGTCTCTTACAACTCATAGATTTGGATGAGGAGGCAACAACTCATTCAAAGAGAGACACTGCTAAAGCCCCTCACCACCAACAGAGTCAACAAGCAGAAATGAAAAGGGAAGTGTTGAAGCTTGAACCTAGAGGAACACCACCCTATGGGCGAAAATGGAGTTGGGGTGCAAGAAGAAGGTCAAAAGAACCGCGGAGCAGATAGTATTTGAAGAAGACATCATCACCCCAAAGTAAATAGAGCCCCGTAAGCATGCTCATAAATAGAAGCAACGAAGAGGGCTAGGGCAAGGCATCCAAAGGAGGAGTGGCCCATTGATGTGCAATTATGAAGGGGCGAGTGACAAAAGCACATGCATAGGACATGCGTGGGTAAGCAACGAAGAGGGCTAGGGCAAGGCATCCAAAGGAGGAGTGGCCCATTGATGTGCAATTATGAAGGGGCGAGTGACAAAAGCACATGCATAGGACATGCGTGGGTAAGCAACATGAAGAGGGCTTATGAGCCACGATATGCCCATGATTGCACCATCAAGTTCATCTCAGGCAGTATTGCAATGGAGAAGGTACTAGAAGAAGGCGGCTAGAAGAGGCCATAGGGAATCTGGATGGGAGGACCAGGATTTTGAGGTAATCTAGACACAAATGTTTTTGAACAAGCAATTGTGGGCTTCACTACTAGCGTAACATCCATTGTGATCACTAGGTGTTGACGGACAATCAGCCCATTTGGTTGCCACCCAAATCGTTGTTGGACTAACTGTAGTGCAACATATCGAGCCTTTTTATTTTGTATTAAACTTGTAACATCTTCTTGATGATGGGTAGTACCTGTGGTTTGTAATAGAAAAAGGGAGAGTAGTCGGATAAGGGGGTAGAGGAGTTAGAGTAGACCATGTCTACTTGGCTGAGATTGTAGAAAGTGAGTGCATTACTGTCTGGATAGAAAGACTCATGTTAGGTCTACTCAAGCCCATAGGAGAGGAACAGTACTGATAGGGGAACATGAGAGTCTAGTGAGCAGTTCATGAGCAAAGTCCTTACGATGGCATTGTACTGTAATACTCAAGAATGGATTGGTCTTTGCCTTACTGTTGCTTTCTCTCTATTCATCTCTGTCTATTTAGTATTTAATCATGTGCTAAGCTTGATCCTATCTAGATGTGGAATACTATCTAGATTTTGTATAGCCCTAGGAACTAATCCACTTTTAATTCTTAATCAATTAGGTGGCTCAATGTCCTAGTGTTGTCTTATTCCATTGGGCACAACTGCATTAGTAGCTCTTCCAAAGCAGACTCAGTGGTCTGAAACCACATTAGTGCTGAGCTCCTCCTAGGAACTAATCCACTTTTAATTCTTAATCAGTTAGGTGGCTCAATGTCCTAATGTTGTCTTATTCCATTGGGCACAACTGCATTAGTAGCTCCTCCAAAGCAGACTCGATGGTTTGAAACCACATAAGTGCTAAGTCCTAACCAGACACCAACATACGGTTTTTGGAATGCCCATAATGTTGAGTGCAACTTTGTGTCCCAGTCGGTCCTGTTTGCGTTCATTGTCTTGACCACTTGAGATTCCCTTCAGGATTTTATTGGTGGATTATGATTCCCCATTTGCCTATCAGAAGTAGATTGTTGACTTCTTATGTGTTATCATATGTTACTCTGTTAGCTTCTTGATCACTTCATTAAGGAAGTGGGTCTCTTGGTCGTCGCTAACTATCTCTGTTGGGCATCCGAATCTTGTCATGATAGTTTCATAAAGAAACTTTGCTGACGATGCCTTATAGTCTCTCAGGGTTTTGGCCGCTACCCATTTTGTGCAGTAATCCGTAGCCACCAAAATGTATTTATTTCATGTGTGCTGAGCTCCTCGATTGCTCTACCATTGCACACTGGCTTCATTCCTACTGCAATTTCTCCCCTTTTCTTGACCAAGTTTGTCCTATCCAGATTCTCCGCAAAATGCTCTCCCAAGATCAGGCTTTCTTGCATTGTTTGCACCATCCTTTATGCACTAGCTTGGTGATTTTCTCACGGACTCTCTTCTTCCCTATTCATTGTTCTCACTTCTATTTCTGTTATGGTTCAAAATTCTTGCCTATTAGCGTTGATGGCTTTGGGAAGTATTGCCTCTATAGATCCGTCCCCAAAGCACACCATTGTAAGAGGAGTCTATCACAAGCACCACAACCCAACAAAAGTAACAATATAAGGCACCAGAACACCCAACCACTATCCCTTGGTCCTCAGTTGTCCCAAAGGGATACTTCAATACCCTCCTAGCCTTTCTAGTCTATCATGCTGGAATGTCCTCTAAGTTCATCACTAACCTCCGACGTCTTGATCTATCACCAAATAGCCTCTCCTAACCTTGATTGTTACTTAGTTGACCAAATGCACTCCCAATGACATAGAAAGATCAGATTCTGCCTTCGAAGTCCTCTCTTTGTATCCTATCACAAATTTTCTTACCAGAGTCCCAAAGTAACCTCCACTGTCATCTAGCTCCAAATCCGTGTCTTAAAACCTCTCAGATCTAAGCAACTTCCCTCAATTGACCTTTGTTTGATAGTATACTTTCTTGGTAGATAAGTCAGAAACCCAATGTTACCTACTTCCAAATTTAGATGGCTTTCCCCTATCCAAAACAGGTTCTCCAATGTCCACAATGGTCCTCTAATGTCAGTAAACCAAATAAACATGATCGCATGACCTTCTTGGATGTCCTGTTGACCCTCCTCCAACCACCTTCTGACTGGACTCAGCTAACTTCTGCCTCATGCCCGACTTACATAGAAGCCTCTTCTGATGCAAAAATACTCACCAAATGTCGTGAGACTTCTATAAACCCTCAGAAGTTGCTAAACTTATCAAGATAGCACCGCATAATCTCTTTGTTGACTATTACAAGCTCATTGCTGCCTCGGAATGAACTGTCTCTTGAGGCCCACTAATCCGATTCAACTGACTCCAATTTTCACACTTTTGTGTCAGCTGACATCTCCACACACACAAAACTATGAAACCAATCAAGAATCCATCGCGTGGGACACTTTGTTGACACCAGCCACATTCAACTAACTCTGATAACTCACTACCTTATCTGACTACTGTCAGATGGTTATGAGTCACAACAATCATATATATTGTGAGAGAGGTGATTGTTGTGAGTCTACAAGTAATGCCTCTAGCTACCAAGTTGAGACTCACAACAATCACCTCTCTCAAGCTTAGACAAGTTAATCCAATACCACTGTACCTTGAACTGACAGATGTGATGTCTAGCTGACACACATCTAACTCTGTACTTCCCAATAGTTTTTTACTAAGCCAAAAACTGTTGAACTGACTCACAATCAACACTCTAGAAAACAAACCAACAGACCCCATTGGTCCATCTCCATCAACTCAATCAAAGCCACACCATACCACAACAAAGCATTGGTCCATCTCCATCAACTCAATCAAAGCCACACCATACCACAACAAAGCATTGGTCCATCTCCATCAACTCAATCAAAGCCACACCATACCACAGCAAAGCATCAAAACATAAGTTTCTATATCCACTCACAACAAATACTAGCCAAAACCCTCTATTTTCATCAAATGGACAAGGAACTTCAACTCTGATGCAATAACCCTGACACTTAGGAATATCAACAGTAGAAAAAACTAGATAAATGGGGGGATCCAAAACAAGGATTATTCAAACTCTTTGATCTTACAAAACCATAAACAAGAAAGGCTCTAACATTAGGGCCAATTTGGACAAGAAAAGGGTTGTCTAAGGATCTAAAAAGGGGCAACTTAAAAAAGACCATGAAGATCTTACCAAAACTATTCAACATGGGTACTCATTGGATAGAGCTCATCAAGCGCCACCTGTGGACCATTTGAGCACTAAATTTGGAGTTCATATGTAAAAGTTATGGCCAAAATAGTGCAAAATGTTCCAAAAGTAAGTGAAGGAGATCTTGACACGTGTACAAAAATGCCATACTTCTTGACACATGGCTCCTCCTTGACCCTTAGATCAAGAATAGAGAAACCCTAAACAGCCCTTTTTTCATCCAAATTGGCCCTAATGAACAACACCTGGAGGCCATGACCATGCACAGTAGAGAAAAGATTTTAGCAATCTTTGGACAGGTTCAAGTTTCAACAGAGCTGCGTGAGGTTTCTTAGGGAATGAATCCTCCTACAAGATCCTCCGTCATTGTGCACTCTCTACTGTGAACCAATCCAAATCTCCTCAAATCAACCCCGTTTTGATTCACACAAGCCAAAAAAGAACAATTTGCAAGCTCCCACTAAGAAACTATCCAAAACAAAGCCTTGGTCTCTCCTCCCCTTCTCAATATCTCTCCTCAGACTCTCACCTTCAGTTGTTCCTCAGTATTGCGTGATTTCATCAGCTACCATGTTGCCATCAAGCACCTCGATTGAGCATATCCTTTGGGCTTGAAAATTTCCTATCATTATTCGCAAAACCCCCCCTTAGTTGAAGCATTTATGCTTAGCCACTTATTTGGCAAAACTATTAGTCCAACATTATATCCACTTCAACTCCTACCAGTTGATCCACACCAGCATCTACACTTGGTCCACGTGGGTCAAACACATATGACACCATTATCCAAATCCAACCAACTAACTTAATCCACCCACCTGGGTCAAATGGGTACATCACCCTCTTCCAAACCCATCCAGTCGCACTGAGCCATCCACCTAGATCAAACACTTGCTAATCATTTGCAAACAACCTCTTAGCCTTGGCCCTATCATCTGACTGCATCACACAAGAATAGTTATTGTCGAGCTCCCCAAACCCTGCTTTCTTGTCAAGTCTAAGATCACACATCTAAGAACAATTTGTAGTTCTTTGTTCCCCCATCAAAACTTGCGTCCATTCCCCCAATGCACTTTCTATCAAAATTACGGGGAGTATGCACAATGGAAGCAATAGTTCATGGCAATATGAGAAGAAGAAAGAACACAAGATGCATAGAACATTTGAGGAATATAAGATTTTCTTATGTAGAACATTTGAGGAATTTACATAATTTCCCTCAACCTTAGTAACATCTTTGGTACCATCTCTTCCATAGTGGCTTTATGCACCACCCTTGTTGCTCCTTCTCTTTGATGAAACCATCTTCTTGCAAAAAGACAATCTTCAAGTGGGATTTGGATATACCATTCTTCATTACATTGGCTTCATTGATTGTATCTTTGTGCTTCTCCAATCCTTTCTTGTGGTAGACATGATTCATGCATACACGTCTCCTTGCAATCATGCTAGCTTCCTTAGTCCAGCTGCTACAAAGACTAATACATGGCCACCCATGTTTTAATAGCTTATGCAAGTGCTTCTCAATATGCTTCTTGCTTCCATACATGCACCAATGTGAACATTAATTTAGGAGACGTCTTACCACTTGTTTATCAATAGAAGGGAAGTTTCTAACTCCATTACAATACGGTAGACACTTCCACACACATGAGTTCATCAGAAAATTTTAGGATCGGATTTCATGCTTGATGCGTCGATTTTGCTTGGTTTGAAAAAATTGTGCATGCCTTACACTTCCTAAGTGAGAACGACACAAATAATGTCTTCCTCCGCTTGCCTTAAGCTAAAAATGAATGAGTAAAGAAACCTTGTAAAACCTTTGAGGTCTTAGAGAACTGGACAAAAACCTAGCCCCCACGGCAACAGATGGCCGAAGGAATGTTGTAGAAACGGCACCAGACGGCTACAGCAAGGTGGCGGTTGTGTTTTTGGATGATGCACCTCCAACTTGATAGGGGGAAAGAATACAAACCAAACAACCTTCCACACCTTCAACAGATCATGAAGCTCCCATATGCATGTTCAAAATCTTTGAAGAAGATTGATGACGGAAAGATTCGACGAAATTTTTTGACAGAGAAAACCAAAAAATTACCAATTTGCTTGCATTTTTTTCTTCTTTTTCCTCTTCTCTTCTTCTCGTTGTTGACGATGAGAATCTTCTTCTTCTTCTTCTTCCAGGCTTCAAGAGCTTGTTGATGATGATGGAATCTCCTATTTGATGAAGCTCTTTTGTTGCCTTCATTCTTAACACCTTTTTTCTTCTCACCTTCTTCTACCACCATCGTTCTTCATGAGGATGTGAATGCTTATGATAGTGAGAGAAAGAAAAGGGGATTGAAGGGGAACTTAGCCTTTGCAAGGCTCTAATACCATGTCAAAATTATGGGGAGTATGCACAATGGAAGAAATAGTTGATGGCAAGATAGAGCAACATATATGAGAGAGAAGAACAAGAACACAAGATGTATTGAAAGCTTCTATATTACCTAATTCTATTTTAGCCACTCCAAAGTTGGCTTGACCTTCACCTTCAAGTGTTGTGTTATGTTACTAAAAGTGAGGATTCCTACCCTTTATAGAGGGTTCAGCAAGGGCTAGGGTTAAATTTTTAAATATATATAAATATTTAGATAATAAACATATGTTATCATATTTAATTTTTTATTTTTATATTTTCTGACATAATAACTATATAAGTTTATATTTACTATATATTTATTAAATTAAATATTTTTTATTTATTTTATAATAATAAAATACTTATTATATAAACATATATTTATTTACATTATATTTATAGGTATTAATTTATCTATTTTTTAATATATTTACATGTATGTATACATACATACACACACACATGTATGCGTGCACGCACACACATATATACATACATACATACATACGTATGCGTGCGTGTGTGTGTGTGTGTATGTATGTGTGTATATCTTTTATTATACTAAATATTTTTATTTATATATATATATATATGTGTGTGTATAATATAAATATATATATATCTTTTTATAATAAATATTTATTCATTATTAGAAATAATATTATTTAATTAAAAACACACACACACACACGCACACACACGCACACACACACACGCACACACATGCACACACACATATATGTATTATAAATATATATGTATTTAAATAATAAACATATAAAGTATATATATATATACATATTTATATATATATATATGTATATATATATATATGTATGTATATGTATATGTATATGTATATGTATATGTATATGTATATGTATGTGTATGTATATGTATGTATGTGTGTGTGTATTTAAATATTCTCTTTCTCTCTCTCTCTCTCTCTCTCTCTCTCTCTCTCCGCTATATATATATACACATTATACTTTTTGTTATATATATATATATATATACATATATATATTTATTTATGTATTTATATACTTACACATATTTGCACGCGCACACACACACACACATATGTATATATATATATATATACATGTATACATACATGACCAAGGTGGTCTTCAGCTTATCAAAAGCACTCTGGCACCTAGCAGACCACTGAAATAGGGTGTTCTTTTTGAGAAGGTTAGTTAGGGGGAAGCTATGAGAGCATACTTTGGTATAAAAATCCTATACCAACCAGTCAATCCCAAGAATCCTCTGACTTCTTTCACTGTCTTTGGTTCAAGCCAATCTATGACTGATTGGACTTTTGCGAAATCTGGAGAAATTCCATCTTTGGATACCAGAAAGTCCAAGTATTCAACGTGGTCGCAGAGAAAGTGCATTTACTCTTTTTGGCAAAGAGTTGGTGCTTCCTTAGAATCTCAAGATCTTTTCGGACATGAGTCTCATGGTCAGCTGCATTCTTTGAGTAAATTAGAATGTCATCAAAGAAAACTAGAACAAAATCATCCAAGTATTCTCTGAGGATGTCCTGCATTAGGCAATTGAATGTAGCTGGGGCATTAGTTAATCTGAATGGCATGACAGTAATTCATAGTGCCCATAGCGAGTACTGATTACTATTTTTGGTATATCTTGATCATTGATCCTGATCTGGTAATACCCGGATTGGAGATCTATCTTTGTGAAGATCTGGGCTCCATTTAGCTTGTCCAAAAACTCATCAATTCTTGGGATAAGATACTTATTCTTAACTGTCCCAACTAATTTTTAGACCTCTGTAGTCCACACAGAGTCTAAGCGTTCTATCTTTCTTTTTCTGAAAGAGAATTGGCGCACCCTAAGGTGAAACACTAGGTCTTACAAACCCTTGTTCTAACAGCTGTCTAAGCTATTCCTTGAGTTTGATGGCTTTAGGAATTGGCATTTTGTACGTGCAGAGGACTACTGGCTGAGCTCTAGGGGTCAATTCAATCACATGATCTACTTCCCGAATTGGAGGCATTTCAATTAGCTCTGCTGGGAATAGATCATCAAATTCATTGAACCATTCTGGTTCTTTAGCCTTAAGCTTTGGTTCTACTAGGTTCATTTTGACAACATAAATTTGCTACTTCTTTCTAAGTCCTTTCAGCACCCTAGAAGCTTTTACTAACGGAAGGTCTGGGGATCCAGAGACTCCAGTTCTTGAACTTTGTTCCCATGAAGGTCATGGAAGGAAATGGTTCCATTGTGATAGTGTATGTTAGCTTGATTTTTGTGGAGCTAGTCCATTCCAAGGATCCCATCAAAAACTCCCAGAGGTAAGACTGAGAACTGAAGGTTAGGTCCTTGGTTTTCAATTGCAGCAAAGATCTGTCCTCTTTCCTCTTCTACTACCTCTGAAATTGTGACTACTCTAGCTGCTGCAATCTGAGGTGGAACTCTTTCTCTTTGGTTGCCCTAGTTCTGGGAAGGAGTTCTGAGGTTACTCTGGAGAGAGGAAGATGGCTGAGCTGGAGTTCTTGTGGGGTTTCCCTGACTTGGGCGAGAGGGACCCTGATTAGACTGGTATGAAGGGGTTGGTCTCTGAACTTGGGGTCCTTGACTTCCCTGTCCCCTTGACATGGCAGGAGTCGGGCAGTCTTTCAACTGGTGACCAAAACCTTGGCATCCAAAACATCGGTTTTCACTTCTGAGCTCATCCCTTTGATTTCATGAAAGAGGTGGGGCTCCTGAGAAAGTATTCTGGGGGAAGGGTCTTCCTTCACTTCGGAATCTTCCTGCATCCTCATTCTGATTCGCGCCTTGCTACCTCTTCGGGGGTGGAAAGTTTGAAGTACTTCCCTGGGCTTGGAATCTTTTAAAGTTAGAGGGTGCAAGCTTTGGTGGGAATTTTTTAAAGTTAGAGGGTGCAGGCTTTGGCGGGACCTTTACTACAAAGGCTTTGGCAAAATACTTTGCCATTCTTACTGCTTCAGCCATGGACACTGGCTTGGCATTTTTGACGAGTGTGTCCAAGGGTTCATTCATTCCCCGAATGAACCTGGCCATGAGTTGTTCTTCATCCAGAGGTGGTGAATATTTGAGTAGAAGAGCAAAGGCCTGCTGATATTCCTCGATGGTTTTACTCTCCTGCTTTAGCTCTAAGAATTCGTTCAATTTGATTTCCGAAAATCCAGGGGGGACAAAATCTCTTTCTTAGATAGGTTTTTAGGTCGTTCCAGGACTGAGTATTTCTGTCCAGATGGTTGGTGTCATAGTGGTTCCTCCATGCTACCCTGGCTGTTTCCACTATTTTCAGCCGGGCAAGAGCCATTTTTCTCCGCTCATTGTAGCCTGTGATGTCAAAATATTCTCCATGGCTTCCACCCATTTCTCCACAGCCTCGCCTAGGTTCTCCCCTTCTCCTTTGAAGGGTCCTGGCTGAGTCCTATGAAGAGCCTTGCGAACATAGGGTCAAGCTCGTCATCTTCAGAGAGAGGGTCTCGCTGATGGCCACGGTTTTCTTGTCTCATGATTCTGTCAAAAATTTATATATTATTAAAATTTTATTTTGATATCATCCACGAGATCTTAAGACTTAAGAGGTTCGGAAAACAATTTCTTAAACAAGATAATGATCTTATTGGAGATCTATGACATATGTTCGATAGCAAATCTTTCTTTATCAGATCGTCCGTAAACAATCACTTATATAGGGAATTTTTCTTCAGAAAACATTTCTATATTTATATAAAAGTTGCAATGTGCACATAGAGAAGCTCGGCTCGAGAATCACTGCCTCAGTCGTAATCATATAAAGAAGCGAAACTATGAGAAGACATACCATGGTACACACGTTCATTACACAAAGAGGTGCTGCAATTCTATTTCTTGGGATTAAACGACTAAGAAGTCTAAAAAATCGGCATGAAGTTCTGAAGTTCTTGGGTGAATGATCAAAGAATTGAACATGCTAAACAAGCCCTAGTCTTATCAGAATCATGGCCAAGGAAATATTTTTCCTGAGCCTTTGGCACTGACTGGTACTGATATTAATACACCGTCCTCCATTGAACCACATATACTGGCGTCGCTCAAGAGGATCACGAAAGTAAAGACTCTCAAAATGGTGAGCGAGTCTCACTCTGCTCATTCGGGTCATCACAGAGTTGATGAGGTGATCAAATGCAAAAGCTATCATATCCTGACTCTGAGAGAGTCCAAGAATTCCAGATAGGTTCGGGGTGTCCATCTATAAATTTCCAAATCAACTTATAAGTTTTTAATTTTTTGAAGTTCATTCTCATAGTATTAACAAGTGAAAAACATTTCTTTCCCAGATTTTCTATTAAAAATTTAGGTAATTTTTTCTCTGATACCAACTGTGAGATCGCTCTGTCTCCTCCGCGCACCGGACTCCCGGTAGTAGCTGATAGCAAAAGCAGCCCCCTCATATGCGAGGTAGGGTTCTCACTCGGGGCCTCGCCCACCACGAATGTCCGGGCACGCGACTAGGCTGGTGGTCAGTCCGAAAACCGAAACCGGGAAAATTTTCCATGCCCAAAAAGCGGGGACGATTCCACCTTTTTGAATTTTCTTAACGAATGTTTCTAACGAGATTAAATCTAAACTATCCTTCACCTAAATAAACCAGATAGAAGGAAACTATCCTTCACCTAAATTTAATCATTTGAGCGATTTCAATGCTTTTTACTAATCAAGATCAGGCACAGCCGTTGATCCACTCAATTGAGAAAATTATCACGGAATTAACTAACTACTCGAATCCTAGCGTAATCCTAAGATTTTTCAGTTTGAAATTCCACTGGAAAGCCACCACCTTACCACTGGAATCGGTAGAACCAAACAAGTACTCACCCACCCATAATAGAAATGCCTTTCTTAACTTTAGCTTTAGAAAATAGATATGCACACACTCCTCTTTAAAACTTTAATATAAAAAAATAATCCATTGACAAAACAGATATGATCACAGATTTCATAACTCAAAATTTTCATTCAATCCCTTTTTTCACAAAAACAATACCACTCTGGACTCTCCGTTGGGACCAGCTGATCAGAATGAGATCCAGTAATAATAGATTACAATAATCATCTCGTCAACATATATATCTTCCTCGACATATGTATGGGTGTCCTAAGCACCG
This sequence comes from Cibotium barometz, assembly GCF_041138505.1. Classification (NCBI taxonomy): domain Eukaryota; kingdom Viridiplantae; phylum Streptophyta; class Polypodiopsida; order Cyatheales; family Cibotiaceae; genus Cibotium; species Cibotium barometz. Next base: position 3,848,483 of record NC_141109.1, read on the forward strand.
CGAGCCCGTGCATCGCTTGGTCAGAACCCTCCAGGATCCTCCTTAGGTGTATTGGTACTTCACTCAGGGACCGCTTCATCGGCCCTCGCCCATCGTACCAAAAGCACACCATTTTTCCCCATACCTAGGCTGGTCAAGACCTGGGCAGGTTTTTGCTGCGTGAGCTGTCCCTCGAACACCCCCGCCAGCTGTTGCAACCAAACTTCCCTTAGATAAACATATATGCCAAATGCTCCCTCGAGCATTCTAGCGTAAGACACTCCTTTAAGAAAACAGGGTTTGTATGCAAGTTTTTAGTTTTGATTTTGTTTGAAAACCATGAATAATCTTAAATCCGTATCCCAATACTTCTAGATCCAGGTCTGAATTCTAAACAAAATTCCTCGAATTCTGTTAACTTGATTCCTCAGATCAAAATTAAAAGTCTTAACTTAGTTTCAGATTCGGTGGGGATTTGAGGACATTTTTCCTGGACTGGGCACATCGTCATTGATTGAAACTGACGAAGGAATTAGGTCTTGGTCAATAGTCTGAAAATTAGAGTTTGGGTCTGGAAAGGTTCTTCCTAAACTATCTTTCTCGAAAGGTACTATTTCAATTTCTCTTTTTCTAAATTTCGTTCAACGAATATTTGCTTACTAATTTCTAAAACATGAATTTCTTATGAGGAATAAAATAATCATTTATCTCGATCTCCAACTTCGATAGTTTAATTGAATTTTCTCATTCCCATCTTAGTGAATATGAAATGGTAGAATTTTCTCTCACATATTATCTACTTTTTTATTTTTACAATTTTTACGAAAATTAACAGAGGATTAAAGAAAACCCTTATTTAATTATAAAGATTCTATATGCATCTAATTATGCAAAATCTAATTTTGATGAAAGTCACACTTTTATCATCATAAGAATCATTTATGATGAAAATTACTCTTTTAACATGAAAGAATTTATTTTATGCACATGTTTATGCATATAAATCATTTATAATGAAAATCACTCTACTAATAAAAGAATTTCTTTTATGCATATGTTTATGTATACAAATCATTTATGATGAAAATCACTCTTTTAATATAAAAGAATTTCTTTTATGCATATGTTTATGCATACAAATCATTTATGATGAAAATCACACTTTTAATATAGAAAAAATATCTTTGATGCACCTATTTATGCATAAAAATCATTTATGATGAAAATCACACTTTTAATATTAAAAAAATATCTTTTTTGCATATGTTTCTGCATAAAAATCATTTATGATGAAAATCACACTTTTAATATTTAAAAAATTATCTTTTATGCATATGTTTATGCATAAAAATCATTTATGATGAAAATAAAAAATATATCTTTTATGCATCCATTTATGCATAAAAATTATTTATGATGAAAATAACACTTTTAATATTAAAACAATATCTTTTATGCATATGTTTATGCATAAAAATCATTTATGATGAAAATCACACTTTTAATATATATAAAAAATATCTTTTATGCACCCATTTATGCATAAAAATCATTTATGGTGAAATAAAATTTCAATAAGCTTCCTTCTATACATAGAATTTAATTCTAAAGAGAGTAACATTTTTTTAATGAAATATTTTTAGTATGCATTTTTCTATACCTAGGATGAAAAATAACACTTTATGAATACAAATACGATGGGAATTACTCTTTTTGAAGAAAAAAGAAACTTATTTTTCACAATTTTAGAAAAATTTTGCCATAAACTCCTTTGTATGGCTGACCATTTTTCAATTTTTAATTCTTTACAATTAATTGGAAGTTCACCAAGAGTATTTAAATCATTCTAATGTAAACATTTTCTAGTTTATCAAAGAGAAACATAATGAAAAACTTGATTTTATCCATTAATCATTCATCTATGATAAGAATTGTTGGATTTACTAAAGAAGAGAGGGGAATGCCTTTTTTCAATGAGGCATAACATGACATTCAATTTAGAGAAGACAAAAATCATAAAAAACCATAAAATGAATAGAAAAGAGAAGAATCTCAAACTTACGAAGAGATTTGAGAGCTTTCCTTTGGCTTGATGGTTTGAGGGTTCTACTCTTGTTCGGAAACAAGAGTGGCCACCAATCTTTAGAAGAGGAAAGGTCAAAAAACTAATGAATTGTGAGTAAATTCACAGTTTTTTTGCTCTTGGGAGAAGTAGGGTAACAGTGCAAAAACACTATTAAGCTTCAACAAAGGGGAAGACTTCTATTTATAGGAAAAAGTGAGCTTTTAACCAAGCTAACTGATTCTAGAATTTTCCAGATCAGTTTGGTCAATTTTTGACCATTTTTGGGTCAGTTTAGTCCACTTTTTGGATCTAGTTTGAAACAGGAGAGAGGAAGCCACCATAACAGCAGCAGCGAATGAGGAGTGTACTACCTACAGATCCTCATCTTTGTAGAGCATGTGGCGGTAAGCATAAAACCAAAGAATGTAATACCTTTTCTCCTCTAGTCACAAACCAACCCACAAAGAAGTGGTGCCAGGCCTGTGCTTGGAATTTTACCCACACCACACAGGAATGTACTCGCATTGCAAGAATGAGACAAGAACGTGAGCAGCAAAAGGGTGCAGTGGCTCCATAAATGTATCAACAGTACACTAATTTTGAATGTAAGCCACCTATGGCACAAGAGCAAGCACGACCTGTACTTGTTGGAGCTCAACCTCCTGCTCCTGGGACTGCTCCTGTGAGGTTTGTTGACTACGACAATTCAAATATGTGTAGAGACTTGGTAAACCCAAGCTATGTGGAGGAGGAATATGCATCATATTCATCCAAGGAAAATCTCTTTGAAAGTCCTGCATATCCAAGCCAAGCACTGGAGCCTTAATCGGGGGAACAAAATTCTTTGATGTTGCTAGGCGGCTACCAACCTAGGACTCCAGGCCCCTCAGGTCAATGGCAGCAAAGGAAAGTAGAAGCCAAACTAATGGGCCCCTGTTATGAGTGCGGAGAACCCCATTGGGCTCGTGATTGTCCACATCGCCCAAGGCAAGCAGCTCAATCCAATACAACAGTACCACAGTTTCCACCAATTAAAAGATATTGTCTAGGGTGTTGTGTAGAACACTTTCCAAAGGATTGTTTGCTTAAACCACATAAGGAAGGCACCTCTCAACCAAAGGTCTCACTCAACTTTGTAGAGGCAGTTACATCACCATCTTCATCAGAGAATGAGGATGTCATGCCACTTAGAGTCATGACTAGATCAGAGACATGAAATGCCGAAATACAGACTGATGAGACACCTCGAACTAGGGATGCAAAGGCAAATCTAGTGGACAAGACCCTGCATTCCAATAGAAAAAGGACGACTAGGAGAAAAAAGAACCGCAATAAGCAAACTAAGAGTGCATCCACTATTTCTCAAGAAGTCTCTAAACAAAACATGAAGGATCAAGCTTTTACATCCCAAGAAGTGCATGAGGAGCATCAACCTCAACCTGGGCCTAGTGCTAAACAAGATGAGGCTAGTACAACCGCCAAGGATAGTTCAGGGGGTTTTGTTTTTGTGGATAAGGTGAACGAGACTCTAGATGCCATCATTAATGCTCATAGAAGTCGCATTGAAGCTTTATCTGAGCTACCCAAGAAGCTTCAAGAATATCCAAACCCTCGTGAGGAGAAGATCAATCTAGCTGTACATCAGTAACTCATTAGGGAAGCTCAATCAATACTTGAGGGCCCACCTCCACCTATCCCTTGGGGGCCCACCTCTCTTAAGCCAACATTAGAAACCATACCAGAAGTGTTATCAAGTTGGGAAATGAAAAGTGAGCTAATCTCACAAGCTCATATAGTGAGAAGTCTGCACCAACATTGAAAGAAGGCATTCTGCCCCCACCTAGTCTTGCCTTCCCATGAAATGGTGATGAAGTTATTGATGCTAACAAGGACATGGCAAATGAGATGTGGGCAGCAGTTCATGAGAAAGTTAATGAGAATATGTCCTCTATTATTTCACCCCTCCATTCTCTG
>NC_141109.1:3857500-3887500 GCF_041138505.1 Cibotium barometz
ATGTAGGGAAAAATGTCTCAGTACCTTTTGAGGGACCTTACCTTTCTCCTCTATAAAACGATGAGTTTGACATTTTGGACATGTCACACCGTCCTCGTACTGACCTCTATATAAAATACAATTGTTGGGACATGTATGTATAGAAGAATAGTCAAGTCCAAGACTGCTTATCATCTTCTTCACCTCATCATGTGATGTAGGAAGGGAATTGCTTGTCGGCGGCAAGAACTTTTGAGAGAGTAGCCTACAAAGTCCATTAAAAATATGATCAATAAGAACAAAACATATTGTGATTACTCCTAAAATATTTAGATTTAAAAAGATGGTAGATTGTTACATACTTCAAAAGTGCTAAAATGGATATATTACTCCATCCAAAACAGTTTTGAAGATTCAGAGTAAGCTTGCACTGAATCGTGTCGGTTGGCTTCCTGCGTAGATACGCTTTAGAGCTTCTTCTCGAAGATACTTCTCGTTTTGTTATATTAGGAATATCGCTCGCACTATTATTTTGATACCAATCCTCAATAAAATCAGACATGCCATCATTGTCCATCAAAGATATGGTCCCGCACATTATTAAAGTCCTGAGAATATTGTTTTTTTAGTCTTGCATACGCATTGGGATCACTCCTGCATAGGATCCTCATGCACTCTATTGACATGTGAGATGCGTCATGTGAACGTTGATTTGTGATATTGTCGATGTCACAATCCGGAATCTACATATTTGAAGGCAATATCAATAGCATGCTTCTATATAAAAGAAAAGATAGATACAAAATAGTTACAGACAATAAAAAATGATTATCAAATTAAAATAGAGATAGTAGAGAACGTGGTGCAAATTAAACTATAGAATTAGGGTACAAGAGGTCCAATAACATTAGGAAATGTATACAATGAAGCTCTCAATCCTCATCTAGTAAGGATGCTCGTGGAGGTCTACGCCATCCATAATTGACCAACAGCAATTCATCACAGCAATTCATCACCAGCACATAATGATGTATTGACAACTATGTATCTTTCTACATCCCTGCTCATATGTTCTGGTTTATGACTATTCTCACACTCCACAAACGTGCAATTGGTTCTTGAACTCATCCCTCGACTACTATTGATTAAACCTGCTATGTTTCCTTGAGAGTAAGGTCTTCCATCAACATACAGTCTTTGTCCTTCTGCATGTGTGATCCCTCTATCAGAAAGAGAGGCTGCATTGAGACATAATCCATAAGTACTCATGCTCTGAATGTAGCGAGTAAGCTGATGCCATTGGACCCCATCTATATATAGGTCCACAGAAAGACATAAGGGTGACCTCTGAACGAGGGGACACATGTAAATCGTGTGCAATGAAGAGGCCTCGTCCTGCTCCACTAATGGTAGATGGAGCAATCATGTAGCGACTACCCCAAAAGCTGAAAACCACTCCATTTAAAGGAAGTGATCCTCTCTGCCATCCTCCGTATCATCTGCGATCATACGTCTATACTAGAGAATGCAAACGAGTAGGCAACGGATGATCTCCACCCATCTCGGCCTCCAAAGCAAGAGGTAGAGGATGTCGAGAAACCTCGAGCTGCAGGCTGACAAGTGGCCTGTCCGTGCCGTGTGCGAGGGACATGTGCACCACTAATAGTGAAGTCATCCTCGTCATCAAGTGAATATACCTACATATATGATATGGTTACATTATATATGAGCCTTTGATTTATAAAATAACCAATAATAAAACTAAGGGAGAACAGTCACATACCATAGGTCGATGTCGCTCCTCAAGTGGCGGTGCTCGCTCAAAAGTACCATGAGTCATCTCATGTGAAAAGCACTCCCGTCTCGTGGCCTCCGATATGTGCCACGACAATGAGCGCACCAGCATATAATAGACTCGTCGCATAGTAGAAATCATCATAAATGGGTTCATGTGCAGTATTGGAACTCTGTGCACCCCAATCACCACGAGTAGGAGGTGATGGTGCACCCTCTGATTGGTGCGAATCTGATTTTCAAGTACCATAAAAACACGAGTCATTAATCAAATGATCGAGAAGAAAAAAGCAATGCATGAAAGAAAACATTGAAATCTAACAAGTTCTATGGTATGCAATATGAAAAATAAACAGACGCTACTATATGGTGGAGACAAACAAGAGGAGGGCTGATATGTGCATGGAGACATGGCAATACTTCCGCAAGAAGAGACGCCTACGCATCACTTTTCCTCAGAGCAGAAGGTGCGTGCCTTTGCTAATGTATATTAGAATTAATTTGAACTTTGATAGATTGATTCTAAATATTCTCTAATCTATGTCATTTTGTTTAATGAAATTTACATAGACGGCAGCACGAAAGAGACTGCAAGTTGGTCACATATCTAGACTAGGCCGGATGGGTCGAGATGGATTTGTGGCCACATTTGTGAGTATAAATCGTTCTAATTTTAACTTTCAAAGATACTACTATGGAATGAAGAAATCAATAAGTCTTTGGTTCTCTCTTGATGCAGACCAAAGACTATGGTCGTGCACCTACGGTGCAGGAGATGGAGTACGCTACATACTACGGGTACCGCGCTTTACAGGCGACACTTCCAGACACGCCTGATCCACTTGTGGGTATGACTGATTTATTTTGTGGTTTATTTTTATATTAATTGTAATATATTCTTATTTGATTTCACTAAGTAATGCAGGAGCAACATGGCGAGGAGGACATGACAGAGGTGGCTCGACAGGAGGCCGAGGGGGCGACGACGAGAGTTTGAGGTGGGCGATGGCGGCGGCGTGATCGCGGGTGGGGACACGAGTGGTGGCAGTGGTGATGGTGGTGTTGTGGTTGGGGGCACGGGTGGTGGCAATGCTGATGTTGATGATGATTCCGAGTCTGATAGTAGCGACTCATGTAGTGATGGCTCACGTAGTGATACTTAGTGATTTGTTTTGTATATGAGAGGATTGATCACCACACATTGTAGACACATGTACATATATTTGTTGATGATAATGGGCGAGAAGATCTGTGGATGTGTGGAGCCTCATGTAAGGATTTCAACACTGAGAGACTTAAGGGTAATCGAAGTGTATCAGATGAGGCATACATTCCACAACCCTTCCCTGAGCACTTAATTGATCCCCTAGAATGGAGTCATGTCCTTGCAACATTATCGACATGTGCTTTACCTAAGCCAATTCAATTTTGTGACTCAGATGGATATGACATTATTCCTATACGAATGATACAACCACATGACCTTCTAGATGATTTGTACTATGGGGTTGCATCCCCACAGCACTGCATGTAGAGGAAGTCTCAGTGGAGGATTTAACACTCAAATTGGCTAATGATGCTGATAAGGAAGACGGATGGGACTCTGATTTTGATGATGATGTGATAATCCCCGAGGAAGAGTTAGGAAAGGCACGCCTACTCTTGAGAGGAAAGGCACGCCTACTCTTGAGAGGAAGGGAGGTTTAAATAGAGATCCCTCGAAGCCGACCCACCAAACGTAAATGCTGTAAGATCCATAAGAGAATACGTAAACAAGATGAGAGGGAACGACGTGAGAGAATACAAAAGGAAAATGAGGAGTTTAAGAATGAACACTCTCGACCACCACCTCACTTCTTAGGAAAGAATGGATATCCATACTATATGTCCAAGCACAAGATAGTATTAAAGACCAAGTAAAACGATCAGATGGATTCCAACTAGGAGAAAAGCTAAAAACTGTTAGCAAAAATCGCAAAAAACAAAGAGACCAAAACAAAAACTCAAGTCTCAAGCCGATTCAAAAGAGAGTGTCGGAAGTGCAAAGATAACGGTTGAACAAAAAACTCTGATGTAAGATTGCAAAAGAGAGCTCAAAACCGCATGGTCTTCAATTAGTGATGACTCAAGTGGACAAGAATAAGGTCTCAATGTTCCCCCGTACACTCTTCAAGATCGGAAGATTGTTCTTCAACAGCCCATGCAACAAAAGCCAAGCATGCCAGGGGTTTCATATGATGGTCCAGAAGCTGCAAAAAAAATTGATATCGCTAAGCCAAGAGAAGAGCCTCGCTATGTGTGGATTGCCACAGACTTGTCCTTAGATGAGGAGAAGTTATTAATTCAAACACTAAAGGAGTATCGCGATGTTTTTGCTTGGAGTTATAAAGACCTCAAAGGAGTTGATCCAAGCATATGTCAGTATACAATTCCATTGCGAGAGGATGCAAAGCCTTCCAAGCAACGTCCTTATGAGAATTTTGCACGAAAGATAAAAGAAGAAATAGACAAGCTCTTAGAGGCAATATTTATCTATGAGATTGAACACACTGAATGGGTCTCCCCTATTATAGTGGTGCCCAATAAAAATGGAAAACTTCGAGTATGTGTAAACCTCAAGAAGTAAATGCAGCTACTGTATGTGATCATTACCCACTTCCAATCACGGATCATGTTTTGGAACGTGTTGCAAGGAAAAAGGCATATAGTTTCTTGGATGGATTCTCCGGTTACAATCAAGTGTCAATTGATCCAAAGGATCAACACAAGATAGCCTTTGCTCTACTGAAGATGGCATCTTTGCCTATCGTGTACCTTAGGCTATTTCTTGAGATCTTCATGGATGATTTATGTGTTCACTCACAAGAGCGTGATAATCATATAGAAAACCTCAGACTTGTGTTTCAGAAGTGTCAAGTTTATCGTATATGCTTGAATCCTGACAAGTGAAAATTCATGGAAGACAAGGAAAAATTTTGGGCCATATTGTTTCTCGCAATGGGATTTCAACAGATATGGACAAAATTGATGTCATTGTCTCATTACCTTGGCCTATCAACCCTAAAGGGGTACAAATATTCATGGGACATTGTGGCTATTGTCGTTGATTCATCTACATGTACGCTGTCTTAGCCAGACCATTATATGCTCTTCTTGTAAAGTTTAATTGGACCGACGAGTGTGAGGAATCCTTTGAAAAGTTGAAGCAAGCATTAGTGTCTGCACCCATCTTACGGGCACCAGATTGGAACCAAATCTTTCATGTCCATATTGATGCTTCAAACTTTACAATTGGATGTATTTTGGCTCCATCGAGAGAACATAATAAGGATTTCCCAGTCTCATATGCTAGTCGACAGTTGAACAATGCTGAGAAGAATTATACCACCACAACAGAAAGAGAAGGTTTGTCCATGATATATGCAGTGAAAAAGTTTTGCCATTACGTTTTGGCAAACAAATTTATATTTTTTGTGGACCATCAAGCATTGCTATACTTGGTGAATAAGCCTTGTGCAACTGGAAGGATTGTGAGGTGGTTTGTCATCCTTCTTGAGTTTGATTTTGAAGTGGCAGTCCGAAAAAGGAACAACTCATCTTAGGGCAGATCATTGAGTACTAACAAGATTCTCTGCAGCACAGCACTCACAAAGATTGTTGACGGACATAGGACTAATTGGGAGCAAAAGTTGCACTCAGTTCTTTGGGCATATAGAACAGCCTATAGAACATCTGTGTGGGCACAACCCCATTTGAGCTTGCTTTTGGGCTAGATGCAATTCTTCCCATTGAATTTCTTGTACCTACTCTACGAGTTGCTAAACAATTGGACTGGACTGGTCATGAGCTTTCTCAACGCATTGATGAATTGGAAAAGCTTGATGAGACCCGCTTATTGGTGGTAATGGGGATGTATGCCGAGAAGAGGAGACAAAAGCAATGGTATGATCGAAATGTAACGATTGGTCGATTCAAAAAAGGGGACCTTGTGCTCTTGTACACACTTAAGAAGCATAAGAGAAAGCTCAAGAAACATGGCCTAGGACCGTTTGTGATTAATGAGCTTACTCCAAGTGGTGCAATGCATTTAAAGACACTAGAAGGTGAGCAAATGCCTAACTTCATTAATGGAAGTCATCTCAAGAAATACAATGAACCATTAACTGAAGCCATGCTTCAACAAATGCATGCTGCCCACACATGAAAAGAAGCACATGACCTACTTAAACGTCAAGCTCAAGAAGAAGCTAAAGCTAGAGTTGTAAGAGCCAAGGAGCGTCGCAAGGCTTCTGTGTTGACCTTACAGTTGGCTACTGATGAAAAACAATATGTCGATCCTTTCAATATTCATGTGTGTCTTCATCTTCATGAGACTACCTACTTTGTCTCTGCCTTAATTAACTCTGGTGCAAATTATAATGTTCTCTCATTTGACACATGGGTAGCCTTGGGACAACCAACACTTGTGCACATTCCTATACTTACAAAGCTTCTCAGGTGAAGATAACCCTATACAGAGAATTGGTCGATCATGGTTAAGTGCTACCAATTGTTCATTAGATTGGAAGAATAGACAATACAAATTGCAAATTGATTCTGATTGCATCTTGGGATCTGCTGCTCCACGAGTTTTATCATGTCAAAAGGGTGGTAGTTCTACCTTACACAACCCACTTTCAACATCTGCTCTTCAAGCTCCAAGACAAATGATGTGGATAATCGATGAGTCCTCAAGTGAGGGCCATGGCTGGCATGTTCCAACTACTCTAGTCACTGCTGAAAGAAGGCCAGGCAAGAAGGAATCGTCAATTTGACTACCCAAAGATGCATACACACTTGTACCATCTAGCCTAGTTGCTAAACATCCTAAAAAGAATATCTTTTCCAAGCCTAAGTCTCAGATTGTTACTCATTGGGTCCCAAAGCATGTTCTTAAAGCACAAGGCTATTATGAGGGTGCAATAGCACTTTGGCTTCCCAAATGCCATGGGTTGCTAGAGCCAGAAGAGTATATCAATAAGATTCCAAAAGCCACTCTTGGTTTTTCATATCAGTGGGTGCAAAGGAAATCAACACAATCTCTTCAAGATAGGATAGGTGGTTGTGATAGCACCTACAAATCTCCTTGTGTTGACCTTCCCAAAACATGTATTGAATCACCAGTTGTCCTGACTTCTCCTTGTTACACACTTCCACCATCAACTTGTGTACCTAAGACAAATCCAACTTTATATGAATCTCCTTTGAGCATAGATTATAGCACTTCAATGCCTAAATCCTCTTATCTTGCTCAAATTCCTTGACAATTGCTATCCTTCCCACCTCTTAAGAAGGACATGCCCAAAACCAAAGGTAAGGCATTAACACTACAATTGAAGCTCTTTGGTAGATCAGTGTTTGAATAGTCTCACTTTTACTAATGTGGTTCCTTCTGCCATTACAGGATTGTGTTCTTTTTGAGATGATCTTATCTACTTGTTTTTGATAGGGATTGTAATGCTAGATATGAGTGTATAAAGTTTGAAGTTTCTAAATTTCATTGTTCTATGCCCAGATATCTCCTGATGGATACTTGGCGAGATACATGTCCACCATGCATTGACCCTGATAGTACTCAACCTGAACATCGCGGGGGTTATAGTGCTCCTCCTTTTCAAACTCATTCTAGGTACTTTTATGCTCCCTTAGGTGAAATTTGCTGTGGGCATCACTTTGTCACTTTATTCCATCAACAGCACCATCCATTTCCACATTGTCAAGAGTGTGCAGCATGACTCATATTAGGGGAAGCTTCACACATTTGTTCGCTATGCTGCTCTTACTTTCGACGATATGGCACGGGCTTAATGAAACAAATTGTGGGAATCACACCCCAATGCCATAACCTTCTTGATATGAGAGTACCAGACCCAGGACCAAATCAACGTAGATTACCTGAGGAGGTTCAAGCACAACAATGGAGGGATACATGCATAAAAGACTTGCAACCACCTACCTTGTAAGCCCTTCTTCCCCTAGCCTCAACATGTCAATTTTGGATCACTATGAGCACCTATATTGAGCAATTGCAAAATCGGCATTGTCTGCTTAATCTTCCCATAGAACAAATGCCATATTTTAGCGAGGAAGCACTCCTTCTTGTACAGGGTTGTCCTTGCATCCTGAAGTGATTGATACAACCTTTCTAGCAGAAGTGGACACGGATCCACCGCGAGTGCAAGGATAAGCACATCAACTCCACAATAAGATCAATAAGCTAGGGCACTTTTCTCCCACTGGGTTTTCCCCCTCGGCTATATTCGGTGATTTGGCACCAATAACAAATTTTATTCTTTTCTTTTCTTGTTTGTTAATAAGACATTTTGCAGAGATCTTAGCAAAACAAGAGCATACAAACACGCTCCAATAGTCCGCCTACCGTGCACACAAACTAGGAAGGGGGGAGACATGCAATGCCTACAAAGAGCAAAGAGAAGCAATCTGCACATCAGCTCTACACGCATCAAGACAAACGCGCCACATCAACGAGCACTACAACAGGTGTATTCAAATATAAATCTTTTGTTCTTTATGTGCTTTTCACTTTTGCATATATTGTTTGCATATTCACACATAGTTGGCTGGTTTATGTTTTAAATTAGTTGTTACTATTGGGGAGTGATTTCTAGATTCTTAGAGGACTTAGTAGAAGGTATTTCTTTTTGAAGACGGTGTAAGACATATACCAACAGAGTATACCAAGTTCTTAAGCTCTAGAAGTATATTAGTTATCCCTCGTAGTAGCTACCTCTTAGGTATGGGCTAGGTGCTACGATAAACAAAAATTTACGAAACACATGCCCTAAAAAATATATAGAAGTGACTTGAGGCATGACGTGTCTAGGGCCATGTGGAATGCTTGGTAGGACCTTGGGTTGTTTTAGCACCTTGGGGCCGATGCCTTGGTTTCCATGGGTGAACACTAACATCTAAAAGATTAAGAAGAAGACCTACAAGGACTCTATCGCCTTGATAGATGCTGGTAGGATTCTTGGGTACATTATGGGCCCTCGAGACCGATTCCCTCCTCTTCATGGGGTACTCCTTATGTCAAAAAGAAAGAAAAGGGTTTGTCACCCTTGAGATACTTAGCAGTCTTTAGATTCTCTTGGCGGAGGTCTCTTGGTCCCAACCACACATCGCGATTAAGGTGACGCAATGTCTCATCTTCACCAGAACTGCTTGAGGAGGTTAATGACATTCTGTGTACAGAAGAGAAAATACATAATCATAATTAGTTTTTAATCAAAGTATAAAAAGTCTCTGAATCGTGATTACGGTGACGTAATGTCTCATCTTCACTAGAACTGCTTGAGGAGGTTAATGACATTCTGTGTACAAAAGATCATAATCAATTTTTAATCAAAGTATAAAAAGTCTCTGTATCACGTGTATAACCACCTGTATCTACGCGTTTACCCTGTGTCAAAACGCGTGTATTTGCGCTACAATGTTACAATGCACGCGATGATACACACAATCATACACACAGCGGTCAATGTCATACTTTAAAAAAAGCCACCGCCTACTCCAAAACCCTATCGCTTTCTTCAATTTCATCTTCTTTGTCGCCACCATCACAAGTGCAAGGAGCTTGCAGGCGGGTGGAAGGAGCATACACACGGGTGCACACAAAAGTCGAAAAGGAGACTCACTTGTCAAGAGGTGAGTCAGTTGGTCCTGTCTCTTCCCTCCCTTTTCTTTATGCAAGTGTCCCTTTTCTTTATGCAAGTGTCTCTGTCCCTTTTCTTTATGCAAGTGTCCCTTTTCTTTATGCAAGTGTCTCTGTCCTTTCTTCTCTTTCCTGCCAGTGTCCCTTTTCTTTATGCAAGTGTCCTTTTCTTTATGCGAAAGTGACATTGGTCGGTACACGACCTTTTTCGATACTTTGCTTCGTAGAATCGCGCATATAATCATGTGTATGCCTGCGTGTACTCTGCTAGATAGTTTTTTCCTGGACAGGACTTTACACGCAATACACTTCATGATGCATGATACACTTCATGATACATGATGCATACAAATGGATTCTTTTTGCAGATTCTTCATGGATCCAGGTTCTTCATTCGATCCATTTGCGTACGGCACTTGGATGATGGAGATGCTAAATCATTTTGGGCGCCACCCTGGCCCGGTTGAGCTTACAGAGTATATGTATGCCCATCCTCCTCCTAGATTCCCTGGTATAGTCACCCCGCTCCCGAGTGCCCATTTCAGTCCACAACCTTCTGTGCCTGCGAGTTTGGCGAGGAGACATACCTCTTCCCAGACACACTCATGCACCCCCTCCCGGGCACCATCACGTCAGGGCTCACAGCCACCATCACGTACTCCCTCATAGCCCACCGTCACGCTCAATGTCACGTCCATAGTCACGTACACAATCCCCCAGTCCGCTGTGACTCCACCGACAGTACAGAGGAGGAGAGCACACGCCGCAGTAGGGAGAGCAGATGCCATAGTGGGGAGAGTGGGATTGGAGGATGGGGAATGCTTTGGTGGGGGAGGTCGTAGGGCACGTGATGAGAGAGGAGATAGATGGAGAAGAGTTGGAGGAGACAGTAAGGATGAGGAGGTGGTGAGAGAGGTAGAGGGAGAGATATACTATGATGTGACATATAGGGGCGGGATAGTGATGGGGATGCGAGGGGAAAGAGGTAATGGAATACATGCGTAGGGTAGTATCAAACTTGTATAGAAATTGTTTTATTAAATTTAAAGATCAAAATAGCCGATTAGTTGGGGAGGTGATAGATGTTGTACATAGTCAGTATCCCAATCCCCCACATGTGACATTCTCGGATGTATGGGGAAGGATGCGAATAAGGGAGGTCTTAAGTAATAAAAATCTCACATTAAGGAACTCGCGTATGATGATGGGGTAAATCAAGCTGCGGGTGGCTATCCTGCCGAGAAACCTGCCCATTGCCCAAACAAACACGAGTGGAAGGAGGCAAAGACATGAGCACAGGGTGGCATGAAGGCAGCATGTGGAGGCACGATGGATCCAAATGGAGACCATTGGATCTTTGCATTTTGGATCTGGAGGCGTCGAGTCGTGGGAGGCAGAGTTCGTAATAAGTATCTTGCCACCTTATTTGATTTTTTACTTAATTCATTGATGCACTGATTTTTTTAATCTTACAAATTGTGTTGATTATGTTAAAGCGACGGGTTATGGGGAGAAAGCTCACAGCCCACAAGACTGCGTATGCTCGCCAGCATAGCAAATGTGAATGGTGGGCCCTCTTCAAAATCGAGGGACGTATTATACGGACGTGCAGTTTGAGATGGACATGAGACCGTACGGTTGACAGGTACTTGAAAACTCTAAACAAATGATTTTGGTTTATTAAATTTTGAACTACATATATATATACGTATATATGATATATTACTTGAACAAGCACAAGCTGCTAATGTACCTACTGATGCTCCTGTCTCGCTGATGATCCACCCGCCATCGCTGCTCTTGCTACTGCTGGATGTGAACGATAGGGTGAGCACTACTCTTCGGACAACTTAGATTACAAAGATTGATGAACTTGATCCAAATTTCTTGAAGAACAAGAATTCAAAGATTATTGCAATCTAGAAGCAAGATTTATTGATTAAGTTCCAAAGAGGAGTTACCACGAATACCAAAACATATCAAAAGATTAGAATTCTTGAATAAGTACATAACATAACATCTAAGGCTATTGTTAGGTCACTTTGCATCAAAGTGAGGGCCAGCTTGTATTAGTTGAGAAAATTGAGGCAACACATAAATCTTTGAAAGCCTGTAAGCTTGTCCCTTTAGAAGTTCATGGAAGTGTGCAGATTGAGGAAAGCGTGTGGCACTTTATTGGATTCCTTGGGTTTACCATCAGGCTTTGCATTAGGTGAAGTTTCAGAACTCTTGTTGGCATTGGCAAAGTAGTAAGTAGGGTACCAAAGGAGGAAATCATGTGGCCAACACTCTCTTATGTGTGGAAAACCACCATACACAAGTAACTATTGTTGATGTAGAGCTTCATACGACAACCAAAGAAGCTGTTTGAAGTGTGAAGGGGCTTTGTGTAGAAAGGATGGTGAGATGAAGCACCTCAAGGAAAGAAATAGAGGTGATAACTCCAACAAATGAGATACGCCTCTCTTATGTAAACAACAAGCATATAGCAACAGCTAAAACTGTGGAGGAGGGGTGTTGCGAGAAGATTTGACTACATACACTACGCGCGACGACATGCATAAATTTTACTTAAGTGAGGGTTCCCTCACTCAATGGCCGACATAACACCTACCTCTGCTTAAACTAGCTACAGACAGTAGAGCGTCAAGATTGAAATGGTAAATGTCCTCGAGTTTTCGTATAATGGAGCGTTATAGACAATGCTATAAATGCTAGCCCAAGAGCCTTAAGGGATTAACAATGACACCTTGTCCGAATGACGACAATAGAATAGAGTGGATGCCAACTGACATATGGCTTGGGACGGCCTGGCTAGTGGCTGAAATCAATAGACGGCACAGATTAGCTAGACATATTATAGTGACAGGCAGCGACATCTGACAGGGATGGATGACACAATTCTAATGAACGTCAGTGATGGAATAGCCATAGTGGCATCAAAGGAAACATGCAGAGATTGATGGGGCTAAGATGACTGCTCAAACCCATAGCTATCTAAACCTATAGAAATGTTTTCAGTACATTTAGAGCCAACATTTGATGCAAAGTAGGAGTAGAAGTGCTTGCAAAGAAAGGCCTAGTTCCAGTAGTAGCAGGAGAGTGCTGGACAACGACGATCTGTGTAGCACAAGCACCAAAACCTAGTAGCTATGAAGTCACCAGAAGATCCATTGGATCTTTGCCTCTCAGAGGCTCACATAGAGTAGCGGAAGATTTTTTTTTAAAAAAAAACAACACAGGCCAAAGGTATCATTGAGCTCTGCAAGACTAGCATTAAGTTTCTCATAAGCTCTCATCTCAACAAGCCTCTTCACCTTCACAAGGAAGCAACTACAGAGAAGAAGGAGAAATGTGGAAGAAGAGAAGAAACACGTGGAAAAAGAAGTTTACTTTTGGCTCTCTTTCAAATTTCCCAAAACCCTGAACTAATTGGCCATTCCATAGTTTGCCCACTACCTTGTCCCTTCACTCTTCAGTAAGGACATGTTTACATGGGGATGTGTATTCTAAACCAAAGTTGACAATTTTAGGGTCATGTCCACATACAGCAAGGTTTTTGGGTTGTTGTGGGAGACTATTGAATCCTATTGGGGGTTGTCCATGTGTAGAGGTGCATTATGCTACATTTTGGGTAGTAAGTGGTTGTTCACACACAATGTGGACATATTTTTTCTTGATGGGATATATTCACACATCGGTCTCTGATTGGCACTCTTGTGTGCACATGACACCCATGCATGTGAACATAGAGCCTATGATTGCATCGATTCTTGTCATTGGGGATTTTGAGAGTGTGATGAGGGACTTGAATGAGGACTTTGATGTGTCTTGGAGTGTAATAAAGTAGGAACTTTTGGTTAGGGCATGGGCTTAACTATACAGGAGCTCACGGATCATCATTTGTAACCTTTCGATACTTTTGATCATATGACATTGGAGCCGAGAGCTACCATACATTGGCTTATGGAAGGCTATTTCCATCCTTTGGTGAAAGTCTAAATCACTTAGCTATTATGTGTGATTCTTGCTAATTACATGATAATAAACATAATGATTTGTCCTAAATCTCAGCTTATGGTTTCTCCATTTCATGGAGTTGTTTGAGGATGTGGGCAACATTGCCTTATGAGTTCACCAAAGGCATGACATATCAAGAGTTTCGGGATGGATGGATGATGCATGACCATGTTGGGTATCTACATGATGTTGATATATATAGCTAGATGGCATATGATGATCATAATGATTTGGATGCATTATATGAGTCATGTCATGATAGTAGGTTTGCATTGTTCGATGTACTGTCACATGGATTCAATTTTCGAAGTGGCGTTCACATGGCCCATGAGAATCATGACTACTCGTAGATCACTTCTAGTCATAACCCCATCAATCCATGTTTCTTTGTAGCTATTAATTCAGAGTGCTATTATGCGGATGACCTGGATGATGATATTGCCACTTCTATGCATGATTTGGATGCTTTAAGTGATGAAGTTGAGAGTGGTAGTACCCATGATGTACATGATGATGTGAGTTGTTTCTTACATCATGTGATGCATGATTATCATGGTTTTGATGATGATTGTGATGTTAACATTATGCCTACCGACATATGTATGTTGGGCATAAGGATGCATTGGATGCCCATGAGCATGTGACATATGATGTGGGCCAATGAGGAGCATGTGATATAGATGCTTACTCTAGATATGACATGTTACTCTTCCATGGACCTTGCATATATGTGCATTGGTTGTGTGTCCATTGTCACCCATTCTTATAGATATCTTGGCAGTGTTTGTTGTGAAGTTTTACATGTGTTTGGATAGCGAGGTGGCATGCATAAGGATTGGGGTTAACTTTATTGAGGTAAGACCTTGCAGGAGGAGCATGATTTCACACGTGTGAATGTGGCTATACATCACGTGGATGTGGATATGCATGAGGAGCATGGAGATTTGACTTGTGATGTCACTATGGAGGGTTATGCCCTTGGGGATACACATGGTCTGGTTCATATACATGTGGATTCATGTGATGTTGGTCATGCCTATGAGGATGTATTTGGCATGGGGAGCATGGAGATTTGACTTGTGATGTCACTATGGAGGGTTATGCCCTTGGGGATACACATGGTCTGGTTCATATACATGTGGATTAATGTGATGTTGGTCATGCCTATGAGGATGTATTTGGCATGGGCTTTTCATTCGAGGATGCGAGTGATCACACATATAATAAAGATTATGTTTATATGGTTTTTTCATGTGGTTCATGGCATGATCATTGGTATGGGCCATTAACTTATACATGCATGTGGTTATGACCTTGAAAGGGTTGTGTTCGACCCACCTTGGTGACTTTTTGTTATTGATGAGGGCATAGGTGATGATGATCATGGTGACATTACGGTGATGATGCTAATACAAATGTGATGATTGATGCATGTGGTGGCTATTCTAGAGAGGATGTGCTTGGATTGGGACCACATGTGCATCATGATGGTGATGATTTACCTACCATCACATATTCCCAGTGTGATGAGGGGAGTGTTTATGATGATGTGGATGGTGGTATTGAGGATACACATGCTACATGTGTTGAGGATGACTTTGATAATGTCATTGAGCATGTGGATGCCATTGATGATTGTGAATATGATGTTATGGCACATGTTAATCATGATTGTGTATATGATATGGATCTCACTTATGATGATGTTACATTTGGTGTCCACCACGAGTCTTTGACATATGACTAATGTGATGGAGGACATATCCATGAGGTTACACATGATGAAGACCATGATTATGTTGAGTATGCACATGGGGATTATGCCTTGGCATATGCATGTGATGTAGCTTATGCTCATGCAGCTACGTGTGATGTGGACCATGCTTATGGACCTATGCACGATGTTGGATGTAGTGATGAAATGGGCTTACATTTTTTCTTCAAGCATGATATGGACTATGATGCATTCTCCCTTGGTTAGATTATTATTGCCTGCATGACTCCTTGATCTATGGGGCACAAGTATTAACATTTGGATGTATCACATATCACTTAACATGTATGGTCCTTGATTATGTAATGTGCCATCGTGACACATGTGTACAATCTCCCTTGGCATGGGTACCCCCATGGTGATTCACATATGCAGGAGAATCCCATATCTCAGCTTGGATTGATGGATGTTTCCATCTGCTAATGGGGATTTATGCACCGACATGGGGTTATGATTGTGATGGATCTACTATCGTGATGTGGTGCAAGTTGAATGCATTTTTATGGGCAAAAGGATAGGCTTTGATCCACCGTAGTGATGGACTACATCATCCATTTGATCTCGGAGGAGGCGTGACCGATTTTGCTCTCAATGATGGCTCCCTACATTTCTCATTTGACCCAAGAAATCGTGGAGCTATTGTCTTAGATTATGTATGGCTTGGATTCCCTTTTGATCTAGGCGACAGCATGGCTAGCCTCATCTTCAACGATACCCTCATTAGAGGAATTTTCAAGTCTAATAAGGGGGACCATCTAAGGAATGCCATGTCATCTTTACTTTAAAAAAAGGGGGTTGTGGTGTGTCACCCTTATCTTACGGTTGTGGTGCGTCTCCCTTATCTTACGTGTTGAAACCCCCTCATGTGGGATACCATTAGAAAGCTCTTCAAGAGCAAGCTAAATCCACCATGTTCAACAAATTTGGAGTTGATATGCTTGAGATATATTGTTCTTGCAAAAAATCAGGTTTAAATTCTGTTACATAGCCCCCTTACTATTATTTGTTAAGAGATAATATTTGAGAATCTTCCAAACCTTATAAGTCTCATTTGACCACCGTTTGATTTTGATGACCATGACCATGACCACCGTTTGATTTTGATGATGAATTCATTGTAGGAGGGGATGGTTTGTAATGAAGTAAAATTTGCTATGGGGGCCTAGGAACATGGCACTTGGGCATAGGACATGGGCTTAGTGTGAATAGTCCCTAGGAGTAAGTGACTATATAAGTGGCTTATTGGATAGCCATTGTACCTTTTATGAAATTTGACTAATGATCCTTTCTTGGAGCTTGAAGCTTCTTGGCTGTGGCAGCTACTCCTTTCAGCCAGCAACTTGTGTGTTCTCCAAGAATTGAGGATGATGTGTGTACTCCACTATGAGTGCAAGCCTATGTGGACTCTAGGCTAATTGAGTTCAACCTTCTCTCTACCTTTTTCCCCTTTCTTATAGCTACCCCACTGAAAGAGAGAAGCTAACAATATAGCTTCAACATCAACTATATTCTTTCACACGATAAGGGGGGGAGGGTGTTATATAGAAATGTAATCATTCTACTCGATCACAACACACAAGAACTCTGTAACTTTGTCCTCTTCACCTTTAGTACACCTTGGCTACATGTCACCAAAATCATCACTCTTCCTAAATCAAATTAAGAATCTACACTTGGTTGACTCCCAAAGAAATGTCATACTTTCTTGGCCTCAAAATAGTAGTCACAGAAGATTGCTTTCAGTATGTTGGAAAGTTATGCTTAGTCGGGATCTTTCATGCATTTCCATAAAGCATCAACTAATCTTTTTGAATATAAATCTAAATTCAAGACAAGGATACTTAGCTTTTGTGGCACTCCACTTCATTTGTGCAATCAGATGGCTCCTTGAGCATGGTGTGTGTGTCAGAATGGTCCTCGATGTCTCATGCAAATCATCTCTTTCTCTAAATTTTACCGTCGTTCACTCCTTTCCTTTTTAAGTCGGGCCACATTTTCTATTTTCCCCAATGACGAGGCCAACGATGTGCTTTTTATGCTAGCCTTGAGGATATGATCATGCATGCATGAATATATACATTTGTGTATGTGTGTGTGTAATGCAATGAAAGGCTCACCAGCTATGGGGGTGTATGTGTGCAAAAATGGAGGTTCCTATGGAAACCCTGCCTTAGGCTTTTGAAGAGCTTTTCTCTAATAAGTTTTATTAAACTTTTTCCTCCAGGTTTTGATAAACCCTTTTTTAAATAGGTTTTGATGATCCTTTTTTCCAAGGTATTTACAATGTGTGTTAACTTGATTCTCTGATTCTTGAAGAAGCATCCCCATGAGAGTATTCCAGCTTTATAACACTTGTGAGCTTTCCTTTTCAGAGGGAGTTTACACTGAACTGCAAAAAAACCAAACCATGGAGAGTCATTCAAGAAAAAATGAGGGTTAGTCTTCAGATCCTTTGTAAGTACCCAGTTGGACTTCACCTCTATCCAGGCATTCCGAAATCTGCAAGTTAGCTTGGAGCCAACAGGGACAAAAGGAGCACGTGAGAGAAGCAAATCTCTCAGTGTCAAGTTGGTCCAAGCTTTGTAGGATTTTAGCTTCAAGAACTTGTGAATATCTCTTTAGCAGAAGTGCCCAAAAGTCATTTGAATCTACTGCCCTTTTAATCCATTTGCTGGCCATTTTGGTTGCTATCCTATCCAAGTTGAGCAAACCTAGCCCCCCTTTTATCTTGGGCTGACAGCAAGTGTCCCAACTGACTTTTGGTATTCTGGGATGGTCAAGATCACTACCCCACAGAAATGAACTGAACATTGCAAATGCTTTTTTAATCTGATATTTAGCAGGTTTCCAACAAGAAAGGAAATAAATCAAAGAAGACATCAAATAATGATTAAGCACAAAAGGCCTAGAGGACAGTGAGGTTTGATGCTTTTGCCACTTGAACATCTTCTGCCTCAATTTATTAAGTACCCAGTCCCATCTCTGATTAAGGGTGACTCTGAAGCCCATAGGAATGCCCAGCAGTCTAAAGATCTATCCAGGTTCTATTTTGTTGGCAGCCAGTTGATAAAATAATCTATTGGGACATCACCATCTGATGCATAAAAACCAGTTTTGACATGATTAATGATGACTGACCCACTAGCCAGATAGAAAATATCCAGACATTGCCAAAAAGTTTCTACATACTGAACATCATTCTTCATCAGAGCATTTGTGTCATCAGCAAACTGCTGTATACATAGGTCCTTGCAAGCCCCTGGGATTTTTATTCCTATGATCTTACCTTGTGCATTGGCATCCTATCCAAAGCCATCCCAATGCATCTGAGCAAATAGCATATAACAGAGGAGCGATGATAGGACAACCCTGTCCGATGATTTCCTAAGAGAGGAAAAGCATCAGTGAGTTCCCCATTCAAAGCAATTCTTGCATGTGCATTACCAAATAGAACTGAAATGAATTTTATGAAGAGTTTCCCAAAACCAACATCATGTAAGGACTGAAAGATGAAGTCCCATTCCATCCTGTCAAAGCTTGTCATAATCAATCTTGAAGAACATAAATATTTGATCAGTTTCATTTGCATGCTCAATTTCTTCCCACAAACTGATAATTGCATCAAGAATAAATCTACCTTTTATAAATCCTTTTTGCTCAGGCAAGATAATGTCTTTCATGATAGGACTTATCCTTCTAGCTAGAGAGAGAGAGAGAAGATTTTATATGCAGAAGTCAGACAAGTTATTGGTCTCCAGTTACCTAGGTCCCCCTTCTCCCCCCTTTTATGTATCAGTTTAACCACACTAGTGTTAACAGAAGTAGGGAGGGCCCCTAGTTTTAAGGCCTTCTGCCAGACTTTAAGAAGATGAGGGATAAGAAATTCTTGATAAACCTGAAAGAACTCATTGGGCAATCCATCAAGACCAGGTGATTTACCCACTTTCAAAGTGGCATAACAGTTGCCATGCAACCACATCATTTTCTTTGTGATAAGATAAGTACGAAGCCTTAAAACGTATTTCACCCTAAGGAATCTTTATATCAAGCCCCACACAAGGGGTATGTTCACATGGAAGGTTCACATTACTCATGCACTCACAATTATAGCATGCAAAGAAGCATTACCTTGTTCACATAAATCTTTTATTAGACGGTTTTTTTGGAATGAAGACATGGTTGATGTATTTGATGCCATGTATGATGCATGTGTTCTAGGCATGCCATGTGTAATACATCCACAGGATTTGGTGTCGTAATAAGGTGGTGTTTCTTGAGCCAAGGATGAAGATGCATTTATTTATGATGATGGTCATTGCAATGACCCATATTGGCGTGATGATGATGCAGATGGATCTCTCTATTGTCTTGAAAAATCAGGCAAGCATCGTCTTGTGAAATAAGCCATGGATGTATTTTTTGTGACCTCTATTGTTCTGGGTACCCTGGCCTTGCACATGGCATAAAAAGGATTGTATTTCTCTCACCCAAATTTATGAGGGTCCCCTGTCTAAGCATGGGTGCTAAAAATGTTTTGTAAGTGATGTGTGTGTAAGTTGTGCATGCATAAGTATCATGCACATGGGATGGTTCCTTACCTGGATAAATGGGTGTCCAAAAAAGCACTTGAAGTGGTTTTTCCCGAGCAACTTGAAGATCAAAATGAACTTGGTGTCTAGGTTGGCTAGGCACGTGCACACGTGCACACGTGCGTGGTTAAGAATCCAATTTGTCATTGAGGGGGAGTGTTGAGAAAAGTGGTGCAATGCCAAATTGTCATGGTGGGGGAGAGGTCAAAAGTGATGGAGAAATTAAAACACCCAATTTTACATTAAGGAGGGGTGTTGAATTGTGCAATGTAAAATACTTTCTCGTGTGTGAACAAATTGTAAAAGTGGAGATATTATGTATGGTGTGATAAACCACATGACAATATGTGAAGTAGAGAATGCCACATGGGCATGATGAGGTGTAAAAAATAAGGTCAAGCTCTCTATATCAAGAACTTACACACATTTTGCAATGGAGATTGTTTGAGTGTGCCTATCTTGTGTCTACATCTCATTCTAGTGTGCTAATTTGCATTATGTATTTCGTTGATTACTTTGAGCCTCCTTAAGTATGTGCCAATCATGTGATTAGAACTAGGCATAGCACGATTTCTAGTTTCTTAATACATAACGCAAGTGCGATTATAACGTGGGGTTTCTCATCCTCTTTGAGGCTCAAAAAAATATCAAACATAGGATTATGCATCATGCATGAAGAATAAATCTTATGGTTTATGCATAAAGCTTATCGTAAATCTTATGGTTTATGAATTATGCTTACACTTATCACCATAAGATTATGGTTTATGAATTAAGCTTACACTTATCACCATAAAATTATGGTTTACGCGTATAGTTTTTGGTTTATGCATAAATCTTATGATTAAGAGCATAAGCACCCTTTTCTATGTCTAGCTTTATAGTGTCCAACTCATCAAATTTACTTGAATTGTGCTAGGAGCCTTCTTTGTAGCATCCTAATTCCTACTATCAATATCATTCTAGAATTTAGTTTGCCCTCAACCCACTAAAGTCCATTTTTTAACTACTTGGAGAATTTATCCAAGAAATGTTCTTGAGAATTACTTAGACAAATCTTCCAAGCACGGAATTTGGTCAAGGTAAGTACATGGAAAACTAATCCCCTAGAGTCACATGATATTAACTTTCTCCTCTGTTTTGATCATTGTTGTAGTAGAAGTACACATTCCACCATAGTTCCATAACCTTCTTTGAAAGTGTTACTCTACAATGCCTATTTCTGTAATGGTCGATACCAACAAGGAGCAACTCAGTTCTCATGTGGCTCGATTAGCCCTATTTGTTAAGGTCCTACCAAGACTAAATTCCATGGTATGTAAATAACACCCTTGAGCCACATGAGACTTGAGTTTCTTTGTTATTACAATAGAAGTACTTTTTGGATCGAAACGGCAACCACATAGACAAATCTACGAGTGTGAGGAGTCTATATGGACAACACTATTGCCCAAGCGAAAAGTTTCCTTGTATATTATGCTTTTTCTTATGATAGATTTGGGTTAACAAGCTTTTATTCTTGTATATGGTACATTAGGGGAAATATGGACTCTCGTTTTTTCCCCTTCAGGATTTCCACACCTCCTCTCTCTAGAAAAATGGGCTGATGTTAAAATTTTTACAAATCAAATCAAAAGTTGGAAAAGATTGCACATTTGGAATCTACTCATCGAGACCTTTCCAATGATGTATAGCATGATGCACCAATTTGAGGAAGACCTTTCCCATCATACTATACATCATTGGAAAGGTCTCGATTAGATTCCAAATGTGCAATCTCCACCAATTTTTGATTTTATTTATAAAAATTTTACTATGAGCCCATTTTTCTAGATAGAGGAGGTGTGTAAATCCTTAAGGGGCAAAAATGAGAGTCTATATTTTGCCTAATGGTGTTTATATTTCTCTTTTAGGTATCTTATGTTGTACACATGTCAAAATAATCCTAGAGAAGCTGGTTGTAATTTATCTTCTTTTCCCCTAGGTTTCAAGCATGCTATTGAACTACTACGAAAGAAGTTTTATATATTATATATATATAACACTATAGAGCCAAGCTTTATGAACGTAAACGAGAAAGAAATCTTTTAAATTTAAGTGAGATGTTTATAGATCAAAGATTTACAATAATCAAACGTAAAAAACCCTAGCTTCCACTATCTGTGTAGATTCCTGCAAGTAGCTATAGGACAAGCTACTTGAAATTGGGTACACATGTCTAGGCATGGAGGAGCATCAACCCTCGACGGTTTCACTCAAGAGTATGTGAAAGTATAACGTGAGTTCAATAGAAGGTATTATTAAATTCAATAGAAGGTTCAATAGAATTGTATCGAAGAAGGGTTCATTTTATTTACTCAAACTTCATAGATAAGGGATTTCTTATATACCCCTTGAACACACGTGATACTCTAGGTTTCTATAAAGTAAACCTACATAGGTGGGCTTCACTTGTAAACCCTACCAGTGACGTTAGGAAACATCAAGAAACCCTTAACCATGTGTAACCCATGCATAAAAGAAAATGCCCCTTTCTTAACCTCAACACCCCAAGGTTGAGAGCCTGTCTCAACCAATCAATTCACATTTCAAGAAAAGAAACCACCTATTCGTAACCATCCATGGTAACGAAGTAAACAACTTCGCTTAACGCACATGTAAACATGTGAAATAGGTGGGCGAAACGTTTTTAAGGCACCTTCAACGCCTTAACGCACATGTAAACAATTGAAATAAGGTGGGCGAGACGCTATCATTTTCCACGCTGTGGGGACGTGGTTTGACTTATTCTAAAGCTGAGCGTATTAAATTGAGTACTACGTTACATGTTCTGAATATAGAGCGTATTAAATTGAATATTAAGGTACATGTTCTGAATCTAGGGCGTATTAAATGTTCTGAATATAGAGTGTATTAAATTGAATATTAAGGTACATGTTCTGAATCTAGGGCGTATTAAATTTCTATGAAAGGGCGACATCATCAACTTTTTTTTCTCTCTTTTTTTTGGAGAGATTCGATCAACTTTCCTTTTTTTTTTTTTTTGTGGTTGAAACAGCGGAATATATTAAAAGAAAATGATGTTACAAGATCCCATGTGGAAGGTCCATGGGGAGACACAGTGACCTGGAGAAACCTTCAGAAAAAAGGGGGACGAAACTCTGAAAAAAAACTGAAACATCTCATGAACAGTTCGGCCAGCACTAATACAAGTAAAAAGAAGTAACAGTTCTAGAGACAAACGGCAGTCAGTCCCTCTTCTATTTCGGGAGAGAGAATGGTTAAACCTAGAGAGCAGATGATTAAGGGCACAAAACATTGCATCTTGACAACTTGCTGTACAAATTAAAACCTGGACACTGAGGCTCTAGGCAGTGGCCAGCCAGCCCCAGTAGAAGCAAGACTGACTTTTATTCAGACGAGGGGCTGAGAACTTCTCAAGAGCAGAAGATTGGGGCCATGAGGGCTTAAGGAACCCCACAGCAGCTTTCTGAAGCCTGGACGTAGTACTCGGAATTCTGAAGTCTTCTTTGACATTCCAGCTGAAGCTCTTGACTCATAGCATCCTTTGTTAGGCAATGCGAGGAGACATGGAATCTCTTCCATTTCCTCCAAGGTAGATCTTGCCACCGGTCCACCTCCATGGGAGCACCACTCGGCCGGAATTGATGAATTAGCTTGAGTACACTGTCAAGAAATAGATAAAAGTGGTGATTCGTTTTGATTCCATAAAGAGCTTCATTACGTTGCTTCCAAACATGCCAAAGAAACAGAATTCTGACGGACTGCCACGTTAAAGGGTCGAGTGAGTGGCATTCGCCTAAGAGGACTTCTTTCCAGCTCAAAGGGATTTTCCTAATTCTCTTAAAAGCCTTGTTAAGAACATCCAAGAATTGTCTAGTGTCTGGGCAAGAGAAAAAGAGATGGGGGACCATTTCAATCTTGGAATTACAGCGGGGACAAAGACCGTTACCATGCCCAAACTTCAGGGCTTTCTCAAGGGTCCAGGTCGCTTGGTGCATGACAAGCCAGGCCAAAATGGCGTGTTTTCTTTCATTAGCAAAGGCCCAAATGAGCTTAAAACGGAAGGCCCATTGATGTTGGTTCCAGGCCAAGGACCATCTCTTATTGAGCTTGAGAATCAGCTTACTTGCATGCAAGTTGTTAGGTAACTTGCCCAGGTTACTGGAGTAACCCCACTGGATGGCTTTCGAAAAGGTTACACAGTCACAACTCAACCCCGGGGGAATGGACACCTTAAGAGCATTACACCTCTGAATGACCAACTCAACTCCACTACGGGACAATATGAATTTATTGTAGATTTGATCTCTGTTTAATATCCCAGTTGAGTCACATAAGTCGCCCCAAACCTTTATACCAGCTTTGAAACAAGAAAGACTGGTCTGGAACTGATCATTGGAGATCGGAGACACAAGATGCCCAAACCACACAGAGTCAGCTGAATAGGCATATCTACCTCTCTTGGTAAAGGTTTGAAAAAAGAAGAGCTTTTTGTATTTCATCCACGACTCCCACATCCTACAGCACAGTTTACTACCTATAGGGGAGAGATCGGCCTTTGAGAACAACGCTTCATTGAGAGAGAAACCCTTCCAAGATCTTTTACCTTTGAGCCAAAATTTATTGATATCCCTTTTGAGTAAGTCGGCCCAAACATCCTTAGAAAAGATGGCCCTTTGCACCCATTTAGCTGCAAGCTTCTCAGCAAGCAATCCGATGTTGATGATGCCAAGACCCCCTTGCTCTTTTTCCAAGCAACATGACTGAAAGGCTACTTTGCTGACTTTCTTACTTCCGAGAGATCCCCCCCAAAGATAGTTCCCCATGATCGAGTTAAGGGATTGAAGTTGGGTCTCAGAGGGTCTCCAACAGGCCAGGAAGTAGACAACCGAGGGGATAATGAAGTGGTTGAGGACAAAGGCTCTAGACACTACCCCTGTGTTGATGTGACTCCATTTCTTGACCTGATTCTTGAGTTTATCGAGCACATAGTCCCACCTTTGTTTGGAAGAGATGTTGAAGCCCATGGGGATTCCAAGAAGCCTGAAAACAACACCATCAGAGATACTCTTACAACCAGCGGACAGGATCGAGGGAGGGGGCAACCCTTCCCCGACTCTGAAGCTGGTCTTGGAGTGATTTATTTGCGAACCACTGGCAAGACAAAAGGTATCCAGGCAAGTCATAAAGTGAGCAGCAGTCTGCACTTCATTGCGGAGCAGCACATTCGTATCATTAGCAAAAAGCTGCAGGCATAAAGGATCAGTCCTGTTGGGGATCTCAATACCCTTGATATTGTTGTCAGTTATCTCCTTGTTAACCAGCCACCCCAGAGTATCCGCAACAATAGCAAAAAGGAGAGGGGACAGGGGACAACCTTGTCTTATAGATTTCCTCAGAGGGAAGGCACCAGTGAGGGACCCATTGACAGCCACCTTGGAAGACGCATTCCCAAGCAAGGTTTGGACATACTTTATGAATTTCCTATTGAGGCCAATATCTTGAAGGGATTGGAAGAGGAACGACCAGTCTATTCTATCATAGGCTTTATCAAAGTCTATTTTGAGGAAGATGTAGTTCTGGCCAGAGTTTTCAGCATGTTCCATACCCTCCCAAAGACTAATGATAGCATCAAGAATATACCTTCCCTTTATAAAGCCCTTTTGCTCTTTGAGGATCCACTCGTCCATATAGGGGTTGATTCTGTTAGTCAGGATATGAGCAAACACTTTGTAAAGGGACGAGAGACATGTTATGGGTCTCCAATTACCAAGATCTTCTTTCTCATCCTTTTTGTGAATAAGCTTGATGATCCCCATGTTTGTCTTTTCAGCTAACCCTCCCTTCCTCATGGCTTCCCTCCAAATGTCAAGGATGTGAGGGGACAATTCGTCTTTGAAAACAAGAAAGAATTCGTTGGGGATCCCATCTTCACCCGGAGATTTACACTTTTTGAGATGAGAGATAGCCTCCTTGACCTCCTTTTCAGTGAAGGGGGAGTCAAGCTTTAGGGCTAAAGAGGGGTTCACCATCTTCTTCCTAATGCTGGCAATCTTGGCCCTAGTGGCCGAAACTTCATGGGAAGGAGGAAGGGCAGTGGAGAACAAGTTATAAAAGTGGTCCCTAATAACCTGCAAGTTTTCCACATCATCAACAGCAAGGTGACCATTCGGCTTCTTGACCATAGGGATTAGATCTCTACCTTTCTTCCTTTTAAGGAGAGCAAACATCTTAGGGTGAGGGGTATCAATTTTTCCAGCCCATACCTCCCTGAACCACAATCTAGCAGCTAATAACTCTTCAAGTCTGAGCTGATTCTTTAGCTCAATCAGAGAGTGATTTACTGCAACATCTTTAGACAGATAAATGTCTTGGATCTGGTTCCTGATTTGCATTCTCCGATTCAAACGAATCGTAGAGACCTGCAGCTTATACTCCTTGCAGATAGAATGAACCTTATTCACCAGACTTTCCCATCCCTTGGATGGGGAGATGAAATGATTGAAGGCCTCAGTAATGGAGGCTTTGATCATCTGTTGGATACAAGGGAGACGGAAGAGAGAGGGGTCAAGGTGAGGCCATCCAGCCCTACCTTTGGCCTGGCCAAGGGACAGGTTACAGATAAGAGGGATGTGATTCGAGATGGTTAGGGAGGGATCCGTGGTAACTTTGATTTTTAGGAACATATCAATCAGACTACCCGAGGCATACAATCTGTCCAATCTGGCAGCCCTGTGAAAGGAGCCTTTTTGATTGTTAGACCAAGAGAATCTAGTTTTCGCAGAGAGGTCCGAGAGGTCTTTCTCCCCCTTTAACCCATCCCATTTTACCTTTTCAAAGCCACTGATGGTACTGCCCAGAAGTCTACTTCTATCAACCTGAGCCTCTACCATATTAAAGTCACCAATGAGAAAGATGGTTCCTACAATCTGAGTGATAGAATGCCAGGTAGAAGCTCTCAAGCTAGCCAGGCAGGGGGCATAAACCGAAACCAGAGTGAAATTGAAAGGGTTGCCCATCCTAACCGCGGTCCAAGAGTGATTTACATCCGACCAAGAATCTAAAATGGCGTGTTCCCATTTCATGTGAATGCCAATAGCAGTCCCACCTTTCCTAGAGGGATGATTGGTAGAAAACCACCGAGAATTCCTAGAGATTTTTTGAAGGTTCATCTGAAGTTGAGGACCCCCAATTTTGAGCTCTTGGAGACTGATAAGGTCGAAGACAAAAGTTGAGTCCCTTAACCACATATTAATGGCTAAAGCCCTCTCCGGGTTTGTGAGACCTTTACAGTTCAACGAGAGAAGGTTCAGAGAATTCATTTTTTACTTGTTTTGGAAGGTTTCCCCGCAGATACGGAGGTTCTTAGGACATCTTGGCTTTTTTCTTTTTTCCTCTTCATTTTAGACCCCATAAGAAGGGGAGAGAAGTCCTCCTTGTCATGTTGTCTCATTGGTGAGAGGGACATCCTCTTCATCAACGAAGCATCTTCTTCGTCAAGTTGGGCTTTGAAAACTTCATCCATATGCTGCGTTTTGTCTATGAAATCATCATCTGATTCCATAGGTGAATCAAGGTCTTGACTAACGAAAACACGGTCCTTGTTGGGGACCCTTCCCGGGGATGGTTGATCTGCCCCTGTAGGGGCTGAGCTGCCAGCCTCTTTGGCCTGGAACTGGACTTCTAGACCATCCTGGACCTCAGCTAAGAGGGGGGCATATCTATTGGCTGGGATATGCCAATTAGGTTTACTGTTTTTAGTCTTGGACACATGTTTACGCTGAGGCTGGACAAAAGCCTCCTCCTTAGCTGGGGTTCTATCATTAGAGGCTGGTTGATGAAGGTCGGGGCAATCTCTAATAAGATGCCCTTGTTTGTTGCAATTGAAACAGGCGTTCGGGAGGTTCTTGTAGGTCAGAGTTTGTTCATAGATAATCTGCCCCTCTCTGTTTTTCAGGGGAACTTTCTCTTTGAGGGGTTTGGCGGTGTCAACCTCAATGAGCATTTGGTGAGCCCATTGGGGGTTGACGACTTGAAACGGTTTTTGACCTAGAACCTTACCTACCGCACCCCCTATCCTTTTAGCCCATATAGAATACTTGGTTGGCATATCTGTAAATTCTACCCAGACGGGGATTTTAGTGGGTTTGGGTCCTTTAGGGTCAAATGAATCATACCATCTAAAAAAAGAAATGGGGGAATTCCTGATAATCCACTGCCCGCTGTTGATAACAGAAGAGGCGCTTACCTTATCTTCAAATAGGAACATATAGTACACATTAGGTAGATGCTGGACTGAGGCAACTTTGATGCCCTTTTGATCCCAATTAGATCTAATCCAGAATTTCAGGGTGTCTACAGGCGGTCTTGCACCATGACAGAGCCCAATCAGGGCGTGGGAAGCCAGATGGTCTTGCCACGCAGCCAATTCCTCGTCATCGCAGATTACTGCACCATCATTGTCTATATCATAATCACCAGTTTTCTCCTCAAATGCAGGGTTCTGTGACAGATTTATCACTGTATTATCAACAACTTTAAAGGGTAGAGTTGGAACAACATGACCTGATGAAGGCTGACGTACAGCTTCCGCAAAAGAAGTAGGGGGAGTCAAACGCCCATGGCCAGTATGGCCCTGTGGGGGGCCGTCGAGAAGGGGTCCTCGCGTTCCTTCCGCATCACCCAGGCCTCCCTGCCCTTTATGCTGGCGAGTGAAAGGCGAAGTAACCTTCAGTGTGGTGAGAGAGCCACCCGGAGGCCTTGATGGCACCTGCTGTAGGACCAGAGAAGGTAGAGCAACTGCTTCGCGAGAGGACTGCGCAGATGAAGAGGCGCCAGCACGAACCACATCATGTAGAGACATCCTGGAACAGAGTTCCCCCCCCTCGGGGGGAGGAGGAGAAGCGACGGGATGCACAGCAGGCCGAATGACGGAAGACACAGAGCACACGTGTTGAGGGTTTAGCATGCAAAGCCAGAGGGCATGGACGACACCTGGTTCGCTCACAGCGGCAAGGCGTCGTTCATGCAACGGTCGTCTTCGACAACTCAACTTTCCTTTTTTGCTCTGAGGGAGACATTAGAGTGCCTTCATCAACTTTTTTTTATGGGAGAGAGATTCGATCCACTTTCCTTTTTTGCTCCGAGAGGGAGACATTAGCGTGCCTTGATCAACTTTTTTTTTTGAGGGACTACCTGCACGAGAGAGGGGAGGGTGGTACTACCTGCACGAGATTCGGTGCAATTGGGAGGGAGATTCATTTTTGGACACGACTAGAGGTTAAAATATCCGTCTTATGATCTGGCTCCATTATCCATACTAGTTGGCTCCATTATCCATACTTCCATTATCGATACTAGTTGGGAACCATGCTTAGCAGCACGTCTTTTAAGGCTTTTAAAATCAAATTTTACTCAAACCTCCTCCTCCCTTTCTCGAACCTCCAAATTCTTGCCACCTGGTAGCTTTGTGAAACTCTTCCTTAAAATAATACGAGTGGCCCAAACCCGCTTACCGCCGATCAATTATTGAATGGTCTAAATGGTTGTTCACATGTGTTAGTGTCTATGACACATGCACACACACATAGGATATGGGTCTAGCCTGCTCTTAAAAGGGAAAATGTATGAATATAATTATTTTTCCATTTTCATCGCATCATGTTATATAAACACAATTGTCATATAAACATCATGTTATTTTCATCACATCATGTTATATAAACACAATTGTTTTTCCCTTTTCATCACACCAAACTCTCTCTATCATCAAACTTTGTTTATGTCGTAGTATATATGTATGTCAAACCCGTATGCATGCTTAACCTTCTACGACGAACTTGAAGGTTTTTTTTTCTCCTATGGTACATCAACGTATTTGAAAACCTTGAAAAAAATAAACAAAGAAACAAAATACTATTTTCCTCCACTAATTAGTCTCGACCTACTCTTAGAGGTGCCGAGCCTTTATATATATATATATACATACATACATACATACATACATACATACATACGCACACACGCACATACATTCTTTTTATATTTTTTATATAATGAATATAAATGTACATATTTATGATATGTTTATAATTTAAGTTTATATTTAC